>NC_134787.1:4349502-4422002 GCF_046742065.1 Oratosquilla oratoria
GTGGTTCGAGGTAAAGGTGGGACATCGTCAGGGATACATTATGTCACCCTGGCTGTTCAACTTGTACATGGATAGGGTAGTGGGTCAGGGTTGGAGATGGTTAAAGAAAATGGAGAAAAGTGGGAGGTGAGCCAGCTGTTGTTTGCAGACGACACTGTGCTTGTGGCAGGATCAGAGGAGGGATTGAGGAAGTTGGTGACAGAGTTTGGGAGAGTGTGTGATGGAAGAAAGCTAAAGATAAATGTGGATAAAAGTAAGGTGATGAGATGTACAAGGGGTGAAAGTGGCAGTAGACTGGACATGAGCATTAAGGGAGAGCGACTGGAGGAAGTGGAAAGTTTTAGATACTTGATTGCAAATGTGGCAGGAAAAGGTGGACTGAAGGTGGAGGTAGAATGTAGATTGAGAGAAGCGAGTAAATGCCTTAGTGGATTAAAAAGTGTAATGAGGAATAGACATTTGGGAATGGATGCTAAGAGGAGACTGTATGAAGAAGTGATTGTGCCAAGAGCACTGTATGGGGTAGAAACATGGAACATAAGAGAGGAAGAGAGAAGGAGTTTGTGTTTGAGATGAGGTGTCTGAGAAGTATGATGGGGGTTACTAGGCTGGAGAGAGTGAGAAATGAGGAGGTGAGGAGGAGAACAGGGGTGGAAAGGGAGTTGGGAGATAGGGTTGATGAAAGAGTATTAGTATGGTTTGGACACATGGAAAGAATGAGTGAAGAAAGACTAGTAAAAGAGGTATGGAAGGCAGATGTGGAGGGAGTGAACATGAGGGGTCGACCTAGGATGAGATGAGATGGATGGGGTAAAAGGGGCTTTGGGGAAGAGGGGAATGTCTGTTGAGAAAGGACGGGAGAGGACAGAAGATAGGTGTGAATGGAAAATGGTTGTATATGGATGATGTTGTGATGCATGAGGTGAAATGGGTGGGGAATAGGGGGTGAGTTAGTATGTATGAGAAAAAATTGACGCAGCCCGAAGGGATTTCTCCCCGTCTTCTCCTTTTATGCATGGAGGGATGGAGAGGGGGGGGTCGCCGATTTAATGAAGCGGCATTGATGTGGAGGTGCTGTGTCTTGTGACACTGCTTCTGACCCAGGGCAGTGGACAAGGTGCAGGGATAACCCATCATCCAGGAGGTGCTAAGATAAGAGGAAGGGTGGGGGTGTGTGGAGTGTGTTCAGTGATGGAATGGGTGGGAATGATTTTATGCCTTTTCCTTTTTGGCTACCTCCCTTGTAAGGGGTTTTCAAAAGCCTTGGTATATGTATGTATGTATTTATCATTTATCATAAGTCATCATTATTTATCTGTTTATTATCTATCATTATCAATTAATGTATTTTATTTATTGGCATGCTCTGTCTTTATAATCCTTTGTAATATATATATATATATATATATATATATATATATATATATATATATATGTATATATGTATATGTGTATGTATGTATATATGTATATGTATGTATATGTATATTTGACAAAATAAGACACAATGAATTAATAAAGTTGAAGAAAATAGGGGTGGATGGGAATGATTTAAGGTTAATAGCAAATCTCTATCGGAAGCAAGAAGCAGTAGTGAAAACAGAACTGTCTGATTGTCAAAAGATTGAAAGAGACATGAGACACGGATATGAAATGTCACCATACATGTATAATTTATAAAGGGAGATAAAAATGAGAGATATTCACCATCAAAAAGTATGACAAATAGGAGGAAGAAATCTCAATAATATTAGATGTGCAGATGATATTGTGTTACTCACATAATCAGAAGCTCAGCTACAGGAATTAGTTACAGCACTAGTAGAAGCAAGTAGAAGCAGGTCTAAAAGTGAATAAAAAGAAAACAGAGGTGATGGTAATGACGAAAAAACGAGAATGTCCAAGGGTAAGAACTGAAATAGAAGGAAAAATATTGACATAGTACACTTCAATTATCTAGATAGCATGTTAACTTGGGATGGGAAAAGCAATGAAGAGATAAAGAGAATAATAGACCTAAATCATTTATGAAAACTACGGTTTAATAAATCAGTAGTTACTTTCTGAGAACTTACTGGTCACCTTTGTTTTAACCTGTGTAGATTCTCTAAAAGTAGTTTCTTCAGAAAATACGATATCTTTAAGGCCTTCTGAACCGAAGATGTGATCCCTTGGTTTGAGGTTTCCAAAAAAGAAGTCCTTCTTTGTCCTGAGCTCAGGGCAATCTGACTGTGCCAATGTTAGTGCACAGTGGTACCAAGGGACTCTTATGAGTTCGAAAAAAAAGCTCAGAAGGCTACAGGTTAATATTAACTTTAAGTAATTTCTCAAAGTTAATTCCTGATTTATCAAACCAAAATCGTACACAGATTTAATAAACAAAATAAAGAGGAGGGGAGTTTAATCGTAATCTTATTTAAGGTTACAATAGGTGTGGTTCAAAGTTTCAGGAAAGGTTCCTGAATCAAAGAAAATACCACTTCGTGGGAAAGTTTCCTGAACTAAGGTAAACACTAAGATTCCCAATAACAATTACCACACATTTCAACAAAATTAAACACTTAGTAACTAACAATAAAATTAACATGCAAACAAGATTTTTTTTTTTTTAATGTTGCACTTAGTCAGTATTATTATATGGATCTGAAATTTAGACAATTAGTAAACAAATGCAGGACAGAATAAAAGCAGTAATAATGGGATTTGGAGAAAGATGCGGAAAATTTCATGGACAGAATTTAAAACAAACTAAGAAATACTGCAGAAAATAGGAACACAGAGGGAAATAATAGGAATTATCAGGGAAAAACAGTTACACTTTGTAGGACAATTCATGAGAAAACAACAATTAGAACATATGTGCTTCACAGGAAAAATAGAAGGAAAGAGGGCAAGAGGAAGACCACACAGAAAATATGCAGATGGGTAAAGGACACCTGTAGGAGAAGAAATAACAAATGCCATCTTGTTAAAAAGAGCCATGTGCAGACAGGAATGGAGCTCCATGGCAGCCAATGTCCAAGTGGATACAGCACCCCGGTGAGGGTGAGGTATATATGTATATATGTATATGTATATGTATATATATATATGTATATATATATGTATATATATATATGTATATATATGTATATGTATATATATGCAACAGCAAATTGAGCTCTGATGAGTTTCCGATGAAGAGTTTCAAGTCTTCTAAAGATCTCTCTAGCATGGAGAGGTAAAGAAAAAATCAAGTTGCCGATAGAAGCCTTGTTCTATAGGGCCTACATGTCGAGCGCTTATAAGGAGGATGAGAAAGCACTTCTTCGTATCATCAAGGACAATGTGACCCCCACCAACGAGATGAACCGCATTAAACTTGCCATTTATTATAAGAACAAGAGGACTAAAGACCTTATCATGAAAAATAACAGCTCCCCACGCCCATCCGACATCGAGTGTGTGAGTCTGGTGTACCAGTTTAAGTGTCCTTTTGGGGACTGTACGCCCCAAGATTCCTACATCGGACTCACTACCACTCGCCTTTCCAGACGGTTGACATACCACCTTAACAATGGAGGCCCTAAGCGACACCTTCAGGAGACCCATAACATTCCAATCACCAGATCCATCTTAGTGGACAATACCACCATTTTAGACCAAGAAAGTGACAAGCGCCGTCTTGCCCTCCTTGAGGCCCTCCACATTAAATACAGCCAACCTACACTGAACACCCAACAGGAAGCCCCCACCATCCTTCCCAGCCTCAAACCATTCAGAATCCGCCAAACCAGACAACCCAGCTACGAGACAAATCAGCCCTCCCATGAGCAGTCACTCCGTCCGCGACGGACACCCAGGCCACAGTAACGGTCATCTGAGTGTCCTTTCCCAGTGGTCACAGTTCCCCTTCCCGCGTTCCTTTCCCCGATATTCAACGTGTCCTTTCCCAGTTTCAGACCAGAATAACGGTCATTTCTTTGTAATCTTTCCTAATGTTTACTTTCTGTATTTATAATCATACATTTCTTTGCTATTGTCACAATTGAAAATGCTAACTGTGATTAGCGAAACGTCTTGTATCCTGTTCTACCCATTAGATGGCTTCTATGGCCAACTTGATTTTTTCTTTACCTCTCCATGCTAGAGATATCTTTAGAAGACTTGAAACTCTTCATTGGAAACTCATCAGAGCTCAATATGCTGTTGCATACAATTCTATATGCCTTAAAGAAAATATTTTGCCACGTTACTCCAATATATATATATATATATATATATATATATATATATATATATATATATATAAATATATATATATATATATATATATATATATATATATATATATATGTATGTATATATATATATGTTACGTACTCGCATGTACATTAAACTCACCTTTTTCTATTGCACATGGGCCTTGGATCAGGGAAATGCAGGAGTTCAGTCTTCTCTTGTTTATTCTGCTTAGCGAACATGAGGATTTTACACGTGTTTTCAACACCAATGCTAGGCTTACTCTCTCTATGCGAGGTATGGCAAGCGACGCCGGGAGCCCCCCCTGGCGTCCCCCCATGCATACCCTAGCTACATCCCTTGCTTATGCTTCGACTCTCCGAGATCACGCATCACTTACACGCATACCAACCATCCAGGCACACTCTGCAACATTCATACATGCAATTTCGCCACATTATATGTAATATATATATATATAGTATATATATATATATATATATAAATATATATATATATATATATATATATATATATATATATATATATATATATATAATATATGTATATATTATATAATTCATATGAACATATACATAAATATACAAATATTCATGTATAAAAATAATATATATATAAATATATAAATATATATATATATATATAAATATATATATATATATAAATACAGGATAGTCGTCGACCTCACGACCTATGGCGACTTATGAACTGATCGACTTTACGACCACGAGATAGTGCCAAAAATATTTAACATTTAAATAGAGTAATCAAGAATTGCAATGTATATAATCTGGCAGCGCAGAACAATTACTCCGCACGCCGCGAGACCGCTGGTAACGATAGTTTTGGCAGGCTGCCGACAGCGTCAGCATCCCAGCCAGGCTAAATATTCCTGTTAATTTTTTGTTTGAAGTAAAATCCTTTCCTAATTTTGCATTGCATTTTGTAATTTTTGTATTTCTAAAAGTTTTGTGCAATTAATAAAATGTAAACAAATACTTTTTCTTATGCCTAGGCTAGTTTGTCGATAACAGTATGTTCGGTACAGTGAATGTTATACGTAACCGGAAAAGAATGTGTTTTGAAAATAAAAAAAAAATTCAAATTTTGGCTTGCATTTTTGTATTTTTTATATGTTTTGCAATTAATAAAAATGTAACAGTAAAACTTTTTTATGCCTAGGTCTGTTGGTCGATTAACAAATATGTTCGGTACAAGCATTTTTGGTATTTTTATGTTTTTTGCGATTAATAAAATGTAACAGTTAAACCTTTGTTTGGGTAGTGCCTAGTCTGTTGTCGATAACAATATTTTCGGTAGAGTACGTAAACGGAAAGAATTCGTTTTGACCAATAAAAAAAAAAAAAAAAATGTCCGGAAATTTTTGCCTTGCAATGAATTTTTAATGTAACCAAACAAAAAACAACGTATTTGATAGGTCAAAGATACACAGGGACTTTATTCAGTTATGCGTATGCCTAGGCTACGTCTTCCTAACGAAAATTATAAAAAAGCTGTTAATGAATATTAAACAACGTAGCTCAAAGATAATAAAATTTTATTCAGTATGCATACGTTTCTAAAAGAAAGTCTGATGATAAAATGATAAAAAGGTTAGAAAATAACTTGCACAGTATTAGATATCATAGGTTAAAGATGATAGGATCTTATTCAGTATGCCTATGCCTAGGCTACGTTTCCCCAAAGAAAATCAGATAAAATTATAAAAAGGTTAAGAAATACTATACAACATAGTTCAAAGATGCTAGAAGATTATTTCAGTATGCTAAATACAATATACAATATACATTAACAAAAATATTTAAAGGGTAATATATACTTGTATATATATATAAAGACCGACTTGCGTCCAGATCGACTTACGACCTGTCTGTCGGAACCGAACTCGGTCGTAAGTCGACGACTACCTGTATATATATATATAATATATATATATATATGTATATGTATATATATACATATATATATACATGTATATATGTATATACACGTAATACATATAATACATATACACATATATATATATATATATATATATATAGATATATATGTATATATATATATATATATACATACATATACCAAGGCCTTTTCCCCCTTTCAAGGGAGGTAGCCAAAAAGGGAAAGGCATAAAAAACACTCCCACCCATTTCATCCCTAAATACACTCCACATCCCTCCCACCCTTCCTCTCATCTGAGCACCTCCTGGATGACGGGTCATCCCTGCACCCTGCCCACCCTGTGTGAGTAAATTTTGACGCAGCCCGAAGGGATTTCTCCCCGTCCTCTCCTTATATGCAAGGGGGGACGGAGAGGGGGGGTCGCCGATTAAATGAAGCGGCCTTGCTGTGGATGTGCTGTGTCTTGCGACACTGCTTCTGACCCAGGGCGGTGGGTTAATACATATATATATATATATACATATATATATACACATATATATATAAATATATATATATATATATATATATATATATATATATATATATATATATACATATACATATATATACCGTATTTTTCGGACCATTAGGCGCTTTGTACCATAAGACGCACCCATAATTTGCTCTTCCCCGTCCTTACATAAGGCGCACCTGATCATAAGGCGCAGCTGGTCTCGTCATCGGATAATCATGCTTATGTGAGTGCATTCAGAACTGATCATTTTCGTTGTCGAATGAGAAAAAATCATTTGAGATTTAGCAAAATTACAAAAATAAATGATATATATTTTTATTTTGGTCAGTGAAATCAGACCACCTCCATGGATGGTCTGCCCTACAACTACCCCTAAAAAACAACATAAACACGTTACGGGAATTGTAGGGAATAAAACCAGCATTAGCAGTTTTTATTTCCCGGAATTCTCTATTCACGTAAAAACACAAGATTACAAACGAAGGTAAATCTTTAGTTTCGACCATGGGCGCAATATAGCAATAGAAACTTAATTATTAATTTTGTAAATTGTAATGTATCAACGTAATATGCAATTTTGTGAGTGGAAATAAAAAACGAAAAAAGATACTAAAACAGATTTCGTAAATTAACGAAGTCTTGTCGGACGAATGGTACGCCATGTTTGTTATGATAGATGCCGACATCTAACCTAACCTGTGTTTAATAAATCATTACCTGCAAATTAAATGTCATCCGGCTCGTCCTCGTTGGTCGTCGTCATGAGAGACGTTGGCGGGCTTTTCAACCACTCTCTCAGCTTGCGGGGTATACAGTTCCTATGCTACCAACTTCGTTTCATTAGCATATTTGCTTGTAGCAAGGTATTTTTTTTTCATTTCCGCCCACAAAATTGCATATTACGTTGATACATTTTAATTTACAAAATTAATAATTAATTTTCTTTTGCTATATTGCGCCCATGGTCGAAACTTAAAAATTCCCAAATGACTACAGTCGGAGTGGAGCGAGACTAGACCAATGTAGAATGGCTGTCTTTGTTGTAGACGCTATCATGTCATAGCCATGATAGCGTTAATGAATGCGGTGGCATGGACTCGAAAACTGTCGAAGTTTTCGCAATTTTCTTGTGAAGATACATGCATCTTGGTTATAACTTGGTTGTAACTTTTGCTAGGCCTATGCACTGTCGCCGTCGGCAGGCTAGCTACAAAACATGTGAAAATAGTACGTCACTGTCCGAGGCATTTTTTTTGTAATGAAGCCACACATAAGGCGCACCTCACGATAAGGCGCACCACCCAATTTTGGCCGATTTTAAGGATTTTGCCTGCGCCTTATGGTCCGAAAAATATGGTACATATATATATATATATATATATATATATATATATATATATATACATACACATATATATACTATATATATATATAGATATATATAATATATATATATAATAATATACAGTGGCCGCGAAAAGCTTTGGGCGCAAAATTGTATGCGGCCAAACTTTCCGCTAAACTCAAAATTATGCGAAAAATACAACTTTCCCGCCCAAACTTTTCGCTATTTTTTCAATGCTAGCTTTTGTACCCGTATTTAGCCGAGACAATACACACTACTTGGCAACTCTGTTTAGGTGCACTCGATGTCACGTGGAGTCAGTTTTCTAGACATCTCTCACGGGGAGTAGTTCTTTTTTTTTGCGGTGGTCTCTGTTTTTGTGCCTTGATATCTCCATAATGGGAAGTGGTAAAGAGCTGGAAAGAGACACAGTTACAATCATAACCCTCTATAAGGAGGGTTATAAGTGTAAATATATTGCTACTCGTGTGGGAATTGTTGTGCGTCAAGTGCAAAAGTGGACCAAGAAATTTCGAGACGGAGGAAGTGACATCATTCCTACTCCAAAGCATCGCTCTGGTCGGCCAAGGAAGATATCAAATTGTACTTCTACGGTTATTAGGAGGCAGTTAGATAAAGATCCAACGCTCACAGCTCGAAAACTGAAAGAAAATAACCCTGCACTGCTGCATGATGTGTCTGTAAGATGTATTTCTGATCATTTAGCCAAAGATTTACAATACCGTAGTTGCTGTGCTAAAGTTCTTCCCCTCCTAAGTGCAAAAAACATACGTGATCGCATAGCATTTTGCAAGAAATATAAGGACTGGTCCTTAGAAGACTGGGAACGAGTATTGTGGAGTGATGAGTCAACGTTTGTGGTGTCGTCGGGCTGCAGGTCAAAGCGTGTGAGGCGCCCCAGGGGGTCTGACCCTAATGACCCTCGCTATACAGCTAAAGTGGTGAAACATGCTGCAAGTGTTATGGTGTGGGGATGCTTTGCATTTGGTGGAGTTGGCAATTTAGTGTTTCTTGCACAAAATGAGAGTGTAAATCAGTACACTTATTTCGAGTTATTGTGTGATAACCTGCCTGAAAGTTTTGAAAAGTGCAATGCTAGTTGGTTTATGCAGGACGGAGCTCCTGCTCACACAGCTCGGTCTGTTACCCAATGGTTAGAAGACTGTGGTGTTGATTACTTCAAAAAATGGCCTGGAAATTCTCCAGACCTAAATCCCATTGAGCACGTATGGCATATAATTAAAAAACAGCTTCAAGATCGTGACGTCTCCACTGTAGCTAAGCTAAAAACAGAAATACAGGATATTTGGTGTGCCGTTACGAGCAGTAACGGGGCTTTTTTTTATAATTCCGTGTTTACATATTTTTTGTCGTAAGGCTCGTTTCCCCTCAGAAGGGGTTTCAATTTTGTTTTTTGTAATGCTTTAATTTTAAGTGTATTTCAAACAGAGACCTCATCTGTTCGAAAATCCCACCTTTGTAAGTTGTCTGCAAGCTATGTCGCAAGATAACATCGCATTATTTGTACAATGTTCACTTTAAGAATTAGAATTAAGAAGGTGTGTAAGACCGGTTGCCGTTTGTGATGTCACGTCACACTTCTAGGCGCCAGGCTGGTTTCAAAACGCCTAAGGTGTACACACCCCTCTCCGTAATCAACTCATTTTCATCATTCCACCGTAACTATCGAAATTCCTTTGGGTCCATCCTGCGTGATGGATCGGATCTGCAATAAAGACGCATCTAACATTCCCGTGAATAAATAACCTTCCGTCCCAAGTCTGTCTACGTCACGGACGCTATGATGCTGATTGTCCATTTGATCTGCGCAGTCCCCAGTTCGCTGCGCCTCATTTGGGATGATATTATTCCTCAACACGTACAAAACCTGGCAAGATGCATCCCGGCACGTTTGGAGAAGGTCATAAAGCTTAAAGGAAAATTGCTTGGTAAATAAGGTATGTAATAAGCCATTTATAGGTCTTTAAATGATTATTTAAATGTCACAAGTGTTTAAATTTGTGTCTCGTTAAATACGCGCCCAAACTTTTCGCGGCCACTGTACATACATACATATACCAAGGCTTTTTTTCCCCTTACAAGGGAGGTAGCCAAAAAGGAAAATGCATAAAATCATTCCCACTCATTCCATCCCTGAATACACTCCACACCCCTCCACCCTCCCTCTCATCTTAGCACCTCCTGGATGACAGGTCATCCCTGCACCTTGTCCACTGCCCTGGGTCAGAAGCAGTGTCGCAAGACACAGCACATCCACAGCAAGGCTGCTTCATTAAATCGGCGACCCCACCTCTCTGTCCCCCCATGCATAAAAGAAGACGGGGAGAAATCCCTTCGGGTCTGCTTCAAATTTTGCTCACACATACTACCTCACCCCCCATCCTCCTGCCCATTCCACCTCATGCATCACAACATCATCCATATACAACCATTCTCCATTCACCCCTGTCTTCTGTCCTCTCCCGTCCTTCCTCAACAGACATTCCCCTCTTCCCCAAAGCCCCCTTCACCCCATCCATCCACCTCATCCTAGGACGTCCCCTCATGTTCACTCCCTCCACATCTGTCTTCCATACCTCTTTTACTAGTCTTTCTTCACTCATTCTTTCCATGTGTCCAACCCATCCTAATACTCTTTCATGAACCCCATTATATATATATATATATATATATATATATATATATATATATATATATATATATATATATATTTGTATTTACCTTACTTAGTTGTATTTAACGGGAAGAGAGCTATGCTCGCAGTGCCCCGCTATTGTATCTTTCAGCATCTAGTTTGATCTTAAATTCTTGTATATTTTTTACGCTCGCTGTTTTCTAATTCAGTTTGTTCCAGCTATCTGTCACTGTGTGAGGGAAGCTATTCTTTTTCAGATCTCTTCTGTAACTATCCTTTTTAAGTTTATTTTCATGTCCTCTTGTTTTTCTTTTATCCCACTTTAGTAAATCATCTCTATCAAAGATTTCCATCCCCTTCCTAATTCTATAGATGGTTAGTAGATCTCCTCTTTCTCTTCTTTGTTCCAGGGTTGGTAGTTCAAGTTTGGACAGCCTTTGTTCGTAAGTCAATTTGAAGAGTGTTGGTGCCATCTTTGTTGTTGCTCTTTGATTTTTTTCTAATTTCTTTATGTTCTTTTTAGTACTAGGTGTCCATAGTGTTACAGCATACTCCAATTTTGGTCTTATCAATGTAACTAATATTTTCTTCACCATTTCTTCGTCCACATAGTCAAAGGCCACTTTCATTGATCTTAATAAATTGAAAGTTTCCCCAACTGTTTTGTTGATATATTTGTCTGGTGCCATGTCATTGATGATAGTTACTCCTAGGTCCTTTTCCAACTTGACTTTTTTAACTTCCTTTGTACCAATTTTATATTGTCCCAATATTCTATTTTTGCTTTTTCCAAATTCCATTATACTATATTTCTTTATGTTGAACTTCACTTCACACTCATAGCTCCATTTACAGACTTTGTCCAGGTCTTTTTGTGGTGATTTACGATCTTCCTCTGTATTTACTCTCTTTAGTAGTTTATATGTATGTCTGTATTTCTATACAAAATAGGCAGTGAATAGTGAACCTCAAAGGAGACTAAGATGAAGGTTGATGGATTAAGTAAAGGGGACATTGGATTCAAGAGGAATGTCTGTCAAGCAAGGAAGAGAGTATTAACCTCTTCAGTACGGGCCAAAATCTCGCGGGCAGCATTATCTGCCAGACGTACGATGTGTCGTAATAATACTCGCATCATAAAATATAGTCACCGCTTATATCGATCGTTCTCTCTTTCACCTGTGAATTTTGATAATCATAGAAAATGTGATGAAGACAGTTTAGAGAGTATGTCATTACGCAGGGGCAACTACAATAAATATAATCAAGACGCCGATATGGCAGCCTCGCATATCCACTTGCTCCTCATGCCGCCTACGTATGCAGCACCGTATGGAAGGGGTTAATGATAGGAATGAATGGAGAGTAATTGTACATGGATGAAGAAGTGATGCAGGTCAAAGAGATATACTTTTCTGTTCTGTAAATTTTTGAGTGGATACAGAGGAAGTGAAGTTTCCTTTAAATGAAATGGTGGGATTAAACCAGTTCTGGCTGTCAGAACCTGCTGTGGAGGCACATTCTTGGTTTATTCTCACTGACCCATGCAGTGTGGTGGCAGTCAGGGATGACCCTTCATCTGTGAGGTGCTAAGATAGAAGAGCCAATGAATGGGTTTTGGATGGGTGTGGAGTGGATGTATACTTTGACTCAGAACCCCAAACCCCATCCCAATAAGGGAGAAAAGACCTCAAATTTGGCAAAAGAAAATCTCTATAGGATCTCACTTTGGTGAAAGAGCTGATTCTGAGGGTCGACTTACCATGATGCCCTCATCGACAAGTTTGAGTCCTGAAATCTTGTCTCCAAGTGTGATGATACAAGGATGTGTGCCAGTCTTCCAGCCCTCGTAGTCATTGTAGGCCCACAGCACCAATGTTCGATTTTCTGCCTAAAAATTGAGACTATGTGAATTTGTATGTGCACTTTTTTCCATTCTATTGGGAAGTTCTGGAACTCTCTTCATTTAACTATATGTCCACCTACCAATCACTTCCTAATCAAAATTACCATAATATGTGCTCAAGAAATTAAACCCCAATAAAAAGACATATATACTACAACAAATCAAAATGGTCGAAACACACAGAAGAAATAGGGACATACTTGGAAAGCACTAACATAATTCACTCCCCATCCATAAAACATACACAAAAAGGTCTCAGTGGTGGACTAGATCTCTCTTAAGAAGCAACAAGGGGTGTATGTTAGGGGACTAAAGGAACCAAGTAAATCAATTAATCGATCCGTTCCACTAGTTTTTTCTTTACAGGAGACCTACAACTCCCAAGTAAATGACAACAATCACTGGATTGACTACAAGTCACTCAAGGAAAAGATATTGTGTTGTAATGAAATAATTTTAAGCAGAAAAGGGATCTGAGGGATGAATACAAAGAGAGGGAGTAATTGTGACCATGGCACTGTATGAAGAAGAGACTTGGAGTTTGAAGGGGACAGAAAGAAAGAACATGAACATGTTTGAGATGAAGTGGTGGAATTATGAAGATGGATAGAGTGTGAAATGTGGGGAATGGCATTAACATGTGAGTGAAGTGACACATCCTCTAGTGTATGTTCCTGATGGATGATATACATTCCAAAGGCTCCTTCCTCCTTATAAGTGGGATGGCACACCCATTACATACACATCAAAACCCATTTATACATTCACTGATGGTAATTATATAAATTTAAATGGAGCTGAGTGAGGCTCAGATGAGCCTTGTTTGAACAACTGAGGGACAACTATTGTCAGACATGGATGGGTGCAAGGCTCAGTGGGCTGAGTACTTTGAGTATTTGCACATGGCTGACCCTCTAAATGTTCAGTTTTCCTGGCTGATGTTTGGATGATAGTTGCTGATTCATAGATAATTGAAACTCTACCATCTCTGAGGCTATGAATATGTTAAAGGGTGGAAAGGAAGCTGACATTACAATGTCGGCACAGAGCGGCTGAAAGCTAGAGGTGAAATCATGTTGTGTGATTGTGGGTACTCTGCACCCAACACCCACTAATACCCTGTATAGGCTCTGTGGGCTAGCTCTACTACCCATAAGATAAGGAGAGAGTGTAGCTCGAAGGAGAAAGAAAAAAAGAAAAAAAAAAGAGAGAGAGAGAAAGAGAGAGAGAGGCCCACATGTACCTAATGCACAGTCCTCATTTCTTAAACCAAAGGAACATTTTGCTACAATGGAGGAACTTCTTGCTGATGTACCTCCAAAATTACACAGGCATAATGTGGAGGAGATTACTTCACTGTACCAGCCTGGCTATGCAATATAACCTCAACTTGGGATTTCCTGAAGGGTACCTCACTAAAGAAAGGGGAGTAATGTGCACTCAATGGAATGTGGTCTGGAATAGGGAAAAGAGTAATAAACATGGTCAGATTGGCCCTGAGTGAGTCTACAGCATGTGACTGTGTAGCAGCAAGCAATATTATGAAAACCTGCCCACTCAGCAAATAATTACTTTGACATCCTAACCATAAACATTGCTGTCTCTTGGTAGAGTAATGCCTAGTGAGACAGGATATGATGATCTAGCATTAGACAGACTAAAATCCTTTAAGGGTGTCACGGTGTCAAAAGAATTGATGCAAATTATATTACCGTATTTTTCGGACCATAAGGTACTTCGTACCATAAGGCGCACCCATAATTTGCTATTCCCCGTCCTTACATAAGGCACACCTGACCATAAGGCGCACCTGGTCTTGTCATCGGATATTCATGTATATGTGAATGCATTCAGAACTGAACATTTTCGATGTTGAGAAAAATCGGTTGGGATTTAGCAAAATTACAAAAATAAATGATATATTTTTTTTATTTTGGTCAGTGAAATCAGACCACCTCCATGGACGGTCTGCCCTCCCAATACCCCTAAAAAACAACATAAACACATTATGGGAATTGTGGGGAATAAAACCAACATTAGCCGTTTTATTCCCGGAATTCTCTATTCACTTAAAAACGCAAGATATAGCAATAGAAAATTAATTATTAATTTTATAAATTATAATGTATCAACGTAATATGCAATTTTGTGAGCAGAAATAAAAAACAAAAAAGGTGCTTAACCAGATTTCGTAAGTAACGAAGTCATGTCAGACGAATGGTATGCCATGTTTGTTATGATAGATGCCGACGTCGAAGAAATGAAAGGATGATAAATTCGTCTAACCTAACCTAACCTAACCTGTGTTTAATAAATCATTACCTGCAAATTATATGTCATCCAGCCCGTCGTCGTCGTCGGCGTGAGAGACGTTGGTGGGCTTTTCAACCACTCTCTCAGCTTGTGGGGTATACAAAGTTCTTGCAGTTTGAAGGAATGCATGTATCTCCGCTCCATAACATTCCTTCAAGAAAATGTACCTGGCAAGGTACTGTCGGAAGTACTGAGGCCGTCAATTGACAGACGACAAGATGGCGTCCCGATCCTATGCTACCGACTTCATTCATTAGCATATTTGCTTGTAGCAAGGTATTTTTTATTTTCATTTCCGCCCACAAAATTGCATATTACGTTGATACATTTTAATTTACAAAATTAATAATAAATTTTCTATTGCTATATTGCGCCCATGGTCGAAACTTAAAAAATACCCAAATGACTGCAGTCTGAGTGGAGCGATACTAGACCAATGCAAAATGGCTGTCTGTGTTGTGGACGCTATCATGTCATAGCCATGATAGCGTGAATGAATGCGGTGGCATGGACTCGAAAACTGTCGAAGTTTTCTCAATTTTCTTGTCAAGATACATGCATCTTGGTTAAACTTGGTTGTAACTTTTGCTAGGCCAATGCACTGTCGCCCTCGGCAGGCTAGCTATGAAATGTGTGAAAATAGTACGTCACTGTCCGAGACATTTTTTTGCACTGAAGCCACACATAAGGCGCACCTCACGATAAGGCGCACCACCCGATTTTGGGCGATTTTAAGGATTTTGCCCGCGCCTTATGGTCCGAAAAATACAGTATCCTTTTCAATACAGTGATACCCTTTAAACTGAATGAAATCATCTGGACTAGCCAAAAGAAAACCTATAGAAAGGTTCTGTTCCAGCTAACTCAAGACAACTATATTGAACTGAAGGCCATCACTCAGTCAAAGGAGTTTAAAATATTCTTACTTTATTGATGCGAATGATAAGCGGCAGTTCAATGGTCAGAACTTTGCTTGCAGTCTCGTTGCCATCAATCCAGAGGGCTGACCATTCAGTGGCTGTCCCTAAAACAATAATAATTCTTTTAATTGAGACAACAGTAATGATGGTGCATGGTTCCACTCCTGAAGAGTGGAAAAAAAGTATCTCTGGCATCCTCATACAGAGAACAATGTCTAGGATGAATTTTGGTGTAAGAAGGAAGAAGGAGTGAAGTACACATACTTTATTGTAAGGGGCAGCTTGATTAGTATTTGGCCTTGAAGGTCCACTGCAGAACTGGTAGTCTATCTCATAGTGGATAATTCAGCCTTTGTACCTTAACCCCTTCCATACGGTGCCGCACACGTAGGCTTCATGGACTTAGATCTCGGTGGCAGCAGCCAATGCCAGCCGTACGACGTGTCGTAATAATACTCGCATCATAAAATATAGTCACCGCTTATATCGATCGTTCTCTCTTCACTCGTGAATTTTGATAACCATAGAAAATGCGATTACAAAAGAATTAGAAAGAATGTCATTATGGAGGGGCGACTACAATAAATATAATCAAGACGCCGATATGGCAGCCTCGCGAATACACTCGCTCCCCATGACGCTTACGTGTGCGGCCCCGTATGGAAGGGGTTAACACAGTGACTTTATTCAGCACAGTCAAGTTGTATGTATGGTGCAAAGTGCATGTGGATTGACCTATTCTCTCTGACAACTCTCTGTCCAACCCCCTTTGTCTGCCTCCTCTCTACATTACTCATTCCAAATGTATAAATGCATATATACATGTAAGGTATACTTACCATTCCCAGCCTCTGGTTTGATTAACATATCAACAAGATCATCCTCCTCTACTGGCTGGAATGTGCTTGGACATTGAATGTTATCCACTGCTTCCTTGAGTACAACCTACAAGGGGGTAGAAAGAAAATATTGAAAATAGATTATGATAAATCAAAATACAATACTGTTAGGCATTAATATCTTAATGGTTA
Organism: Oratosquilla oratoria; assembly: GCF_046742065.1. Taxonomy (NCBI): domain Eukaryota; kingdom Metazoa; phylum Arthropoda; class Malacostraca; order Stomatopoda; family Squillidae; genus Oratosquilla; species Oratosquilla oratoria. The sequence continues at coordinate 4,366,377 of NC_134787.1, forward strand.
TTTTTCCCCCTTGTGTTGGGTTGCCCTTATTATTTTCACTTGTGAAAATAGCCCTCACAGCTCCTCTGGATTAAAAAAAAAAAAAAAAAAAAAAAATCAATCTCCTTGTTGTACTAGTAGACTATCTGGCAGAACACACATCAAAATTATCTTGACACCAGAATCTAGAATCTAGACCAGCGTTTCTCAACCAGGGTTTCGCGGCCGCAAAAGGTTATTGTAAAAATGTGATATAGACATCATCCTATCTAACCTATTATTACGATCGAAATACAATGAGAAAGATATGGAATATGTGTTTTTTTGTGCAGGGGTTACTTGAGACATGTGATTTATTTTAAAGGTTTCCTCCTGTAGTTTCTAATTTCTTTAGCAATTTCTTATGTGGCACCTTATCAAAAGCATTTTTGAGGTCTAGAAATGCACAATCAGCCCATCCATCTCTTTCTTGTATTATATCTATTAGCCTTGAATAGAAACACGTTGAGTTTGTGACGCATGATCATCCTTGTCTAAATCCAAACTGCCTCGGATTTAGTACATTGTTTTTTCCAAGTGCTTTACCCATCTAATTTTGATCATTCCTTCACAAATTTTAGCTACCATACTTGTAAGAGAGACTAGTCTATAGTTTGTAGGATCTTCTTTGTTTCCCCCCTTATATATTGGTACATTTGCTCTTTTCCATTCTTCTGGAACTTTTCCTTCCTTCAATGAACTGCTATGTATTTTGTGTTTGTTCATTCTTGCATTCTCTCAAAATCCAATTTGCCATTTTATCTGGACCATGCAATTTTCTAACATCGAGATTACTCAAGTATTTCATTATTTCATTCCTTGTTACTTCTATCTCTTTCATAGGGGGGTCTTTCCCCTCTCACTCGACATCTCTAAGTTGTATGTTCTCTCTTGTAAACACTGATTTAAAATGCTTGTTCATAATTTCTGCCATTTCTATTTCCTCTGTGTATTCAACTCCTCCTTGTCATAGTTTCACTAATTCTTGTTTGTTTTTCAGTTTGTTGTTTACATACATACATACATACATACATACACCAAAGGCTTTTTCCCCCTTACAAGGGGGGTAGCCAAAAAGAAAAAGGCATAAAAACCATTCCCACCCATTCCATCCCTAATACACTCCACTCCCCTCCACCCTCCCTCTTATCTTGGCACCTCCTGGATGACGGGTCATCCCTCCATTTTGTCCACTGCCCTGGGTCAGAGGCAATGTCGCAAGACACAGCACATTCACAGCAAGGCTGCTTCATTAAATCGGAGACCCCCCTCTCTGTCTCCTCATGCAGAAAAGGAGAAGACGGGGAGAAATCCCTTTGGCCTGTGTCAAATTTTGCTCACACATACTACCTCACCCCCCATCCCCCCCCAACCATTCCACCTCATGCATCACAACATCATCCATATACAACCATTTTCCATTCACCCCTGTCTTCTGTCCTCTCTTGTCCTTCCTCAACAGACATTCCCCTCTTCCCCAAAGCCCCTTTCACCCCATCAATCCATCTCATCCTTGGTCGCCCCCTCATGTTCCTCATGTTCACTCCCTCCACATCTGCCTTCCATACCTCTTTTACTAGTCTTTCTTCACTCCTAGCTCTACTCTATCCTTCACTCCCTCCCACTCCTCTCTCAACTTCTTCTTATACTCCTTCTCCTTTTCCTTTTCATTTAAAGAGTTCACTCTAAGCACCTCCCTACCCTTTGTCCTTTTCCTCTTTCTCCATCTATCCTCCACACTCAATTTACCTTCCATCAAAAAATGATCTGATATTTCCCCACCCTCTCCCCTTAGCACATGTACATCCTTAACTCTTCCTATTATACTCCTATCTACCACAACATAGTCCATTAATGCTCTATCTACCACCCTTCCATCCACCACCCTCTCCCATGTATACTTATGCTTGACTTTCTTCCGAAATACTGTATTTGCTATCATCAACTCTCTTTCTAGACACATCTCCACCATCAACTCTCCACTACGATTCTTTACTGGAACTCCACATTTCCCAATCACTCCGTCAATTGGTTCATTTCCTACCCTAGCATTAAGGTCCCCCAGTACTATTACATTGACATTTCTCCCTAAGCCCTCTATACACTCATTTAAATCTATCCAAAAAGCCTCCCTTTCTTCTACACTCTTCTCATTATCAGGCCCATATGCACTTACAAAAACCCATATCTCCTTTCCTAGTTTCACCTTCATCCACATTATCCTTGAGGAAACCTCCTTCTACTCCACTACACATTTACTTATCTCTTCACTTACTAGTATAGCCACCCCTTCTCTCCCTCGCCCACTCTTCACTCCTGATAACCTCCCTCTTACACTCGCCCTTCCCTTTCAGCTTAGTTTCACTCAATGCCAACACATCCATCTTTCTTCTCACGAACATACTACCTATTTCTTCCCTTTTACTCTCATCTGTACCACATCCACGCACATGAAAAGACCCAAACCTTAGGGTGCTGGTTGGAAAACTAGACACTCTTATGCCTTTACTTTTTTTAGAAATGTCCCCTGTGGGGCTACAGGGAAAAGGATGCCTGGTCCCAATCCCCATCCCTTTTTTTCTCGCCTCTTACAATCCAAGTGGAAATACTTGGTGGTAGTATTCTTTTGCCCCCACCACAGGGTAGGTAGGTGAAAAAGGAAACGAATATTCAGAGAAATTGTACAGGACAGTAATAAGGGGTTGGGGGACAGCATAACAGAGGGACAGTCATAATATAAAAGTGTCATAATTTCTCTATGAACAGAGTTTTTCTCTATCACAGACAAAATGATGTGTGGCTCTGATCTGTAGGGGTGCCCCATATAGACCCTAAAGTATCAAATGCATGCTACTTTGCCACAATAACATGCAGCCAATACCCCAGATGGGGATATATATATATATACATATATTGAATACTTGACTGTGCATCATTTTATCTCTAGACAAGGATGTTATTTATAATGCCATGATGGGCATCTTAGAGGACTGCTCCACAGCTTTTCCTATATAGTCCCCAATTCCAAATTGTTCAGCATTATATGTAGACATATTTCACCAAATCTTTTACTCAGGAGAGGCATCTGATAAGTGTGTGAATTTTTGACAGTTGGATTAAATGAATCTACCTCTGAGGCTCGAACATTTGAATGGGTGTCATCTTACTGAATTGGAAGAAAATTGGGTGTGATTATTATATATTAAGAGAAAGAAATCACAAGCATAGCTGCTTTCCTGTATTGTGATTAGGTAAATACCTGCAACATCCATTCTGCTTCAGACACCTCATTCGAGGCTTTTAGTACAATGATATGGTCACCAACTTCCGCCTTAGTTAATATACACTTGATCAGCTTACTAGGTTGTGAGGGCTTTTTCTCTTGGATTAGCGGTTCTGTTTTCAAGTCCCACTCCTCCTTGTGAACTGTAGAGAAAGAAAAGGTGGTAACATTTCATATGATGAGTTCTACAAAATTTCTTCTGCTTTGTAACACACACTCATTTGATCAAAGGGTTGATTCAGGATAAAACAAAATCTCTATCAATCAAGGCCTTGAACCTCTTCTTTAGTTAAATTAAGTTGTTTGGATTACCCAGATAAAGATATTTGGTGACCCAGACCTAAATGGGATGCTAATTCAATCAATCAAGACCATATTCAGACCAACATCCACCTATCCCTCAATTAGTCCATAATAAATGGTTGGTTTGTATGTAACACTAAATGGCTCAAAAGCAAAATGACAAAATACCTTGTGCTCCTTCCAATGAAATAGTTAGGTTGAGTTTCCAAGGTGGATAAAGAATTTCTTTGATGGCACTGAAATTGCAGGAGATCTCGCCAGGGGGTAGAGCCTTTGGTGAATCACATGTGAAGGCCCATTCTTCTTGGAGTAAAGGGGGTATGACATGCAAAGTATCATTAAGCCTCTGCTCGCTCACCAAGTTGTAGATTTTGCCAGTCAATGAGAAATGGCCGGGGGATTCTGTGGGCATGGTTACCTCATACTTGAAGTTTTGGCCGGAATCTGAGGGAGACATCAGTCAAACATCAGCCTTCAATTTGTTTCTATACTAATGAGAAGGGAATTTGTCTTTATTTAATTATACCCTTCCTTTGTGTGAAAACAAATAAATAACTTTAACACTACTCTTGAGTTCTGTCTGTGGCCCTTAAAAGGTACCTTTCTCATCCCACTACACGTAGATTATATATAATTATCAAAAGTAAAGCACATAAAGTATATCTTACATATAATTTAGCTTCCTCTATTTCAATTGTGAAAAAGATTGTTAGCTTTACCTGGGAATTTGTTAAGAATCCACGAAACTGGAGGGGATGGGTTGCTATGCACTAATGTGGCATTTACCCAAATTGACTGAGTGATTGAATGGTTGTTAGTAAATGTGTGGACATCTTTTTCATAATTATACTTGGGTAGGAAGTATCTTATTGTGTATGTAGTGGGTGTGTGATTTTATTTGGCCAGCCCTTCCTCATAAGGAGAGAGGGCTCTTTGTTTAAAGACTTTATCTGCATTTACAGTATTATATGAGAAAAAATGTCTTTTGTCATGTAAGCAAGCACTATATGGCACACAAAATTTAGTTATTTATTATAGGCAGTAGTTAGGATTTGGTAATCTGCTGAACATGCATAGAATGATAAACTACACAAAGGAAGTAACATACCTTTTCTGGGAAGAAATGTCCTATAAATGATGTTGTGAATATATATGGAACTAACAACACAACATATACATACCATAAGGATGGGATACCCTAAGCATCAATGAAAACAATTGATGGTTACATTATCAAATTGTTGAGTAACCTGTCAAAATGTTGGATGGAACCAGTTTGATAGTCTTAAAATGAACAGCTTATACATCTGTGCAATCTTTGGGGGTAGACAGTTTTGTTTTAACTCACCCACAATGAAGCCATGAATAATGGTACCAGTCTTGTTGAACATGAGTGCCACTGGGGTGCCCTGCAGAAAAGAGGAACACAGGCAACATGTTAATGTTGGGAGTGCCTCATCTCACATTCATGATCTGACCATGGCTTCAGAACTTATACTACCTTTAGACAAAAAAAGATAATAGTATGGGTCTTTGCTTAGTCCCTGCCCCTCTCAGTGCAGAGAGGGTTTCCCTTAGCTGAATGAAATCACCTGGCAGAACCACTAAAATTATGAAATTAAGTAAAAGATTTAAGTTGCAAACAGTGAAAAGATTAATCAGAATATGCTCAAGATAAGTTTGATACTTTCAACTGCATAAAATCAAGTCACTTAGCAAAAGTTACAATAACCATTAAGGTCATAAAATGAATTGAAAAGATTAATCAAGATATGTTCAAGATCTGTTTAATCTTTTTTTAACAGAGGGACTTTCCTCCAACTGAGTAAAATTGCCTGGCAGCAGCAAGAATAAACACTAAGTGTAAAATTCAGTAAAAAGATGAATCAATATATATTTACTCCTTTCATTGCAGAGAGAGCCTCCTTAAGCCACTTAAATCACTTGACAATTAGATTGCATACAATTAAGAAATCTTTACCTGAAATTCCAAAATCGGAAAGGTTTTAGCGAGAAATCGACAATTTCAGAAAGTGTTTCAAAATTAAACTACAGCTCATACTGCTGTATAGGATGAAAAACAAACAGTGTGTGTGAAATAATGAATAAACAACTACAATAACTAAATGTATGTCTTTTTGATCACTTACCTGATTTCTGTGGATTCCCATTTCTCTGGTTGGTTCTGCTTCACTTTGTAATCCCCCAATGCACTTACATCTACCTTACATAAAACCACTACCTATAATAAAGCTAATCCTAGTAAAGTTCCATTTGCTTCCCCTCGTTCCATACACACACTACACGAACCCCTTTGTACGCCCTCGGTGCTCCTTCTTACACTGTGACTTTTTTTACCCCAAGCCAAGGGTGCCAATTGCGCACCCTGATCTGCACCACATTCACTCTACACTCTCCCTTGATCTCGAGATCAACCTATTCTCAGTCTTCTTCATCTCCTTCATTTCCTACTTCATAGTCCTGCAGCCATCTTGGAGGATGTCTGTTGCACTGGGATCTTTGGGGCATCACTCCCCCATTCACTACTGCATCATGACTCTCTTCCTCATTTTCTCTGTCACTCACCACACGACAAAGATCCAAGATATGTTGCGGCACTCCCTCAACAGAGATGTTGTTACGTGAATTTACCTCCTTTACAAACCCCCTCGTCCACTGTGACGTCCACTTACCATCCTTTGGCTTCACCCATACTTCCTCCCCCACCTGTACTGAGCCAAGGCCTTCTTTAGTATTGGCTGGTAGCCCTGGCTCTACTTGGGGATGTCGCCAATCATATTTAAATAAAACTCTCTATGGAATTGAGCCTTGGCCTGACCTAGGGGACATATTATACCAAAAGACTGCCTCCATGAGTGGTATTAGCACCCTCTCGGCGATGGACTTAGTCATGCGATGGTGTCATTCTACTATTGCTGCTCAGCTGGTAAGTAGCCCAAAAGAAATGTCTCATGCTCCAGTTGTCCAGCATTTCTTTCAGCACCCCCAACTGAGATGTGGTACTATTATCCATCATGAGTTCATCCACTGGATATAATTCATAATTATTAGGTAATCACATGCTATAGCCAAAAATCATTTGCAGTAAAAGTTACCATTTTGCTGCTGTATTTATCTTATATAATCTACTTTGGCTGACACCAGGTGATTAAATTCAGTTATGGTAAACCTCCAGTACTGAATGAGTTAGTTCATCAACCTTATAACATAGTGTCTTGTATAATTTCTTCAAGTGTTACTGGAGTTTGAATGACATGGGACAACACACTCTCCACAGGTGGACTCATCCATGTCAGACCATGCAGATGAACACAGTAGTAATAAGAGGTCACCCTCCTGGCATAGCTGATCAATAGTCTGATGTTTCCACATAACTTCATACATCAATTAAAGTATAATAATTGTTTTATTAATATTGAGCTCTTGGGACATTGTTCCAATAATTTACACACCCAAAACACCTTGATCAAGTTCTCACCTTGGTTATGGATTTGTTAAAGCTGACCTCTTCAGCAAAGCGCAAAATAAATTCTTCAGGATAGATTTCAATGGCCACTTGGCACCTTGTGACCAGTCTTGGCAGTGTGGAAATTATTTCACCATTCACGAGTACCTGTGTACATACATACTGGGTGAGTGGTCTGTATGCACATGGTTAAAGGGTGTATTCTATATCTATAATGATTTCAACTAAATGTACTCCTCTAGTTAAAGTTTAGAACCTAGTCAGATTTATAAGATCCCATTGTTATTATTTCTCCCAGATTTAACAAAAACTATGATATGTGTCAAGCTCATTTATGAGGGAATGGGCCTATGGCATATGTAAATACATATACCAAAGGCCTTTATTCCACTTACAAGTAGATGATCAAGTCAAAGCATACACCCACTTTCCACCCATCTCACACCTATCTGAAAACCCATTTGGTCTCCTTTCCATTTTAGCACCTCAATGCTGAAGGGCAATCCCTGTCCCTTGCCTCACTGTGAGAGTCAAAGTCAATGAAACAAGAAATAGTACTCCTAAAGCAAAGCCCAATAGCCAGAACTGATATTTCCCCAATGCTTCATCATATTTCATCCCTATCCCCTTTCATCCACTCAAGAAATTTATAGAACAGACAAGAGGAACATCCCTTTAGGCTGTCATTTCCTCATTCATTTGCAACCAATCTCCATTCACTCCTATGTTATAGGTATAGGTGTAAATTACCTCTTCACTGGTTATATAGTCAAATATCTTAATGTACACAGAGTGAGAGTGAGAGACAAGGAAGACTGTAGGTTGATTTAGATACCATATATGTCTGGAGCCAAGAGTGGAAGATAAATTACAATGCCAGATAAGGCAAAGTATTGGAAATGGATGCCAGTTCAATCAATCAATTAATCAATCAGTCAAACTGTTGCCCCTGGTCTTTCATGCAGAAGACCCACAGCCTTCAGATACCTGGCAACAGCCTCCAGACAAGTTCACAAATCACTCAGGGAAGGTATATTGTGTTGTTGTCTAGATATTATTAGTGTGGGGCATTGTAGTGTTCTGTGTCTTTTGTGTGGTGGGTGCATATGGGCAGTTTGAATCTGTGGCCAGGTCTATTTCTCTGTTGATAATGTTTCAATACTGGATGGTGTCCTAAGTACAATTGTGCCAGTTTGGTTCTTATCAGATGTGTGAGGGTTTTTAATCTGTAGGAATTTCGTCTGGGGGTTGTTGGTGATATATTGAGCTTGGTGGTCTGTCTTGAAGGACTTGTTCAGTGATCTGAGTGTGTGTGTGTTTTGTGTGGATGTTTTGTGTGGTATAGGTGGTAGATTGTTGTTTGAGTAGTATGTTGCTGGTCTATCTTTTATTTTTGTTCTGTTGGTGGTGTTTGTGAGATGTAGTGTAATGGTTGAGTGATGCTCAGGGATCTAGCATAAAATTGTGTTCCTGTCAATTCCATGTGGTGTTCTATGGTTTCTGTATGTAGATGTCCAGTAAGGGTAGTTTTGATTTATTCTGTTATTACTCTTAGTATTCCATTCTATAAAATTTGAAAGTTGTTTGTGTTTGTCTTGCTAACTGTTGGTAACCATGCTATGGAAGCGTATTCTACTAAGCATTTCAGCTGCTTTGACCCATTGTTTTTCGCTCATATTTCCGAAATAACCATTCACATCAGTATAATATATTAGCACAGCCTAATTCGCACCCTGCCCTAATTTTGACGTTATAGTGCATTCACAAGTGTATTTAATTACGACATTTACTCTTGATATTAAGTGTGTCGTAGCTGACACCCGTGAAGTAAATCAAACAGGTGAAGTCGTGACGTCATCACAAACTACCTCGTGTATCCCAACTTCACTTGTTCGATTTACTTCACGGGTGTCGGGTACGACACACTTAATATTAAGAGTAAACACCGTAATTAAATACACTTGTGAATGCACTATAACGTCAAAAATTAGGGCAGGGTGTGAATTAGGCTGTGCTAATATACCATGCTGATGTGAATGATTATTTCGGAAATATGAGCGAAAAACAATGGGGCAAACCTGCTGAAATACTTAGTAGGGTAGTTCATATGAATTACTTAAAGATAGTTATTAGAGTTTTTATTGCCCAAAAACAGTGATTTTATGGTGGAAAATGTTTTGGAGGTTGGGGGAAGAATAGCCCAGTGTGATAACCTTGTAAGTAGACGTCATCCGTTCTTTTACCTGACCAGATGACATCAATAGCTCTCCTTGAGTCAGTCTGGATCATGACTGCTCCTTGTCCAACAGAGAGGGTGTGATTCAGGTCCTTGGAGATGCCGACACTCACTCTCCATAATGTGGTCACTATGTTGGTGGTTACAAAAGCCCCACCACATCCTCCTGTGATGGGATCCACAGAGCTGTCAGTGTAGTGCAATGGGCTTATGTGTGGGGTGTGGACCTTATAGCCTCAAGGACAATAGGCCATAACTGTGTTGGGTCACAATCAGCCTTCCTCCTGATAAGGTGGAAGTTTTGGAAACTGATGCAGGATATTGTCTGGATGAGAGGTCTGTCCAGAGCTCCACACCAAACCAGTTCCCAGAGTCCAAAGGCGCAGATTATGCGCACCACAGAGGGCTTCCAGAAGTGACTGTTGGGGTCTCCCTTGATGTTCAGGGCACTTGGAAGGGAGGCCATGATTTCACTCTCCCTTGGGCCTCTTAGAAGTTGAACAAGAAGATATGAAGACATGAAGAAAGCCTCTACCCATGGTCAAAGGGAAGTAACTCACATTTCTATTCTCCACATGGATCCATGCAGGAGTTGCAGTCATAGTGCAGAGAGTCTGGCTTTGGAGGACCTCAAGCTTGTCCCATGATTTGAAGAAGATGAGAGCCACAGTGGCATATTTCATTATCAAATGTACTGCTTTAATATTGTACTTCCGGAGGACCTTGTGCCCTGCACCCAACCAGGGCCTTGTCATGGCCCTGAGGAGATTTAATCTCATCTTCATGGCTTCACAGAGGTGCCTGACCCCCCCAGAGCAAAGTAGAGCCTAGACTTTACCCAAATGCCCAAGTATTGGTATATGGGTATCCAGGTGAGTACATTGCTTTGAAGAGTAAGAATGGAGGAGAGTTATACCCACATCTCAGACTCATTGCTCAGGTCTTGGCCATCGAGATCTTCAGTCCTAGCTGTTCATATTCTTTTGAGAGGCAATTGAATGCATGCTGATCCATGTAACAATTTCTTGTTATTGTTATGAATGTCTGTATTATCTTTTTGGATAGTTTAAATTTGTTGACTGAGCAGCCTGTAAAGTCTGATATATTTTGGGAGTGCACTGAGTGCTTTTAGGCCATGGTGGAGGCAAGGAGGATCCATATCATATGTGATACTAGAGAAGGGAGGGTGTGGCCTTCATATTTGTGTCCTGACCAGTTGTTCAGTTTAGAATATAGCAGTGAGGGAATGGGAACTGTTACCAGGTTCTCTAAGACTTTCCATATCTATATTGCCCAGTACTGCTCTCTTCTCCTCTATCATGAGTACAATCCAAACTTTTTTAAGTACTCCCATTATGATATTAACCCCTTCCATACGGTGCCGCACACGTAGGCGTCATGGACTTAGATCTCGGTGGCAGCAGCCAATGCCAGCCGTACGACGTGTCGTAATAATACTCGCATCATAAAATATAGTCACCGCTTATATCGATCGTTCTCTCTTCACCCGTGAATTTTGATAACAATAGAAAATGCGATTACAAAAGAATGAGAAAGAATGTCATTATGGAGGGGCGACTACAATAAATATAATCAAGACGCCGATATGGCCGCCTCGCGAATACACTCGGTCCCCATGACGCCTACGTGTGCGGCACCGTATGGAAGGGGTTAAACAAGCTGGAACTATATATGACTTTAAAATGAGGTATGATAACTGGGAAATAAGAGACAGGACCTCAGGAACATAAATCTCTTCCTTTATGCTACAATGATGTAAATACAATTAAGTGAATACCTGTATGTGTGAAATGCAAGGTTTACAATCAGTGTGGAATTCCAGCTATGATTCATGGATTTAAATGCTGAGAATAACAACAAAAGACAACAAGAGAGCCAGTGTAGGCCTTATGGTCTCTTGTAGTCTCCTTCATTCTTATGTTCTTCTGGATTAGAAAGCCAACTGAAGTGAAAGATATTGTAGAGGCAATGAGGGAATAAAAATTTAATTAAGCAGGTCAGGTTTCCAAGAAGGGTAGCCACTAGAGCAAGCATATTACTGAGTGACTGTTGCAAGATGGTCAGTATTGGGGAAGGAAAATGCACAGGTGGGGAGATGAGATAAGTTTGTAGGGGTGATGTGGCAGAGGTTGGCACAATTGTGGAACTCATGGAAGAAGCCGGAAGAGGCCTTTGTTCAGCACTGGACTCTGTGTGCCTGGTTGTTTGAATAATTAGCTTAGTTCTGTTGTACCTGTACATTATGAATCAATTTCATCATGTCAGACATGAAGCCTTACCTCAAATGTGAAGATGGTAGTGTGTCTATAGATGAGTTGCTCCACTTCAGTTTCAGTGATGTTGAAGCGGGTTGTCCTTAAATCCAAAGGCGTGGACAGCTTCTCACAGAGTGCCATGAAACCATAACTGGACCACTGAGGGTATGAGATTTTAAAAAACAATTAACCAAATCTAAGATTTTGAATTGGAAGGTGAGAAATGAGCCAGAATACCCAGGGAACCATATAGCCTCTTCTAACCCTCCCCACAACACTCGATTCTTCTTCCTTCTTCACCATAACACCGGTTGGTAGGGTACTTCAAATAGTTCGGTGAAAAAGACTGGTGGGCAAAGTTTATGTCCTACATAAAAATTTGAATAAGAAGGTCAGGGTTCCAAGAACTAGTGATTCGCCGACGAACAATTTTGGAACCAACCAACCCCTACCTAGTTGTTTACACAAAACAAGAAGGGAGATACATAATTTGAGTGACCGACGATGTAACCATCTTAGAATTTTTATTTATTTTTATTTTTCATGATCAGTGACAAAAAATGGAGGGAAAAAATGAAGGACATAGGGAAAAAGAACCAACAGAAAGATGCCTAGACGTAAGTATAATTGAGTCACCGCCTGGAGTTATATAAAAAAAGATGTGCCTGAATGACACCCCAAAGACATACCAAGGTTTGATAGAAATGTTTTTTTTGGGGATTCAAAAGGGAAAATATCAATATGTATAGAGAGATAGATATGGAAAGAGAACCCACATTTAAAAATATAAGAAATAGGGAATTCAATGAATTGTTAGATGAAATAATCAAACTCAAAAGTGAATGCAAAAGTATATACAAAGAAGTAGCCCTATCAAGAAAGGCCATTGAAAAAAAATAACAGGCAAATAGATGAGTTGAAAATGGAACTAAATAGGATAAAGGGAGAAAATAAAAGATTGAAAAATGAAAATATGAATATGAATGAGGCATTAAAGAAAGAGATGAAGGATCAAATACAGGCAGTGACCGAGAAAATGGAAGAAAAGATAAATGAAAATGATTTCCAAGAAATAAACAGTGAAAAGTAGAACAGGAAAATAAAAAAATGATCTTTTAAAGAAATAGTGGAGCAGTAGGTCAAGGAGAATGCTAAAGAAACGATAATCCAAGTGATAAAAGAGAAAGGCAAATTGGGTAGTGATACAGTGGACAAAAAAGATGAATTATAATCTATGGTATCAAAAAGCATGATGTTCCTAGATATCAGAGAGAAAAAGAGGAAAAAGAGATTGCTAAAGAAATCCTGAAAGAGATTCAAGAGGAAAGACAAAGTTTAGATAAAGATATTGAAGAAACATAAAGAATAGGTAGATACTCAAAAGAAAAACAATACATGCCACTAAAAGTAAAACTTAGGCCACAAATGATTGCAGAGAAAGTACTATCTAAAAGAGCAAAACTTGCAAGTAGTGAACAACACAAAAATATATGGATAAAAAAAGAAATGAGTGATAAAGGGAAAAAAAGGAACTTAGAAATGAAGCAAATAAAAAAAAAAATGACTGATTTTTTTTTTTCTTTTTCTTTTTTTTTTAAGTGGTGGACCTGAGGCTGAGAAAATGGTATATCAGGAAAAAGGAAACAAAGCAGACAGAAAAATATGAGAAAGAAAAAAAAAAAATCACCCTATACGAACATACATGCATACATACATATACCAAGGCTTTTTCCCCCTTACAAGGGAGGTAGCCAAAAAAGAAAAGGCATAAAATCATTTCCACCCATTCCATCCCTGAATACACTCCACACCCCTCCACCCTCCCTCTTATCTTAGCACCTCCTGGATGACGGGTCATCCCTGCACCTTGTCCACTGCCCTGGGTCAGAAGCAGTGTCGCAAGACACAGCACATCCACAGCAAGGCCGCTTCATTAAATCGGCGACCCCCCTCTCCGTCCCCCCATTGCATAAAAGGAGAAGACGGGGAGAAATCCCAACATAGATGGAATTATTTCAGGACTGAATGAACTAAATGACTATCTGGCATTAGAAAAAAACAGACATACCGTATATTTCCGCATATAAGACGACCCTAAAATCCAAAAATTCACCCCTTAAAATTGGGGGTCGTCTTATACTACCATTATGAAAATCAGACCTTGAATTCTACGTGAGATGACTTGGTAGGCTAGCCTGCCGATAACCACCGATTCACAGGAAATGATTCACATTATGATAAGAACTGGTAATAAAGGTAATTAAACCATATTTACCTTATATATTATTGGCATATCTTTATAGTACATGGCAATTGTTAATAAATTCAAGGAATAATTCTATATTAATGAAATTATGGTACTTTTAAGTACTCTATGTAAACACATTTAACACAGCTGAACAAATGTAAACATTGAGCACTGGTTGCGTTCATAGCAACCTTTTCCTTTCGCTAACTTTTCAGTAATTTTTAAGACTGAAAATAAAAAATTTGGATTGCAGTACATAAAATGTTTATTTATCAATGAAAAAATATATTACAGTAGTTGAACCAGGAACGTAAACAAATAATTTTTGTTAGTTGACATGTTTTCTCAGAAAATCATGATACATGATTTGCTTTGTTATTTCATTTATTGTGAATTTATAAGGATACAGTAAGTAATTTATCTGGTATAAGGATACAGTTAAGTAATGAGAAAGAAAAGAGAAGAAGCGGAAAAAACAGCTGATAAACGTAATCAAAACAATTCTTTGTGTACGGTAGGTTTGATACATTTGTAATTTAGCAGTCGTCTTATACTACCGATGAGATACATTCATAAAAATTTGCTCTAATTTTGTACCTCGTCTTATACAAAGGTCGTCTTATGCACAGAAATATACAGTAATGGGAAAAGTGGAAACTAAATAAAAAAGTAATCTACCACCAAATACTGTGGGGCAAGGCCTATACAACTATTGGATGAAGAATAGAGGAAAAACAGGGAGGGGGAGTATTATTTTGACTAGGAAAGACTTAAATGTGACAAAGATTTCAGAAGGAAAAACAATATACTGTAGAATCAATTATGATAAAAGTTGAAAGCAACCACATGAAAAGTAGAAAATTTGTAGAAGTGTATGTACCCCCCAAAACACAGTCCAGGACAGAAAACCATCATTCCAAACTGTTGGAAGATACTAAGTATGAATTGACTTATATACTGAAGGAAAGAGGAAATATAGTAATTATGGGTGATTTTAATTCACAAGAAATATGTTGGAAAGAAATGACAATAAAGGGTGGGGAAGACATCTGGGGCAACATGTTGCTTGATATGACCATTGAATACACAATGACTCAGTGGATAAAGGAAAATACCAGATACAGAAACATTGAGGAACCATTAAGACTGGATTTAATACTTATGTCAGAACTGAAATTGTGGACAGAATTGATGACAAAACACCAATAGGAAAGAGTAACCATGTACTAATAGAATTCAAACCAAAAGAGCAAATAGACCTAAGAAGAAATGAGAAACATAGAATAGGAAGACCAATGTACAACAAAATGAATTTTGAGAAACTTAAAAAGTTCTTTCATAACACAAACTG
Organism: Oratosquilla oratoria; assembly: GCF_046742065.1. Taxonomy (NCBI): domain Eukaryota; kingdom Metazoa; phylum Arthropoda; class Malacostraca; order Stomatopoda; family Squillidae; genus Oratosquilla; species Oratosquilla oratoria. The sequence goes on from NC_134787.1 coordinate 4,381,579, forward strand.
AGAAAAATTCCTAGAGGAAGAAACAAGGATGGAGGAGAAATGGAATATACTAAAAGAAATTTATAATGAGGGAATATACAAATATGTACCACAACAAAACCAAGAAAGAGTATACATAAAGAAGGGGTACAACAAAAAATGTAGTGAAGCAAAGGATAAAAGAGGCAAAGCCTGGAAAAAATGGAAAAAAATACAAAAAAATGAGCAAATGGCAAACATACATCAAACTAAGAAACAATGATCTAAAAATACACAGAGAAGAAAAGAGAATCTATATGAAAAAGAAATAATAGAAAAATGCAAGGAACAACCTAAACTATTTTACAGATATGTGAATGGTAACCTAAAAAACAAAAAAGAAATAGAAAAATTGCACCAGGGAAGTTATGAATATACAGAAGAACAAGAAATGGCAGAAATTATGAGCAATCATTTCAAATTGGTATTCACAATTGAGAACTCACCCAACTGTAAGGGAATAGAGAGACAGAAATCTCCCCCAATGAAGGAAATAACTGTAACAATGAGGGATATCGCCAACCAAATAAAAAAAACCTTGATGTCAGAAAATTGCATGGTCCTGATGGAATTGCAAATTGGATAATAAAAGAATGCATAGAAGAGTTAACAGATATAATATACAATATAATCAAATGCTCATTCAAAGAAGGAAAGGTACCACAGGACTGGAAAAATGCATATATTGTACCAATATATAAAGGAGTTAACAAGGAAAATCCAAGTAACTACAGACCTGTCTCCCTAACAAGTACAATAGCAAAAATATGTGAAAAAGTGATCAAAAGTAGATGGGTTAAACATCTGGAGGAGAAAACTATAGTGAATCCAAATAAATTTGTATTTAGACAAGGAAGATCATGTACAACAAACCTGATCTGCTTCTATTCGAGACTAATAGAAATAATACAAGAAAGGGATAGATGGGCAGACTGTGCCTATCTAGACCTATAAAAAGCATTTGATAAGGCACCACACAAGAAATTAATAAGAAAAACAGAACCAATAGGTGGCATCGGAGGTAAATTATTGGAATGGATGGAAGACTTCCTGACTGGGAGAAAAATGAGGGTAGTAGTTAGAGACAAATACTCGAATTGGGAAGAAACAATAAATGGTGTCCAACAAGGGTCGTTGCTGGCTCTAATCATGTTTGTCATATATATAAACGACATGGGTGAAGGAGTGGAGTGTTATATGAATTTCTTTGCAGATGATGCAAAAATACTAAAGTAAGAACAGAGAAGGATTGTGAATCATTACAGTTAGACCTGGACAAAACCTGGAAATGGACTCAAAAGTGGGAAGTGAACTTCAATATCAAGAAATGTAGTATAACGGAGTTTGGAAAAAGTAAAAACAGAATATGAAAAATTATAAAATTGGTGAAGAAGAAATCAAAAAGTGAACACTGAAAGAGACCTTGGAGTAATAATCAGCAAAGACAGGACACTGGACAAACATATAAACAAATTAGGCGGAGAAACCTTCAACCTATTAAGGTCAATGAAAGTGTTATTTGACTATTTGGATGAAGAAATGATTAGAAAAATATTAGTTACATTAATAACACCAAAACTGGAATACACACCGACACTATGGACACCCAGTACTAAAAAGAATATAAAAAAATTAGAACGAATACAGAGCAACAATAAAGTTGGCACCAGCTCTTTCCAAATTAACATACGAACAAAGATTATCCAAATTGGAACTACCAACACTGGAGCAGATAAGAGAAAGAGGTGATCTGCTGACTATCTATAGATTTATGAAAGTAATGGAAATCCTTGATAGTAATGATTTACTAAAAAGTGACAATGGAAAAACAAGAGGACATGAAAAGAAACTCAAAAAGGATAACTATAGAAAAGATCTGAAAGAAAAAATAGATTCCCACACAGAGTGCTGGAGATCTAGAATAATTTAGATAAGGAAACAGTGTGTGCAAACACTATTCAAGATTTTAAGAAAAAACTTGATGTTGAAAGATACAAAGATGGGTCACCACGAGCATAGCTCCCTTCCCATATACAACTAGGTAAAATACAGTCTGTGGTATATGAGATATGGATGTTGTTCTGCTGTAAGAAGTAAATTGGCTGGAAAATCATACCTTGCAACTCACTACGAGCATAGCTCCCTTCCTGTATAATTCAACTAGGTAAAACTAGGTAAATACAGGGTACACAATCACACATAAGACACAGAGCACCTAATACTACACTGTCCTTCACTGACCCACTCCTGATAATAATACAAAATTTCTTCATTGATTGACTTATGGATTGAACTAATAGCCATGTCTATTTCCTGGATGTTGTGTGTCTCCTGCTAGAAAGAACTAGAGCAACAGATTTATTGATTGGTTGATTGGTTGACAGTAGGAAGAGAGGAGCAGATGCTGGTTATAAATTCTCCTTATATGAAAAAGTGAAGTTGTTGTCGTTGTCGTTCCCTAGACTGTCTGTCTGAGCCGTCCCGAAAAAATGGCCAGGGCTGGTTGCCGCTGTTTGGCCCCCGACTCTTGGGGTTGGGGGGTGGTCTCACAACGTAGACGCTGCGACTCCAAGACCAGAAAAAGTGAAGTTGGGGCAAAAGGGTGTTAAGTGGTTCTAAAGAGAGCCAGATGGGACATGATTCTCTGTAATATCTGTCTTGTAGAAACCCAATTACAGGTTCCTAAGCACGAAATATATATTAAATTGCATCACTGTATTCAAAGGATTTGAGATACATACTGACTGGGTGAAGAAGGCACGGAATAGGTGGTTGACCTTGAACGGTTCTCCTTCAGATCCCAGAGAACCATCATTCCCAACAAGAAAAGTCTGGTCCCCTTTGGAGTTGTAATAAGATGCATTGCGAGTGTATAGCTGCAAAAGAAGTTATATCAGTATCTCTCTATCTATCTTTCTCTATCTTTATCTGTCAATGCAATTTTAGCAGAACTTCACATTTATTCTTCTCAGACACAGAAATGATAAAGATCTAATGAAAAGATTTCCTTCCTAAATTGACCCTGTTCTTGTAGAAGGCCCACTCATCAGCTGTATAAAATTCTCTGGCACTGGCTATAAAAGATGTGTGAAACAAGTGTTCTTTTGAAGGGGCTGAGATTATTAAGATTCCTAAAGCAAGTTAGTAGTCCCATAGCTTACCCTGGCCAGTGCCTTTCCTACACCTAGGTCACTCTGAGCAGCACACCCAATAGCAAGTTCATCGCCTTCCTCCAGAATCATGGGTTCCTTCAGTGTTTCTTTCTTCCACACTGGTTCTTCGGATTCGACCAACAAAGTGAGCAAATGACGCAGTGTGAAGGTTGGTAGTGAGGATGTATACACTGAAAAATAAAATATTATCCTTGAAGAAAAAGACATGGGGCATTATGAACGTAGCTATTTTCCAGTATATTACAATTTAATTTAGTACAATCAGGTAAATACAGTGCACTGCAATATCATAGGTGTTCCATACAGGCAGCCAATGTTCAGATTCTATTCTAGATAACACCATGCAATTTTATTCAGCAAAGTGGAGTGTTGTCCAAGACTAAATGGAAAAACTAGTGCACAGTTTCAAATTATTCATGACAGAGGGCTTCCCTGTTAAATAAAATCACCTGGTAGTTGGTAGAAAAATAAATTGAAAAGCAATCATTTGTCCAATCTGCTCACATAGTAAGGGTAAGATAGTCCCATTTAATTGAGAAGCCAGTCCATCCCAAATCTGTCCCCTCAGCTGAATAAAGTTTTGAAATTTGCTAGAAACATAATGCCACTTGCACAAAAGGACAGAGTCTGAAACCCAAGTTCAGTACACCAACAATAAGCCTGGAGAAAAAAAAAGAAAAAAAAAAAAGTCACAAGCATATAGTGGAAGTGAATATTTTGATGCTCCTGAGGCAGGGAACTAAAAATAGAAATAAACACAGTACATACTAGTCTCAGCATCCCCGGTGCACTTCTGGGCCAGGCTGTTGAAGAATCCCTCGTCCGTACATGAGAGGAGGCATTCCTGGCTGCATATTCTTCCATTTGCACAGAGTGCCATGCCCTCCTGACATTTTGGTGATCTTACCTGTAAGAGAAATAAAACAATATCTATTAAACAAGGTTACTTAAAACAACCGATATTTAGGCTTATAATGCATAAAATGCATAGACGTCATAAATGAAGGCAACTCTGTTAACTTAACTGTTTGTCTGTTAATGTCTTTATCTTAATATACTTTTTCAGCATCCAACCTTGTTACAGATCTAAATCAATATCCCTTTTGTTTTCCTCATGTAAGGATGTTCACATTTTTCCCATATTTGTTTTAATGAGATTTATTTTTTCTAGATAAGCATTACATTCAATAGAAAACTGTTGCATACAAATAATAGTAGCCCATGATTATGGCATGATAAGCATTTGATACAAAAAGCACTGGATATGAGGGAGAGGTCATGCTTGCCGGAAAAAAGTTACCAGGAAAATGTGGTTTTGAATGGTCACGACTAACTTTAATATATTGCTAGACAATTGCTGAGAATTTGCATTCACTTTAACAAGATGCTGGTAAAAGAAGTGTTTAATAGAGAATGAAATGATTAGATTAAGAAATGAAAATACCATAGAGAAACAAAAATCTAAACCTACATTTGGAGAAATCTTAGGTGATGAAATGGGATTTAGTCCGCACAAGAAGAAAGATTAGAAAGCTGAAACAGGAAAAGAAATTGCTGGTAGTGATGATGAATGGGATGAATTATACAGAGGAGTCTGAGGATTTGACAAAATGTGGCCAATGTGGGAGGGCGGCTCACCAAAAAGTCACATGCTGTAATTTCTGTAATTGTACCATTTTTAGGATGAATATTAAAGAATATCAGATAAACATAAAGGGATGCTAGACAATAACAAAATTATATATAAATACAATGAAAATGTTAGAAAGTCATTATGAATCTTAGTCATTTTGATCAGACTTGAAAGTCTGCAAAACTTGATGAGTGACAGGTCTATATGTCATTCAGGCTCATAAACAAGTAATGCCTAATCAACTAAACGAAAAGGCAGGAAAATGGAAAGCAAGAAGATAATTAACCGATATGTAAGTTGAAAGAAAAGACAAAGAACATGTTGCTAAAGGAAATGACCAATTAAGATGAGAAAGCCATAAATAGTAATAAACCTTTATGGAGCCAAAATTGAAAATCAATTGAAAAGTGTAAAACATACTTTATAGGATTACCTGATAGTGAGCTTTGATGATAAACAAGTTTGAAAATACATAAAATCATATTCAATATTGTAAGGACATGGTAAAGAAAAATTATGCCCAAGATCAAAATATGTAATGCACATCAGGATGATAATGATATTATAAAGACTATGATTGAAGAACAAATTATCTGGAAACTTAATTCAGGCAGATGAGGTGATAATTTTAAATCTGAGGAATATTAAGGCCAGGAATGATGAGGAACAACATTGCATCATAAATGCATGTACTACTTCCTCCCTCCCGATACTCCACCACCTCGCCACACCACTAGACACAGAAATAGGCTCGAACCAATCAAAGTGCCAAGGACTGACTGCTACAAAAACAGTGCCATCCCATCCACTGTGCACACAATCAACTCTATGTAAACTTGTACCATGTATATACTCTAAGTTTTATATCTTTAATCAACTTTTGTAATGTATTATTGTCAGTGTACTACTGCAATTGAGATAAACCTTTTATTATTATTATTATTATTATTATCATTATTATTATTATTATTATTATTATTATTATTATTATTATTATTATTATTATTATTATTATTATTATTATTAAGAGTAACATATGCTAAAGGTGATGCATTATATACCTTTCAGTGTTTTAAGTGTCAGGGTTTCAGCTACAGCAATAGAAACTTAATCTATTGGCAAATGTGCAAGATTTACTCATAATCGTAAGCTTTGTCACTGTCAGGCAAAGAAATAATATAAACTCCACAAATAAGAACTGTGTAGATTATAAGTAAGTCTCCAATATATCAAAAACAAAGAACAAAAATCAGGACCAGAAATAAAACACACTCAAGTATTGAAATGAATTAAGAAAAGTGCTAAAACATTTCTACTGGAATATTGCTAGAGTTGAAAACTTAAGATAAAGTATAAAAACTTAAATTGGGACTGAAAAATATGAAAAAAGAAATAACATTAATGTACATGGCCCTCCAAAGAAAGATTCTCAATCTACATATAACTGATATCAAGGTTGAAGATGCATGCCAGGGTAAGTACTATCAAGGGACCAAGAAGTCATTTTGTTGACGACCAGGACAAAAAAAAACAACCAAATTAAAAATCAATTGTCACGGATCAGTTTTTTGTTTCCTCCATTTACTTAAGTGCATGGGAATGCACTTGTTTCTTAAACTCACAAATTAAATTTGTTTGTATGGAAAGGGCATAGATACAAACCCAAAAGAAGGACTTACGTAAATGGCCACAGCTCCTGGTCCAGCAAGGAGCATCTCAACAGCATACAGGGTAGAATTATCCTTCAGACGTGTCCCTGCCAACACTGCCACTGATCCACAATTTTGCAATGGGCTAGGGATGGCATCATCCATTCCTGGAGGCGAAGACGGGGTGGTGTGACCCAGCACTGACTCTGCATCTTCTGCAAGAGTGACAAAATAGTTACACATCTTTACATGATCTAATGAGTCATATATGATAAATTCCCTTGGGTATTGTCAAGACCAGTATAGCCTCTTATGAACAATTATATGGAATATCTGACAGCATGAACATACTTAAATCTTATCATTTGACTACAGAGGAAATTTCCCCCTCATGAGCCAAGATCACTTTGAGGTAACCAGTATAATGTATAAGTTATTAACACTATGATGAGAATTTGAAATAGATTTAACATTTTGACTGATGAAAGATATCCCTCAGCTAAGTAGAGGAGCTTGATGACATCCAGAATAATACATTTTCCAAACAGCAACCTAAGTATTACTGATATGATAATTTTTTTCTCCCTGTTGTCGCTAGATTTCACCAGGGCCTTCTGTGTCCAGCAAAGGGTTTCAAGTGACAAATAACTGACCTGAAGACCATGACACCATAGGGAAGACGAGGCTCTCCAGCTCAGTTGGTGCCTCCTCAGTGGAGTTCAATGCGGCCCGGAGCCTAACATCAAAGCTACCCCTGGCCAAGAGAATGCTACAGAAAGCGATCTGGGTCACTTCAACGGCTTCGTCGCAGGAACCCATGACCAAGACAGGTGGCAGGTCATTTTCCACCCTGAGGCTCTTCTCCCACTTGGATTTTGGTTGCGAGACTGGAAAGTAGGGAGAGTGGACACATCAGTACCGCAGACAATACTGAATCCTTTCACACTGTAGCGTATTGTATAGATTCTCTTCTTTCAAGCATCAGACAAATTTATCATGCAGTTGAAGAAAGGTTTAGGGGAGGTGCCAACCCTTAGATACAGATAATAAGATCATCTGGCATCAGCCACTACGAAGTCTACAATGTGCAGATCGGTGTTGAGGGAGTTCATGCAAACTAAAACAATAAATAATGAAGTGTATAATTTCTACCACAAGTCACTGGGAAAATCTTGCTAGTAGCATCGTGTTCACGAAGCAGAATGAACCTCATGCTCAGATATTGCAAGTAGCACAGATGCTTCCACCCGAACTGCTTTACAATTTGTTATAAGACCACAGGTGTAGAATATCAATTAGTTTCAATAATACAGCTACTTTAGTAGATGCAAGATGATTCTGCTATGCACCTGAAGGGCAAGTGGCCTACAGCCTGAACAGGGTCTTGATGGAACGTGGCCCTCAGTTGAACATAATATTTTTGGGTTCTTCATTGCGTCAAGATAGATAAATTGTGTTTATTGGGCTCTATAGAGGGTGTGGTGGCTGCCACTTACCCTGGTCATTTGTGCACAACGATCATAGTTGGTGGCTTTGGCTACAACTAAATATAATCTTGCTTCTCTGCAATACTCTAAGTAGGTGTGTCATGAAACATGGCTATGGACGGAGCTAATGGAGCGTTATTTATTTATTTTTCCTAACCAATCAGCCCGGTGCAGATAGTAGAGAGAATGTAAGGAAAGAACAAGAGCAAAAATAATTGCAGATGAAGAAAAAAAAAAGGAAGAAGCATTTGCGAAGAAGTGTATTACTGTAAACAGTGAAGAGTGGAGGGAGTCCTGAAAGCAAAACAGATTGGGACAAGCAGGAAATACTAACCAACGATGTCGAAAACGCCGCTGAGGCCTTCGTAGCTCTGGGTGATGGAGGACTCTCCAGCTTCGAGGAGGAGGTCAGTGCCCTGGCCGAAGTCGATGACAGCCGGAATCGACGAGTTCACGAAAACCTCCACCGAATTTTTGTTCACCAGCTATCGACGAAAAGACTCAAATATGGCTACACTGAATATATAATATTGATACTAATATTAACATTGATGATCTTGATATTCATATTGGTAGTGATAATGATAATGATGTACAGTAGATATATTGTATGATACTGCCAGTGTTCCAATCCTTTCGTCCATCGTTTACTGGTCTGTTTTTTTTTACCTGTTTATGTACGTATATATGTATGTATGTGTATATAAGCATGTAAGTATATATGTATGTACGTATGTATGTGTGTATTATAAGTATGTATGCAGAGACCTTACATGACTAAGTGCCGCCCCGGGACAAAGGTCTCAGTGACGCCCCCCCCCCCCACTCCATCCCCCATCTCCACCATCCCTTCGGGCCCTTTCACACTAGGAACTAGTGACGGTCACTAGTTGCCTACCATTATTTTAAATTGAGCCTTTTACACTACGTCATTGCAATTGCCCGGTTGCGCAACAGGCTATGGCTGTTGTCCGCTCCGGTAACAAGTGACCGTCACTGGCAGTTGCCGTCACCGAGCGTCTCTTTTTTTTTTTTTCTTGACCATCAAAGCCAACAGAAACACCTCCTCCATTGATGCCATTCTTTCAACTAATGAGATGATGAGAAAGGATTCCACAACGCGGTGACAGTCACTGGTTGCTTGCAGTTGCCCGAGACTTTCACACTAGGCAACTAGTGACCGCTACTAGTGACGGTCACTAGTTGCCTAGTGTGAAAGGGGCCTTACAGCCTGTTTTAGCTATTGACTTGTGAAATGGTTAAACTGATTTTAAATTTTGTATCTAATGTCCCTATTGCAGAAAGGATAATGGAAAAATATTTTATATTCCGTTGATTCTAACGCAAAATTCGTAAATTACGGTAAAATATTCAGGGCTCCTTAGACCTTTTTTTATCATGATTATTTTTTCAACCTTGTGGGCGGCATATCCAGACTGGAATTGCCACCCCCCTAAATGTGCCGCCTCAGAGCATATGCATCCCCTGTCCCCCCCCCCCACCATGTGAGGGCCCTGTATGTATATAGGCCTACGTGTGTATGTACAGTATGTACGGATTCGTGATTGACAGCTCTTGGATGACACACACACACAATATATATATATATATATATATATATATATATATATATATATATATATATATATATATATATATATATATATATATATATATATATATATATATATATATTGCTGGAAAATGGAAATACAATGATATTCGGTAAAAAAAAAAAAAAAAATCTTATGTGAACAAACAGGAAAGACTTCTGGCTAGATTTCATTGGTTGGTTGCAGGTCTTTCCAGCAAAAATTATGTTGGTCTAGACTTTCTCATTTCCAAGAACAGGGACGGGCAACCATTGGTACATGTGCTAAACTTGGCACCTGATACGCCTGACTCTGGCGCGCCAGGTGATTTCGAAACTTAATAAGAAGAAATAACAGATAAACTACAATTAACCAAGATATGACAATAAATCAGTGCCCAATAATTAAATCTTTGGCACCCCCAACTTGGTAAAGTAATGACTGCATATAGGTAACAATTACTTGCATATTTAAAGGTATTGTTGGCACGCAGAGTTCTAAAATATACATATTATATTTAAAATTTTGTCAGTCCCTGTCCTAAGACTATTTAGATTTGTTTCCGTGTCTGGGTGTTTGTGTGAGCAGGCCCATCGCCTGGGTTAACTCCATCGCCATCAAGGAACTGTCACAGAGATGAAAGAAATATCCCTACGACAGCCAGGAAGTGCCACTCAAAGAGAAAGGGATTAAACCACCATAGTTATCCTCACCTTCTGAATCTCAGGTTGGCTCTCGAAGTAGACGTCGAGCTGGTCTTTGAGCATCACATTCTCCCTAGCCTTCCACACGGAGAGAATCCCGGGGGGTCCGCCACAGGCGGTGCCGTCGGTGCAGGTCATATTGCACAACGAATCGTCAATTTCTTCCGGAACTGTCGATAAGTCTTTAGTTAAACTGTTTGTAGTTTGTTCAGATTAAAACAATGTTTAGATTCATGGCGATATGCGCCTTTTGCTTTTGTTTTGTTAATGTTTTCGCGCGCTTTGGGCACCATGGTGTAAACAGAAACAGTGTGATATGTACGGTGTTGTGGCAAGCATGTATTTGGTTTACCTTTCCTAATTTAACGATATTTATAAAGAAAATCATTAACACGCACGGAAAAACTAAGCTATAACACTGTTACCCGAAGAAAATGTGGGTGATAAAAATTGGGACAATCGAACAATGTGCATAATGCAGAGTTTAGGACTCAAAGGTGTGCGGGTATATTTGCATACTAATACACCCCTTTTGATGTATAATTTCAATATGTCAATAAATCTTTTGAATTTTAATTTGAATCTCAGGTGTGTCCACGCGTGCCACCAACATGTGGTAAACACGTGGGAAACATCTGCCGCCGTCTGAACCCAGTCCCTTACTTTGTCGGATCTGTCATACAACGGTGACACGATACATTATAAAATCAGGTGGATTACAATGGGACTTCTCTTCGGTTTCCTATCAACTCTGGAACCGTGTTTAGCCCTGTCAGTACGGTAACACATTATATATAGAATAAGTAACAAAGTTACAAACACCACAGACGACTGGGATCACGAGGGCCTCGATCGCTCGTATTCCCGATCTGGCCCAAGGTTGGGGTGGGAGCTCATCAACTGAGTGAAGTAACTTAGCGTTTAGAGAAGTTCTAAAGAGTACATCGTGCTGAAAGCGTTAAGTGATGTCTGTAGGGGTACCTGGTATAAAGCGAGGATTTGGAGGAAGGGAAAAGGAGGTTATAATTTTTCCAGTCAAATCCTAAGCCCTTCCCTTCACCCTCATGATTCCATTCCATCTGTGAAATTTAAAACATATTCGTGTTGAATTTTATAACAGAACTATCTTCCTCCAATGGAAATAGTGCACGGAATCATCTCGGGATAGCCCGCCACCCTGACCACTATCACAAACCATCGCATGCCCCTCTCCACCTCCTCTAGATTAGAGTTCGGTCCCACCTCATACGGTCCTCTCCAGTTGTGGAAATCTGACTACGTCGTGAAATGACTTCTATTTCCGTACACAAAATCCTTACTCCAGGTCTTCGTATTGTAACTGACTAGAAAAGAAAAATGTATACGTTGTCATTGCTTTGAAGGTCCATTTTCTTCACCTGTATACAGTACTTAAAACAACCTTTCAGACAGCAATCATCTCTTTCGTTATAGATTTTTCTTCTGATAGTTTAAGTATTCTCATTACTGTATATTATAAGAAACCACTACTTTTTACAGTGCTACTGACTATACAAGAGTCTTAAGATGTTATCACACTCGACTATTTTTAAGAACATAAGAATAAAGAAGACTGCAAGAGACCATAAGGCCTACACTGTCACAATTTTTGAAATTGTGACACCCGGCTCGCTGTCTCCCCTTCCCATTTTCTCGTCTGATTTCTCACCGTTACGGCCCTTCATTCCCTATACTCGGGGGAATTACCAGAGTCCTTAAGACTTCTAGTAGCTACATCCTGTCTTTTCTCCTCCTCGTTATCCTCTTCAACTGTCGTGCCATTTTGACAATCAATTTCAGTGCCTTAACGAAGGGAGAGACTTCTAATTATCTAGAAACACCCCCCCTTTTTTATTTGTGTTCTCAGAGCCAAGCTCAACGGTTTTCGCGCCCAAACAAAGCGCCCAAACACACCCCCTCCCCCCCTGCGCGCTGCCACATATTTGTTTTAAGCTAGGCAATTAGAATAATTAGGATTGTGTCTAACACGCTCGTGAACAGTGTCTACCTCAAGGAACAATTGGAACTGTGTCACCCTCCCGCATGAACATTATTCGTAGTACCCTTTGCGACTAGGGACGGAGACATAGAACTATTGGCAACGTCGGAAGCCGGCTAGCGGGCATCACGACCTCACATGCCGCGAGACAGAGGTCAGTCTATCCATTAGGGTCAATCAGGGAGGTTCGGGCCGCTCACGTCCTTGAGAGCCCAATCGCGCCCTATCCTCCCTCATGTGGCTATTAAGGATTTACATCCTTAAGTGAGCGCTTACGCACTGTAGACATTCGAAGAGTAATTGCGGGACAAATCCCCTTCCGAAACTTATCAGGTGGAGTGCTGTGTGTGACATCCCGACCATCATGGGGATGTGAATAGTGACTAGAGGCCTCCAGTGAACAAATCATTCGTGTATCAAGGGGTCACGTACGTACCTGTACCCCTTTCCTCGGGACACTGACCTGAAAGGAACTGGATAGCGTATACAAGAAGCCCCCTACGTGTTCAAACCCGCTCCCCCACCACGAGGCTAATCACAAAGGATGACCCGGGTTCCCGCCGTGATCGACAACACCGATATCCTTCAATAGCAAAAGCATCCTGCCAGAACGAGGAACAGTACCCCATGGAAGTCATCCCCTCACCCAGCAGAGACCCTCTAAGGATAATAGCAAGTAACAAAGAGTATTTACTAGATAGGACCCCTAGATAGGCGCGCAGGGAGATAGGATAGATAGGATGTATGTGTGAATCCAACTGTTAAAACCCTTATTTAATGTCAAGTAGCGTATTTCTAGTGTTTAATTATTCAATTCATTAAAACTCACAATAGGAGTTCTGGGTTTCATTAGCCTAGGACGGTTCACTTAATGAGTTGTCCCATCATACCCCTCCCCCCTCTTTGATCTACTCTCACGCTTGCCTTGGAGGGAAGGCGAGTGGTCCCGAGATGTGATACAAATCGCCTGGACTTCGGTTCCCCAACTGCAGCTATCTTCCCCCTCCCTTCATCAATCACTTAAGGTACGTGTTACCCACACCACCTCATCTACCACCTTCTTCCACTGTCCAGGAATTTGCGTCATACACTAGGCAGCTCCAACCTCCAATTAATCGGCGGTACCGCTCACCTCCACCACCTTTTCCGCCGTAAAATTACTATGGAAAACTGTTTTGTCTTCTTATCAATTTACATAGAATATTATTTGATATACTAGAGGAAAATCATTTTCCATCAATATTTTACATTCGCTCCCAAAAGCTGTGGGATGCAAATCTGCTCGAACAGTTGCAGGAAAAATAGCCCAGTGTGATAACGCTTTTAACCATGTTCTATAGAGTCTGTGTCACTTGTGTGGAGTGACCAACCTCCACTGTCTTAAAAAAAAAAAAAAATGGAGTCGACTTTCGTTTCAACAATTCTCTTTTTCTCATTGCCAACCCTTCATTTCTTGTCCGCTTTATATCTATATCTCCATTTTCCCTTTTCTGTTCCTATTATCATGGCCCCTTTATTAAAATGTTTTCCCTTTCCCAACTCTTAATTTGAATTGGCAATTTCTCTTTCCTATCATTTCTGGAACAGTGGTTCGTGAGTCTTTTATTTTAACACTTTAGTGATCGTATTATGTAGAAAAATAAAAGCAAGTCCAAAGCTGACAGCTTACCTTCTGGATCGTAGCTACAGAAACAGAAGGTGCCCCCTTCAATGCCAGCCCAGGCAGCGCCAAGCATACCACATACTGATATACAAGTTTCAGGAGTGGGCTTGCTGGATTCCTTACCACCAGTAACCAATGTAAAGGTATTATTGGCTATGTTGTCCTTAACGCAGTAGGCGATGCCAGTTCCATCTCTGCGTGGGAAAGACACGATGAGTAAATGGGCGTAGCAGGGTTAAGATGCACCAGTAATTGTACCCTAGGGAGGACCCTTGGGTTTCATCCAATAAAAACCGTGACATTACTATGCTTTTGCAACAGAAACGTTTCTGTTGTGCAATTGAGGGATGGGTAGACCCCGGCTGAGTAGAGTCCCGATCGACCGAAGCCCTGGTCAGGCTTGAGCCCCAACTTTTAAAGATCATCTAGCATCCGCCACAACAACAAGAGTATGTTTTGTCCTTTTTTCTACTCGTTCCTGTTGTATCTCTCAATCTTTATCTTTTTCTCACTTTCCTATAATGTCTCTGGATCTCCTCTTGTGTTCCTTAAGTCTCGCCTCGCCATGTACTCTTAACTGGTCTGTCTTGTCGACATTGTACTTGTTTTGCTTCGTGGTCTGTCCTGACTTCATCGGCTCTGCCCCGTATGCGATACTGATAGCATGGGTTTTGCGTGGTCATTCCGTCAAGGACTAAGTCACTAGCGACATGCCTACTGACCAGAGTCATCTTGTATTCTTTTACGATTTGAAGGTAATCTTAACTCAAAGAACAATGTTTATTACGTTAAATCCTACTGCCCCTCCTTTGTGCTGTCCTCCTTGAATCTCTTCTTGACCAAGATGACTCTATGCTATACTGTTCCTGAGGATAGAAGCGATGTTTATTGGAAGAAAAAAAAATCATGGAGTCTGGTGTACTCTGAATATTTCAGTGTCATAACATACGCAATATATTTTTTCTTTCTTTATTGCGGTAGATGCCAAATTATCCAGTTATGCAGCCAAACGTAAAGTACACAGAAAAAAAAGATGGGATGTTATATCAAGTAATGGGGCGAAGAACAGGAAAGAACAAACTCGAATATGAAAATTCGAGAGTCATGATCGTTTATTTTAGATTATTTGTTTATTTGTTTTGTTATCATTTGTCCGTTTGTTTATTAAATTTTGCTTGATTCTCATTTATTATTAGTTATATGTCAATTTATCATTATTTATTATTTACCTATTCGTTAATTAATTAACTATACCTATGCATTTATTTATGTATTTTATTATTTACACTTTTATAGTTTTTATTTATTCATTTATTGATCATTTATGATTTTTTTTTCTAGCATCCGACCTAGATATGGACCAAAAGGTCTCCTGTCGGCATGCTCCGCCTTTGTAATCCTGTGTGATGGGTAGGTCCAATGCGTTTATCCAAGTTAGATCAAACACAGGTTACGCTTGGGATTATGTGAAATTACCACAAATCCAAACACATTTCTTATGGCGAATCAAAATACATATCAGCGGCCCCAACGCTCATCATGGAGTAACCCTTTGGGGAAACACGTGGAGTTGCCAGATACTGTATGAACCAGCACGGAAAAAATACAGATGGATGATACAAGCACCATTATACCAATTCACAAGTATTTGATCTTAGTGACCGTTTCAAATCATCTACAAAATTCTACAGGCAATAACAATAGGGTTCCGCACAGTTCACAAAATTGCAAAGGTCTGACAGCCAGCACCAGAGTTGTCAGACATAAAAGAAAAAAAAAGTACACTGTAGCCAAAAAAGAAAGGCTGGTTTTAGAGTACATACCAGAACACTACACATGTAGATACGGGTCCGCTTTTGCTAACGCCACTTCTTAAGAGTTTCCTACGTCAAGTTGTTCACAATCGCTCGAGCGTGATTATTTTTATTTATTTTATGTTTGTTTGAATATGTTTTATCTATTATATATATATATATATGTATATGTATATATATGTATATATATGTATATGTATATATGTATATATATATATATATATATATATATATATATATATATATATGTATATGTATATATATGTATATATATATTTCTTTATGTTATTTCAATAAATTTATTTGATCGTATTCTATTATATTTCACTTTATCTTAATCTATTTTATCATATTTTACTTTGTCTTATATAAGTTTATCTATTCTGTTTATTTAATCTATTCTATTTATCAAATATGATTTGATTTGATATGATTTGACTTGATTTTTCTATCTAATTTTGTCTTATTATTTCTTATTTTTAATCTAATCTAATTATATATATGTATATATATGTATATGTATATATATGTATATATATGTATATATATGTATATATATGTATATATATGTATGTATATATATATATATGTATATATATATATGTTGAAGTATGTAAGACAAATGAGTGGAAGGGTGGTGAGTTAAACACAAAGAACAGTTGGAGTTTTTTAGAGGATGAAATCAAATATATTTTCAAAGTATTCACTAAACTCAGATACCCGGAAGGACTACTGCACAGATTGAGGAAGAAAGCAACGGTAATAATGAAAAGGAAGAAGGACGACTGGTCCGGAGAAGGCAGGGCGGAGTTTTTGTCCGTCCCCAACTCGAAGTACGCGGAGGAGTTGGGACATATTCTCACAAAAGCGGGTGTGAGCGTTGCTTTCTCCACGGGTAAAAAATTAGGAGAAGTTGTCAAGAATAGAAATAGATCAGAAAAGGATATAGAGAAGGGCGCGATTTACAATATACCATGTGGTGGTTGTCCGTTAGGATATTATGGAGAGACGGGAAGATCAGTGGAGCTACGGACATATGAGCACAAAAATGACGTCAGAGCTCACAGAACCTCCAACTCGCTAGTAGTTCATTTAGACCAATGTGGTCATCTTCCAGATTGGAAAAAGATAGAGGTGCTCCACAAAGGTCTAGAGAAAAAGAAAAGAAAAATAGTGGAGGCAGCCTACATCACTTCCCACCCCTGCATCAACCATAGGGAAGGGTTTATAAAATTAGCAGGAGCGGTAAGTACTCTGATTGTCAAGGAGGTAAAAAGGACAATTGAGAACAGAGGGAGAAGTGACATAGTCGGAGTCGGGTAGAGGACGGATGAGAGTATAGAGGGAGGGGAACACGGCAAGGATGGATTATATAAGCTGTTAATTTTCTGAAACTGTATGTACTTTGAGAATGTCCTGGTAAGGACGAAACGTCAGTGAATAAAACTCCAACTGTTCTTTGTGTTTAACTCACCACCCTTCCACTCATATATATATATATATATATATATATATATATATATATATACATATATATGTATATATATATATACAGTAAAACCCCGATTATCCGAAAGCGGATTATCCGAAAAATGGGATTATCCGAAATTGATTTGGATAATGCAATTAATTTTTGTTTCAAACTAAAACGTTATAAAACATCAAAAACATGAAAATAAATAATAGTAACTACATATGTACTATATTAACACATTTAAGATTGATAAGAACAGTTAAAATGAATACGTATTAAGCGTACTACTTTGTTTATGTGTGTGTATGTGCGCTTGTGTGTATGTATGTGTGTGTGTGTGTGTGTGTGTGTGTGTGTGTGTGTGTGTGTGTCTGTGTGCGTTTGTGTGTGTGTGCACTTGTGTACATGTATGTGTGTGTGTTTGTGTATGTATACGCGCGCGCGATTTTGTGTATTTGTGTGTGCGTGTTTGTGTGTGTGCGTTTAAGTATGTGGGGAGTGGAAGGGTTGTGGAGTGATGGTGACGGAGGCGGGGAGTGGCGGAGTTGCTTTATTGTGTTCGTCAGGATAGTGGAAGATATATGTATGGAATAATTCTTGTTCTCTGTTACGTATAAAGTATGTACGTCAACACGAAAAAAAAATTGTGTTCCATCCACAACTTGAGACTGATGGAGAGAGAGAGAGAGTGGGGGAGGAAGGCACAGGACACACACACACACACAAAGTATGTCAACACGAAATATATTTCTGATAAATCTGGATTATCCGAAAAATCGGCTTATCCGAAAGAGGCTTCCCCCCTTTCGTTTCGGATAATCGGGGTTTTACTGTATATATATATATACACACACACACACACACACATATATATATATATATATATATATATGTATATATATATAGATATATCTCGGAAAATTTTCAAACCCTGGGCTCAGAGTAACACATTTATACATATATATATATATATATATATATATATATATATATATATATATATATATATATATATATATATATATATTGGAAAAAAATCAAACACCGGACTCAGACTAACAGAATTATATATATATATATATATATATATATATATATATATATATATATATATGTATATATATATATAACTGAAGGCGGAGAAAATATACGAGGAATAATGGAAGAAATTTACTGCCTTAACGTTTCGACCCTTATGGTCTTAATCACAAAGCATGCTTTGTGATCAAGACCCTAAGGGTCGAA
Source organism: Oratosquilla oratoria (assembly GCF_046742065.1). Taxonomy (NCBI): domain Eukaryota; kingdom Metazoa; phylum Arthropoda; class Malacostraca; order Stomatopoda; family Squillidae; genus Oratosquilla; species Oratosquilla oratoria. The sequence continues at coordinate 4,400,048 of NC_134787.1, forward strand.
ACGTTAAGGCAATAAAGTTCTTCCATTATTCCTCGTATATTTTCTCCGCCTTCAGTTACATTTGTTATAGTTTAAATCAACATATATATATATATATAATATATATATATATATATATATATATATATATATATATATATATTATTCTTTATTATTTAGAGACCTGAGAAAAGAAAGAGAAACATGGATAAAATAGAAGAAGCCATTTGGAAAGGTAAAAAATATTAAAGAGGTCAAGCGCAGACTAGCTTTAGGAAGGCAGCAAATGATATCTTTGAAAGATAGAAATGGCGAGATCATTAGATGCAGAGACAAAATAGTAAAAAGAATAGAAGAAATTTACCAAGACCTTTATACATTAAAGACCATAGTTGAGTCAATAAATTCATCTGTAGACGTTAGTAGTGTATTAGAAGTTACGCAAGAAGAAGTAGAGTTTACTTTAAAGAATATGAAACGAGGAAAAGCACCTGGGAAGATTGTATACCAATAAATCTTCTGAAAGACGCATGGAAAGAAGTTCATTGTAAATTAGATCAGTTGTACACCCAGTGCTTACATCAAAATAGTATTCCTGAATCATGGTACAATGCTATGGTGATTTTACTTCATAAAAAGGAGGCCAGAAAGAGCTTAGAAACTACCAACCAAATAGCTTGTTATCAAATGTGTATAAAGTATTCCCCAAGATCTTTGCAATTAGACTAATTCAAGTTTTAGATGGAAACCAACCAAGAAAATAGGCAGGCCTCAGAAGTGGATATTCGACTCTAGACCATTTGCAGGCAATGAATAAATCAATCGAGAAAATGACATAATACAATATACCTCTGTTTCATTTTTGTAGATTACAAGAAGGCCTTTGACTGGATAGAGCAAATAGCAATACTAACCTTACTACACAAGCAGGGTACAAACGAACAGATCATAAGGGTGATAGAAAAGATTTATGCGAAAGGTGCAGCTGTAATACAACTACACAAATTTACATAAAAGATAAAGATCGAGCAAGGAGTACGGCAAGGTGATACAATTTCACCCAATTATTTACAATTTGCTTGGAAAAGATTTTATGAAACTTAATGGGTGGAATATTTCAACCACTTAAGATTTGCGGATAACATTATTCTTATTTCAGAAAGAGTAGAAGACTTGCAAGATATACGGAGTGATTTGAAAAAGGAAAGTCTCAAAGTAGGTTTAAAAATTAATAAAAGTAAAACAAAAGTAATGCTTGAAGAAGTTGAAGAGTATAATTACATACATATGCCAAAGGTTTTTCCTCCTTTACAAGGGAGTTAGCAACACACACACAAAAAAAAAGATATATATATATATATATGTATATATATATACAGGTATATATATATATATGTATATATATATACAGGTATATATATATATAAAATCCACTCCCACCCATTCCATCTCCACATACTCCACTCCCATCCACCCTCTCCCTCCCTCTTATCTTAGCTCCTCCTGGATGACGGGTTATCCCTGCATCTCGCCCACTACCCTGGATCAGAAGCAGTGCAGCAAGACACAGTACATCCACAGCAAGGCCACTTTATTATATTTGCGACCCCCCTCTCCGTCCCCACATGCAGAAAAAAGAAAAGACGGGGAGAAATCCTTTCGGGCTGCGTCAATTTATTATTCACACATATTCCTTCACCCTCACTCATCCCCACCCCTTCCTTTCCATGCATCACAGCCTCATCCATACACAACCATTCTCCGTTCACCCCTATCTTTTGTCTCCTCCCTTCCTTCCTCACCAGATATTCCCCTCTTTCCCAATGCCCCTTTTACCCCATCCATTCATCTCATCTTTGGTCGCCCCCTCATGTTCACTCCTTCCACCTCTGCCTTCCACACCTCTTTTACTAATCTTTCTTCACTCATTCTTTCCATGTGTCCAAACCATCCCCATATTCTTTCATCAACCCTGTCTCCCAATTCCCTTCCCACCGCCGTTCTCCTCCTCACCTCCTCATTTCTCACTCTATCCAGTCTAGTAGCCCTTATCTTACTTCTCAGGCACCTCATCTCAAACACATTCAAACTCCTCCTCTCTTCCTCTCTTATGTTCCATGTTTCTGTCTCATACAGTGCTGTCGGCACAATCACTCCTTCATACAATCTCCTCTTAGCATCCATTCCCAAATTTCTATTTCTCATTACAATTTTTAATCCCCCAAGGCATTTACTGGCTTCTCTCAATCTACATTCTACCTCCACCTCCACTCCTACATTCCAAGCCACATTCGCACCCAAATATCTAAAAGTATCCACTTCCTCCTGTCCCTCTCCCTTGATACTCATTTCCAATTTGCTGCCCTTGTACATCTCATCACCTTACTTTTACCCACATTTATCTTCATCTTTCTTCTTTTGCACACCTTCCCAAACTCTGTCACTAACTTCTTTAATCTCTCCTCTGATCCTGCCTCAAACACAGTGTCGTCAGCAAAGAACAACTGGCTTATCTCCCACTTTTCTCCATTTTCTTTGACCATCTTGAATCCCCGACCCATTACCCTTGCGTTTACCTCTCTCGCCACCACATACATGTATAAATTGAACGGCAAGGCGACATAACGCATCTCTGGTAAAGTCCCATTTTACCTCAAACCACTCACTCTCTCCATTTCTAATATTTCTAATTCTAACACAGGCTCTACTACTCTCGTAAAAAAACTCTTGATTACTCTTAACAGCTTTCTTCCTATCCCATATATATGCAAAACCTCCCACAGTGCCTTCCTGTCTACCCTGCCATAAGCCTTTTCCAAATCCATTAAGGCCCAAAAGCATCCTTACCTTTTCCTAAAACTTTTTCATATATTTGTCTTACCACAAAAACCTGATCCACGCAACCCCTACCTGTCTTAAACCCACACTGTTCCTCACCAATTACTCGCTCTGTTCCTCTCCTAATCCTCTCAGTCAAAACCCTCCCATAAGCCTTCCCAACTACACTTAACAAACTGAACCCTTTAAAACTACTACACTCACACTTGTCCCCTTTTCCCTTGTAAAGTGGAACTATACCGGCACTCCTTCAGTCCTCCGGCACTCTACCCTCTTTTAAACAAACATTAAATAACCTCACCAGCCAGTCCACCATAACTGTACCTCCCTTTTTTAGACACTCCGTATGACACCCATCGAACTCAGGTGCCTTATCTGCTCTCATCATCTTAACAACTGCCTTCACCTCATTGATCCTTATTTCTCCTATATTTTCCTCACTCATCACTGTTATTTTTTAGCGTTTCCCACTGGAACTACCTTTCCCTCCCTATTCTTCTTCACATTTAGCAACTCCTTGAAATACTCTGCCCATCTTCCTCTTACTGCCTTCTCTTCCATTGTCATCTCTCCATCTGGACCTTCTCTTTTTTACTTGATTCGTGTCCTCCTCCTCTCTTAATTTCTTTTCTAACCATCTTTTTATTACTTTAAAAAAAAAATTCATACTTTTACCCCATTTCACATCTGCTCTCCTCTTTGCCTCCTTTATCTTTTGCTTTACTTCTCTTTTCTTTTCTTTGTGCCACTCATATGATTCTCTCGTCCTATTTTGTAACCAATCTGTGAATGCTTGCTTCTTCTCTTCTACAACCTTCTTTGCTTCCTCATTCTATCACTCACTACCCTTCCTTCTATTTCCTTCTGCCCTCCTTGTTTCACACACTATCTTTGCACATAGTGTGGCTTCCTCCTTGAACCATCCCCATTCCTCCTCCTCTCCTAGTTCTACTCTATCCTTTACTACCTCCCATTCCTCCTTCAATTTCTTCTTGTATTCCTTCTCATTTTCTTTCTCATAACCAGTTCACTCTAAGCCCCTCCCTACTTTCTGTTCTTTTCCTCATTCTCCATCTATCCTCCACTCTCAACCTATCTTCCACCAAAAAATAATCTGACATTCCCCCACTCTCTCCCCTTAGAACATGTATATCCAAAAATATTCCTACTATTCTCCTAGTCACCACTATGTAGTCCATTCCCTATCCACCACCCTTCCATCCACCACCCTCTCCCATGTGTACTTATAATAGTTAGGCCAAATGGTGAAAGTGACTAAATATCATGATAATGAAATAAAAAAGGCGTATTACAGTTGGTTGGAAAATGTTTGGTAAGTATAATAAAATCATGAAAAGCTCTCTACCTTTATGTTTGAAACTCAAAGTTTACTGTCAGCAATAATCTACGGATGTGAAACTTGGAAACTGACGAAGGCGATGGAGACAGAGGTGAGGAATGCACAGAGGAGAATGGAGAGATCAATGGTGGGAATAACGCTGAGAGACAGAAATAGAGCAAGTTGGGTGAGAGAGCAGACTGGAGTGAAAGATATTGTGGAGAAGTGGAACTGGGCAAGCAAGTTAGAGCGAACGACTGATGAGTGATGGAGCAAGTGTGTTACTGAGTGGACGCCGCGAGATGGGAAGCGTGGAAGAGGGAGACCAGGCAGAAGGTGGAGAGACGAGATAGAGAAGTTTGCAGGAATGATTTGGCAGAGGTTGGCGCGAGCGTGTTAATCATGGAAGCCTTTGTTCAGCAGTGGACTCAAGAAGACTGATTGATTTATTAATTCATTAGTATTTTCTTGTAAAACCCGACCCGAGGTTTGCTTGAGTCGTGTCATGATGTAAACAGACTATTCATATTATCTCAAAATCCGTCTCACTTTTCTACTCATTTTCGTGCCCCTCCTTGATAGCGAAGTGGTTATATTCTTCGATTAACAGTTTTATTACCGGTTGTCACTTTTCCTTATACTCTAATTCTAAGGTAATCTTATTTATCACTTGAGCACTCCCCACCCTCATTAAGGGGTTAAAGTTAAATGATAATTGTCATGTCGTCTTTGTTTACCAACTTTTGCGCGACTGTCTTCAAGACAACTTAATCCTGAGTTAACTCCTGGTTGAGAAGGGACACTAGCAAAAACGGACGCTACAGACACTGGAAAAAGAGTTTAGCACACTTCACACAGTTCTAACGGTCACACTCGTCTAAGAAAAAACACACTTGTGCTGTACACATATCCTGGTCCAACATCGTCTATTCTTAATACCTTCAATGTGACGACATGATTTATAGATTCTATTAGGGTTATAGCAAGAAAACTTTATTCATTTGAGAGGTGGGCGAGCCCTCCTCATCAAAGCAGAACCTTGAAAATCATCTATCGTTACCCAGAATAGACTATGTTGACTTTTTCTGGGGAGGTTAGTGTTTGTCATTTGTTCAATAAGAATAGAATGCGACTCATTCTAAAATAATAATAGTAATAAGATTAGACTCTGTTCATCCAGGCAAGGTGGTTACAGACACACCTCTATTATTGAATGCTCAGAGTACTGAGCCTATTTCACACTTCTCTGTCCGTCAAATTGGTGAGAAAGTGCCACACTTTGAAACATCACTCTGTGGAGTGAAGTAGTGCTTATCCGTTAAATTAATCACTCTGCCAGAAGTTCAAAGAATAATTCCTATGAGTGAAGAAGTGCTAATCTATTAAATCGGTTATTTTGCCACACGTTTTAACAACATATTCTGTGAGTGAAGAGGTGTTTGTCCGTTAATTTGTTCACTCTTTTTAGAAATAATCCTACCTTAGGTTCTTCATCCAACGATTGGACATGCACCTTGGAATAAAAGGCAAATTAACAATTTTATCAGCTAAACCAACACAAATCGTTCATAACGTGTATACTCAGTGTTAACAATTCGACTACTACATTGCGTGGCTAACGCAGACATAATTTTGACAACAATAGTGTCTTTTTTATTAAAAGAACATAAAAAAAACAATAGACATATGTTCTTAATGCCACTTATATGTCCCTTAAGTTGTAGGCAAAAGAAGCTTTCACCTGTAGAAGAAATTTTTGAACTTAGGTGAATTATTTGATTCAGGCCCATTGCCTGGACTTAAAAAATTGGAGAATGGTTTCAAACGTAGTTGGGATATGAACATGTAATATTGTAAGTTTAACTATACTATACAAAGTGTAATAGTATCAAGCATTTTTCAACCATTCTCTATTGGTATAATTTATCATAAATATTTTCTTATTGTTTATTAGGGGGTTTATTAATGATGGGATAATACAAAAAATTCTAACGATTTTAATGCGAGACCCGATATTGCTCTAAACATCCGATTCCGATAAATGATTAATAAATGTACTTTGTTCATGAAGTATTTGTTTCCCAAACCAAATGCAGAGCATGAGAAATAACCATTGGAGGTATCGGATTCGGCCCGTATCGGAATCGGAAGTTCAGATCAGTATCGGGATTCGTATAGGACTCGTTTAAAAATATTTATTGTCCCATCACTAGTATTAGTATAAGTATTATTATATTTATTTTAATTATTTTTTTCTTAACACTAATTTTTTTTTTTTTTTTTTTTTTTTGGGGGGGGAGGGTGAAGTGAAGCCACCAATAGCCCTTCTAACCCCCAACCCCAACCCTAACCCCCTGGTTACAGGTCTGTTTCGACAACAAGCTTATAGTCCAAATCACTTACCCTTCAGTGACTGCTGGCGCTACGGCAAGGAGAGCAGCAATGGAAAAGAGCAGCCGGATAGAGAAGAATACATCGAGAAAAGGAGGACGGGGGGGAAAGAGATGCCAATCTTTGGGCTTCATTGGTCCTGCAATAAATCAAAGAAATGTTCAGCAGAAAGCCATTACGAAAATCAAATATCTACAATAACTTCTACTTCTACTAATTCTAGTAAAAATATCAAATATTGTCATCTGAAGAAGGTAGACAATACTACCAGAGCTTGTTATACTTAACCTTGCGTTCTAGGCAGACTATCCAAATCGAGGGAAAGAGGGTGAACCGTCTCAGGTGTCTTGAGTTGATTCTTCGACTCAAAGATGTTCAAAGAAATCCTGGGAAGAGGGAAAGCAGGTTTGGAGTAATCATATCGTGTACGAGCGATGTCATTGCGGGAGAATTGATCTGACGTCTATCAGATTTCCAGCGGCCTGTGACGACTTTCAGAATTATTTCTATGTTGACGTCAGGCAATTTTATTCAGCTGAGGTGACTTGGGACGATGGAGTCTCGGTAGATCGAGACCCCCAGTTTGTGACTCAAGTTTGCTCTTGAGTCCAGGTGGTATTAGCCAGAACAAACTCTGTAAAGCATGTCACCATAGCGTCAGCCTCATAAAGAAAGTGCCTAAGTCATTTGTCCAACTCTTCAGGAAATCGAAAAAAAAAAAAAATAGTTTTTCTGTTTTATAAATGTACGTAATGTTCCTCCTAACGTAATTTTAACCTACTCATACACTAAATAAAACATTGGGAATTGTACCAAAAGGAGCAATGAAAAATTTATTTAGAAAAAAAAGATCCAGAAATTGACGAAAAATGACTTAGGCAATATCTTTATGAGGGTGACTATAGCGAATAAGTTAAAGCCGCTTTGTACGCGAGCTACATTAAGTTAACCACATGCGATGAGGATGATCATACGCTAGCAGATGTTGTCGAAACCGTCACCTTTGCCTGTGTAATCGTACAGCTAGGGAAAGAGGTAACCACTGGCAGTCTTTGGATAAGAAACTCGGGCTCTTGTATGTAACGAGGCGAGATCGAAGCCCGAGCCGACATCTATCCTCAATACTTTTTTTCAACTCTTCTTGATATGATATTCTGTACAAACTATTGTGGCAACATGCTCGTAGTCACTGGAGCATGAAATGCCGTCACTCGCTCATTACACTTAAATCAACCTCGACTACTTTTATTTAATCTAGTTATTTAGGAATCACACCCAAATGCAGTCTATGGTGGCGCACTGTACGACAACGGCGCAGAATTGTCCACAGAGATAGAAGCACTGGTAAACTACAGACCATAGCAACAACAGCAACCATATATATACATATATATATATATATACAGTATATAAATATATATATATATATGTACATATATATATATTGGTGTATTTCGGTAGCAGGTTCTCATGTAGACAATTTTGATTGAAGTTCACAGCAGCTTCTGCGTTCACGACTTTTTGCTGAGAAGTTCTACATCTCTGATGATGGAACGGTGAGCAATGGGTAGCTTCCATAAAAGTTGTCCGAAAGACATAGAAAGCTCTTGTAGATGAAGAACACTTTATTAAAACAAGCTTTCGACCTACATAAGTCATCTTCAGGTTATCTGGATTCTGGATTCCTAGGAAAGACCACCCGCTTGCGCGGGATCGTTTTTTGTGGGAGGGGAAAAATGTCTGTAAGAAAATGAAAAGACAGTAGCGTATAAAAGAGGGCTATTGCCACCGGGCGATTTGCGAGTGATTAGGGGCTTGTTGGTGGTCGTGACTCGGGAGAACTGGGCTGGGAGCTTGGACGGCGGCGTCAATGCCGGGAGGAAGAGCAGATTATATCACCAACGAAAGTTTGGAAAATGGTAGGAGACGTAGTAGGAGAGAAAGGTGGAAAAACGGAAAAATCTTTAGTGGGAGGTAAACTGAAATGAGAAGATGTAGTATAAGAGAAAGTTAGAAAGGAAGCGAATTTTAGTCGAAGAAAAAGTAAGTGTAGATGTTTGTGCGTGGGACGTGGCTATGTTCGTGAGAGCAATTTACGGTGAGTAGATTTCACTTCCCGCGTGTAGAGGGCGTTCCTGATTAGCCCCAGGTAAGGCATGAGAATTCCTGTTTTACCCCAGGTTGGGTTTGAGCTGTTTGCATATTTTTGTAGCCTGTCAGTTAATGGGCTACATGCGATATTATTATTATTATTATTATTATTATTATTATCATTATTCCATTATTCACGAGGACTCAGAAGTCTCCAAAGCTATCAACATCCAGCTTGACAGGTGGTACAATAAAGAAAATACCGCAACATCTGCAGGACACCATTTCCGTCTGTACTACCGTGGATGCATGAACAGCCAATACAAACAAGATGAAAGAGCCCTTAAGGATATAATTTCCAAATACGTAGAAACCACCAACAAGGACGACAGACTGAACCTCACAATCTTCTACAAAAACAAGAAAACACATCACCTCCTCCTAAAAAACAGCCCCAAAACTGAAATCCCAGAGCTTCAACGTAGCCATCTAGTGTACGAATCCAAAAGCCTTTCAGGGAACTGTGCAGCCCTGCCCTCTACGTACATTGGAAGAATCACTACGAAGCTCTCCAGGCGCCTCACACTCCATCTATCAAACGGAGCTCCAAAGAAGCACTCAGAAGAGGTTCACGGGGTTAGTCTGACCAGAGAAATGCTAGTCGGAGGAACTTCCATCCTGCATACCGAAAGAGATTACTCCCGTCTACGTATTTTGGAAGCCCTTTATATAAAACACAAAAACCCTTCTCTCAATTCACAAATCACTGACATGTACATAATTCCTAGCCTTAGAAATTTCCAAAACAGTTATAAGATAGTTAGAGAAGAGGACGAACGGCGTACGGCTCAGGCAGGTTCGCAAGCGGGATCCCGGGTCAATGCCTAGATCCCTATTGGCCAGCCTCGACCAATCACGTTCCTTCTTTTCTTCCATTCTGTATTTAGTTCCCTATATAAACTGTTCCCTTCTTTGCCTGTACCATAACCTGAAGATGACCTATGTAGGTCGAAAGCTTGTTTTAATAAAGTGTTCTTCATCTACAAGAACTTTCTGTCTTTCGGACAACTTTTATGGGAGCTACCCATTGCTCACCGTTCCATCATCAGAGATGTAGAACTTCTCAGCAAAAAAGTCGTGAACGCAGAAGCTGCTGTGAACTTCAATCAAAAAATATATATATACATATATATATAAATATATATATATACATATACATATATATACATATATATATACATATATATATATATATACATATATATATATATATATGTGTGTGTGTATATACATATATATAACACTCCTCTGAAGAAGCTATTGAAAGCGAAACCGGTCAGGAATAAACTCGATATTCAGATAAAGACCCGTGTTTCCCCATCCACCATTCCCCCCCCCCAAAATTAAATATATATATATATATATATGTATGTATATGTATGTATATATATATATATATATATATATATATATGTATATATATATATGTATATTGCCGTGGAAAATGATGGTCAATGTTATTATTTTCTTCATGTCCGTAGAACCCATTTGATAGCAATGGCCATCTCGATTGATCCCTTCCGTACCTGGGTGTTCTTTATTTTTTACACTGGCTGTGGTCAGACTATTCTGTTTATCTCCGTGACAGCTCAAAGCAGCAAAGAGGACCATGTTACGTATGTTCGAAAAGTAAGCCATGTTGTTAAAACTGCGTAGGCTTGAAAAACACAGAACACATATTTTCAATGTAATCATTCTATAAGAAATTAAGAAATAACACAATGATAATTAATTAAAACATCAATAAGAATGACACATGAAGAACAAAATATTTTCTCAGACTCACTCAACTTTATGATAAATTTTACATAGATTGTTCTGACGGAGAATAGGTGATTTTATGTAAAGATCGGACTCCCTGCAGAAAGAACGTCTCAATTAGTATTCAAAAGTAGGCATTCCATTCGTCCGAATTCTCCTTATTTGTGGCACCACAGCCGCATACCAAGGACTTTGTGATCACTTATACTTCATACACACAAGGTAACACTTACTTTCTCGCAGAAAAGTTATTAGTGTAGTTATTAGTGTAAAACGTTATTAGTGTAAAAGCGTTATTAGTGTAAAACTTATTAGTGTAAAACTTATTAATGTAAAGTAGAGATGAGAAAAAAAAACAGATGACTGTTGTTTGTGTTTCTTACAAAATAAGGTTCAGGAGTGTGGGCGGAAGATACAGGGGCCTTGGCCTACATGGTCAGGTGAGCGAGCGGGGCAAAAAGTAGGTGACCTTGTATTTGTTTGTGTGTGTGTGTGTGTTTCTTTGTGTGTGTGTGTTTCTTTGTGTGTGTGTGTTTACTTAGTTGTATTTACCTAATTGTATCTTACGGGAAGGGGAGCTACGCTCGTGGTGTCCTGTCTTTGCATCTCGCAGTGTCTAGTTTGCTCTTAAATTCGCGTATATTTTTTGCACACACTACTGTTTCATCCAATTCTAGACATCCACCACTCTGTGTGGGAAGCTTTTTTTTCTAGATCTCTTCTGTAAATGTTATTTTTTAATTTCTTTTCGTGTTCCCTTGTTCTCTTATCCCAATTTAGTAAGTCTTCTCTATGAATTAATATACTTCTGTTGAAAGTTATGTTTATTAACATTCATCAAGGTGTCTGTCTCCTTTAGATTTTTACTGTATCCTTTTGATGTTCTTTAATCCTATACAAACAGATTCTACGTTTTCCACTCATTTCACTATTCAAAATATATCTATCATATCACCTGTTTCTTTTCTTTTCTGGTATGGGGAATCACAATTCATTTAATCTCATTGTACGTTGTGTCAGCCAAGCTAGCGATCGTTCTATTTCCCCCTCATTGTAATAAATTTGTTTCATATATATATATATATGCATGTAAAGACAGAGAAATATGGAGGTGAGGTGGCAAGATAAAATGTTAAAGCTAGAGTATGGGGCTTTATTCAGAACCAGACGTTTCGACCTCTTGGGCCTTCCTCAGTGGACTCATTGGACTGAGGCCACTGAGGAAGGCCCAAGAGGTCGAAATGTCTAGTTCTGAATAAAACTACATACTCTAGCCATAACGTTTCATTTTGCCACCTCACCTCCATATCTATATATGTATATATATATATATATATATATATATATATATATATACGTGTGTGTGTGTGTATGTGTGTGTGTGTATATACACACACATGTATATGTATGTACATATATATATATATATATATATATATATATATATATGTGTGTGTGTGTGTGTGTGTGTGTGTGTGTGTGTGTGTGTGTGGTGACCACACCACTACTGCACATTCCAATCTGGTGGTGGAGGTGAGACTTTCAATATTTACTTTCATAATCTTTTCTTGTTGAGTGAGTGGAGAATAACTGCGTATGGATATTTTGATGCAGCTCGATGGGATTTTCTCCCCGTCTTCCCCCTTTTCTATAACTGTCGAGCAAGGAAGGGAGAAGGCGGGGGATGGGGGAGAGTAGCGAGTGGTTGTGTGTGAATAATATTCTGACGCAACCCGAAGGGATTTTACAAAGGCGGAGCATGCCGACAGGAGACCTTTTGATCCATATCTAGGTCGGATGCGAAAAAAAAAAAATAATAAAACAATAAATAAAAACTATAATAATGTAAATAACAAATAAAATACATAAATAAATGCTGTCTTCTCTATTTTCCGCATGAGGGGACGTTAAGTGAAGCGGCCCTCCTGGGTATGTGCTGTGCCTCGCTGCATTGCTTCTGACCCGGGGCGGTCGGCAGGAGTCAGGGATGACCCTTCATCCACGAGGAGCTAAGATGAAATGGAGCACAGTGGGTGGTGGATGGGAGTGGAATGGGCGGGAGTGGATGCGTGTCTTTAACTTCCTCCATTGTAAGGGGGGAGAACCCCTTGGTATTTAGATAGATAGCTTTCACAATATCTCCCTAAGTACATTGAAATGTTGCTCTTATATTTGTTAACAACTTGTATGTCTCTCCCGTTATTCCATTGATATTTTTCAGACTCCAATATTCTTCTCCTCTCGTGTTTTAGTAATTGTTTCATATCCCACTGTATAATTCCATAACGATCTCTTCTTGTTTTACCCATTTCTAGAATTTTGCGTTCCTTTGTATTAAATATCATCTACCACTCCCAGCTTCATAAGCAATCTTTGTCTAGGTCTTCATCCAATACTTTACAATGCTCTTCACTTTTAAGCTACTTTTGGGATCTTAATGTCATCAGCGAATAAGATAGTATAGCTGCTTCCGCCTGTCTTGTCGTTGATGTATATCGTGATCATTACAGGTGCCAGCAATGAGTACTGTGGTACCATCAGTTAGCTCTTTTCAATCCGATATCTGATCTTTCAAAACTATTATTCATGTGAGTCTTTTTTTCAGAAACTTCATCCATTCCAGAGTGTTTTTTTTTGTGTGTGTGTGTGTGTGTGTGTGTGTGTGTGTGTAGGCGCGCGTGACTTCGTATACAACGGTAGTAGGGAGGCAACCGAAGAGGCGTGTATTCTGCCATCCATGGTTGCGTGAGTGCGTGTGCGCAGGGATGGTGGTGGTGGGGGAGCCATGTAACGACCACTCACCACAATCACCTGATCTAAAGACACGATTCTGACAGCAAGATCAGATAAGCTTAATAACCGCAGTAGCACATATCACACAAAAACACGGATATCTGCAATCCCACGCACAAAGAAAAGCCCACACATTCACCCTCACGTGCGCGCACGCACGTACACACACACACACACACACACACACACACACACACACAAAAGTACCACATAAAAACCTAATAAGAAAATTTAAATAATAGGAGGAATACAAGGAATGGATGAAAGATTTCTTAAGTGGGAGAAAAATGAGAGTGGTACTTAGAGACAGAAACTCGAGCTGGGAAGATGTGATAGGAATGATTTACTAATAATTACAATAGAAAAACGAGAGGTCATGAAAAGAAACTCAAAAAGGATAACTATAGAAGAGATCTGAAAAAATAGTTTCCCACACAGTGCTGAATATCTGGAATAACTTAGAGAAAGAAACAGTGTGTGCAAATACTATTCAAGATTTTAAGAAAAAACTTGATGCTGAAAGATACAAAGACGGGTCCTCACGAGCATAGCTCCCTTCCCGTGTAATACAACTAGGTAAATACACACACACACATACACACACACACACACTCGGTGGCGCAGTTGGTAGAGCGCTGAACTGCTAGCATGGTGGTGCCCGTAGTACTTGGTTCGAATCCTGCCCAGGGCCGAAATTATTTCGGTACCGCTGCGCTTTGGGTCGTTACTCTGACTCTCGTGGGCGGGGAGTTGGGGGTGTGTGTGTATGTAAGGTCATAGCATTACCCATAGATCGGACCTACGAGCTCTGAGCTCTCTTCCGGGAGGGAAATAGCTGTCGATCACGAGTCCAACACGTGATCCAAAGACCAAGTGAATACACACACACACACAAAAGTACGACATAAAAAGCTAATAAGAAAAATTGAAATAATAGGAGGAACACAAGGTAAGCTACTGGAATGGATGAAAGATTTCTTAAGTGGGAGAATAATGAGAGGGGTACTTAGAGACAGAAACTCGAGCTGGGAAGATGTGATAATTATCACATCTTCCCAGCTTGTGGGACGCCACCCACAAGGCTCAGTTTTGGCTCCGATAATGTTTGCCATATATATAAATGATCTCTACAAGAAGACCTAGGCAAAATATGGGAATGGAATCAGAGTTGTGAAGTGAACTTTAACATTAAGAAATGTAGTATAATGGAATTTGGAAAAAGCAAAAATAGAATATCGGGTCAATATAAAATTAGTACCAAGGAAGTCAAAAAAGTCGACTCAGAAAGGGACCTAGGAGTGATTATTTCAAGTGACTTGACACCTGATAAACATGTCAATAAATTAGTTGGAGAGACTTTTAACTTATTAAGATCAATGAAAGTAGCCTTCGACTACGTGGATGAAGAAATGGCAAAGAAAATAGTGGTTGCACTGATAAGACCTAAATTTGAGTATGCTGCGACACTATGGGTACCTAAATACAAAAAAAAAAAACATAAGGAAATTAGAAAGAATTCAAAGAGCAGCGACAAAAATGGCACCTACACTCTCAAATTTGACATACGAACAAAGAGTGGAGAAATTACATCTATCAACAATGGAACATAACATAAGAATAAAGGAGAATGCAAGAGACCATAGAGGTGATTTACTGACCATTTACAGAATTATGAAAGGGATGGAAGTTCTTGATAGAGAAGACTTATTAAAATGGGACAGAAGAGAAACAAGAGGACACGAGAAGAAGCTAAAGAAGGACAGTTACAGAAGATATTTGAAAGAGAATAGCTTCCCACACAGAGTGATTGATGTCTGGAACAAACTGCATGAGGAAACAGTGAGTGCCAAAAACTATACAAGATTTTAAGAACAAACTGGATGCGGAGAGATACGAAAACGGGTCACTACGAGCATAGCTCTCGTCCCGTAAAATACAACTAGGTAAATACAAGCACATGTATACATTACTCAAGTCTCTTACGGGGATAGACTACATTGACAGAAGAGATCTTTTGTTTAGGGATGGGAAGGCTTTACATGATCTAACGGTTCGTCGAACGCTGTTCGACAGACACATGTTTAAAGTGATGTGTGAACGGGGTATTTGGTTGTCGAACACGTTGGTTAAACTCCAAATACCCCGTTCACACGTTCACACATCACTTTAAACACGATTTTCCATACAGATGCATCAATACCAGGAAAAAAACTAAAAAGTGATAAAGCCCAACCTGGAGCAATACATTAATTGAAATATAAGTTGGATAAATGGGAAATAAGGAAATAGCCCAAGTTGGAACCATGCATTACTCCTATCCTGTATACTACAATTAGGTACAGTTAGGAAAACACACACACACACACACAGACACAAGCACACACACACACACACACACACACACACACACACACACGCACGCGCGCGGGCAAAGATATGCAGTATATAGGATATTATGAAATACATTTTTTCCCTACAGAAATGAGGGTAGAAAAAGAGCGGTGTGGAGAGAGAGCTGGCAAATAGGGTCGATCAAAGAATGCAAGAATGGTTTGGGGATATGGAAAGAATGAGTGAAAATAGACTAGCAAAAAAGAAAGTGTGTGGAGGGCAGAGATGGATAGAGTGAACTTGAGGAGACGACCGAGAATGAGATTGATGAATGAGGTGAAGGGGACCTTGGGTACAAGCGGAATGCCTGATGAGCAGGGAATGGAGAGGGCTAGAGATCAATGTGAAAGGAGAGGGAATGTGTGATAAATTGAAGCTGCCCGAAGGGATTTCTTCTTGTCTGCTTTGTAAATGTTGTAGTACCTGAGAAGGGAGTGTCACCATGTCATGAAATAGCCGGGGTAGAATAACATTGGCTGTGGAGGGGTTGTGTCTTACTCCATTGCTTCTGACTCACACAGTGGGCGGGAACAGGGAATTCCCTTCATCTACAAGGAGTTAAGATAAAATGCCAACAAATGGGTGTTGGATTGATGTAGGATTGGTGAAAAATGGGTGTATTCCTTGGTTGCCCAACTCCTTTAGGAGGGATGGGTTTGATTGCGGCAGTGAGAAATGACAGGATATTGACTGTAATGAGAGAGGACAATTATATGACTGTAGGAATAGATGAGATACAAAGAACTTTGAACGTTATAAAAACTGGTAAAACACTTGGGTTTGATGGGTATCTCGTGGAATGTTGGACGAAGGGAGGAGCAGTTATTGTGGACGGATTAGTGAAATTGTTTAATGTGTGACTAAGGAAGATGGATGTGTCAGAGGACTGGAGTAGTGCATATCTAGTTCCACTATGCAAAGAAATGGGTGGCACATAAGAAAGTAACAACTTTAGGGGGGTCAAATCAGTCTGTTAAGTATTGTTGGAAATGCATATAGGAGGGTGTTAAACGAGAGGATTAGGAAGACTACAGAGGGAGTAACTGGGGAAAAACGGCGTGGGTCTAGAAAAGGAAGAGGTTGCTTTTATGGGTTTAGAGAATGCGTGTTTGTTGGAAATATATGGGATAGGGAAAAGGCTGCTGAGGGCGATCAGAAGTTTCTACGTGAGTACTCGAACTTATGTTAGAGCAGTGAATAGAGAGAGTGAAAGATGTGAGGGGTGGGGCTACGCCAGAGTTGTGTAATGACACCATAGTTGTTCAACCTGGAAATGGAGATATGCGAGGTAAACACGATGGTGATGGACAGGGCTTTAGAGCTGGTAAGTAAGAGCGGAGGGAGGTGGGAAGTGAGGTAGTTGTGTGTAGATAACATTGTTC
The DNA here is from genome assembly GCF_046742065.1 of Oratosquilla oratoria. Classification (NCBI taxonomy): domain Eukaryota; kingdom Metazoa; phylum Arthropoda; class Malacostraca; order Stomatopoda; family Squillidae; genus Oratosquilla; species Oratosquilla oratoria. The sequence goes on from NC_134787.1 coordinate 4,417,073, forward strand.
ATTTGGCTGGGTCAGAGAAGGGAATGAGAAAGCTACTGGTTTGAGTTTGGAAGGAAAAAAAGGCGAAAGTAAATTTAGGTAAAAATAAAGTGATGAGATACTCAAGGGGAGAGGGTGGTAGGGAGGTAGCGATAAGTTTTAAAGGAGAGAAACTGGCGGAAGTGAAGAGTTTTAAGTATTTAGGATACCATATAGGAGGGAATAGAGGAGTGGGAGTGGAAGTAAATTACAAAATAAAGGAATTAAGTAAATGTTTGTGGATGAAGTAAAGAAAGAAGACTGTTCGAAGGAGTGATTGTCCCCAGGTTGCTGTATGGGAGACAAAAACAGAGCTTAGATGTGTTTGAGATGAAATGTTTAAGTGATGAGTTATGATGATGGGCGGAGTGAGAAATAAGACGAAGCAGAAAGCAGAGATGAAAAAAGAGCTGGCAAATAGGGTTGATCAGAGAACCATTACATAACAACCCTGAAGTCCACAGACAGTTCCAAGTTTGCAACGGTTATTCCTTAACCGACGACGATCGTTCATGAAAGGTGACGTTTGGATTTGTATGGATTTTGTATCTGCCACCAGACGATTTCATTCAGCCGAGAATAACCCCCTTGCCGTTGAAAAAATTACACTTAGCGGTCTATTTCCTTACCGCCCACTAGATTTGAAATCTACTTGTCTTTCCTTTTTGTTGACCTATTTTCACAGATTTAAAGGCCTTTCAGGGTTTCTGATGCTTAAGAATACAATAAGATGTACATGTCACTGACTTATGTGGAAAATTACTTTAGTGGTCATGCAGGTTGCCAAAATTGATGTCACGTTTGCTGTAACAAAGAACGGATGCATGTAATATTTTTTTTTCAAAGTTTGTCATCTGATAACTGACCACAACGAAGATCTAACCGGTCAATTTGTTGATTTGCATCTGAGACTCAAATCTACAATTTCGTGCAGTGACGACCATAATCGATCTCTTTTGAACTTTGAAATAACGCTGGATCTTTCGTTTGTCTTATTTTTTTGTGTAATTTGGTAAGCGTAAGCATATTTTGTTCTTTTAGCAGCTTAATTTTGCGCATGATGCCAATTCTAGTGATACTAACACACTGCTGAATCTTAGGTAGAAATTTATGTCCGTCATTCAGAAATATTGTGCGCGACAAAGTCAGCAGAAAAAAAAAAAAAACATAAATGGAAAGGAACAGTAAAGCAAAGTCCACCACGGAAAATTCCTAAACTGGAGTAATAAATTGCCGCTAGAATTTTTGCAGTATTTGAATGTTTGGATAATCAAAGATATTTACCTGTTATTAGTAGATTGTGATATGCATTTAATATAATTTTAAAACAAAAACTGGTCACTGACATTAAACAATGTAAGTATTAATGTATACATAAATACATTATGGCTCAACTTGACAATTTAAATACAATATTCATATTATGCAGTGAACAGCTTTTAAGGTTAAAGTGGTTGATGGAACCTTTTTCTTCGCAAACTTCACCGTTTTACCAAGAATTGAACCCGGGTCTCTGAACTCAGGTGTCAGTCGCTTTATTGATGTAAAAGTTCAAGTCCGACGTGCGGGCAGGCACGCACACACACACACGTGCGCGTGCGCGCTCGCACGCACGCATGTATGCACATATACATTATAATAATTCGAAATTAAGATATAGATGAACTTGGAACCGTATTTGAATTTGAGGCTGTATACTACAACTAGGTAAATATAATAAACACACACACACACACACACACACACACACAAGCACATATGCTCACGCATAGAAACACACATACACACACACACACACACACACACACACACACACACACACACACACACACACATATATATATATATATATATATATATTACAGGTGAAAAATGTAATCACACATTTGTCAATAACGTAGAAACCACTGTTGGAGTAGAAAAGACTGGAAACGGGGAATCTATATATTTCGATTGCAAACTGCAATCCTCTTCAGTATCTACTGAAGAGGTATCTACTGAAGAGGATTGCAGTTTGCAATCGAAATATATAGATTCCCCGTTTCCAGTCTTTTCTACTCCAACAGTGGTTTCTACGTTATATATATATATATATATATATATATATATATACGCATACACACACACACACACACACACACACATATATATATATATATATATATATGTGTGTTTATATATATATTATATACATACACACACACACACACACACACATACACACACACACACACACACACATATATATATATATATATATGTATATATATATATATATATGTGTGTGTGTGTGTGTGTGTGTATACATGTCGCCCTGTATATTCACATATACATGGACATATACATACATACATACATACATATATATATATATATATATATATATATATATATATTTGCATGTACATATATAGATACATACAATTCTTTCAAACTTTGGATCATTCAATGTAGAATACTTCCACAAGAAAGAAAACCTCATCACAGTAAATTTGAAAAAAAAATCAATGATCTCTCTGTGTGAATAATACCCCCAACAACGTCAACACACACTAGATCACTGACTGAAACTGTGATAACACAGTCACTGATGCTATCTATGACACCAATTACATGAACTAGTAAATACACGGCCTGGTGATAGATGAGTTTCATAGCTGAAGTAAAAGATTTGACCTTTGTGTGATTATGTTCTAAGAAACGGTCATCAGCGCCTGTTGGGGATTGACCCACAACTTCATTATTTAAAAGTAAGCAACGAGACCGTCATATGTATATGAAAAAAACGCAAGGTGATAGAATAAATTCGAGCAAGTGATCACAAGCCTAAAAATATAATAACTGATGTACCAAGGGAAGAGAAATTAGTACATTTTTCTCTATTATTAAAAAAACAGAAACATAGAACTACAGGCCAAAAAGCTTGACCTCGATCACAGGGAAAATAATTAAATCAACTATTAGAGATACTATAGAACACCTTTTAAAAAACAACTGCCTGATAAATGATAGTCATCACAGCTTTAGATATGCGCTCTTGCACGACTAACTTCTGGAACTTTACAATATTATTATTTCAGATTAAGACAAAAAGGATTGTGTAGGTTTAACATATTTCAACATTCAAAAAACTTTTGATACTGTCCCACAGGAGACTACTAACCAAACTCGACTCGAATGGAATAAAAGGTAATTTGCTAAACTGGGTTAGAATCTGGTTGAACAATCGTTCCAGTGGGTTCTGAATGGTAAAAATTCTAATTAGGAAGATGTCACGAATGAAATTCATCAGGAATTTGTTTTAGGGCCATTTCTATTTTTACTATACATCACTGACACTGATTGTAAACTTAAACCTGCTGTTCCTAAAGTGGCTGATGGTATGAAGCAGTGGGGAATATCAAATATCACTTGGATCAATTGATATTCAAGGAAATTGTTTCAAATTAGAACAATGGTCTCAAAGGTGGCTAAAGAAAAACAATTAAAGTAAATGTAAAATTATGCATATAGGTAGAAATAATACAAAGTATGACTACAAGTTATTTGAAAAAAGGGAAATATTAAAAGTATTTTGGTGTAATTATCATTACCGGCTTTTCATCATCTGAGATTTGTGTTTCTGCCTCAGAAAAAGTAAATAGAATATTGGGAATGGTGGCGTGAACTTTGGAATTCAAAAGTCCAGCTATCGTCAGATAATCAAATAGGTCACTGGTCCACCCACACTTGGAATATGCTGTTTCTGTACGATTACCATGTCTTATTAAAGATAATGATAAGTTGGAAAGAGAGCAACGACAAACTACAAAACTAGTGTGAAAATGACTTAAAATACTTAAACCTGTTCGTAAAAAAAAATCAAAGGAACGTAGGAAGAAAAACAGATAACATCAAATTTGAAAATAATTTCACAATAAATAATGGCAGGACAAGAAATAATGGCCACAAGCTGTTAGAACTTAGATTTAATCTAGAAGTAGGTAGAAGCAATTTTGCTAGCTGCGTCGTCGACGAATGGAATAAACCTCATTCCAAAGCAATGGAATTTAATAAAATTTGGGTTTTCAAGTTTCAATCAGATAAACACCTAAGCATTTTTTTTACTTGATCTTGCTATGGGCTAAAAGTCCGTCCTTGTTACGCTACTCGGTTCAAAATCTATAGAGTACTTTTAGATCATTCGCCATCGAACGATTTCTATCATTAGAAAGTAAAAATTTACCTGGTTTTCTGATCAAAATTATCTGGCTCACTGACTTATCTATAAAACCTGTTGCTATAAGTATAGCCAATGAAATTAGTAAAATTCTACTTTCTAATGATAGAAGGCGTTTACTAGAAGGTTTTGAAAGTACGGCCCATAATGTTATCAACGACGATGCAGATCATTTCCTGGTTGAAGATGCAGTGTGTTGAACCTCCTCAGTGCCGTGGCAAAATTAAACAAGTATTTTTGTTGTAGCAGACGGCAGATTATTTCATCAAGAACATGGGGGAGGTGACGGAGATTGGTCTGAGCTGGGTCTTAGTAGATCGTAACCCAGTACAAGCCGAGGTTTGCACGGCCATCAGTTGTGAAGAAAGTAAGGGACCTACGCTAAGAGGCACGTAGCTGCAGACGAAGTCGTCACCTTTACCCTATGAGATTGTGATGTTGGAGCAGGTAACAGTCACTGTTGGAGAATCGAACCCACGACTAGGAGTTAGACCTACACGTTTTTTTTTTTATTAAGACGCCAGTTTGCACAATCAGCTGTGTATACAACCAAATAATTTGTTGTTTGCTAAAGTAGACTGTTTCTTAAAATCGTGTTTTCTTCTTTGCCCCTTCAACATGGGAACAGGTTTCGGGAGTTTTGTTCTTGCTGGTGCCAAATGATGTTGTTCCGCTGAACGTTAAGTTCCAAAG
>NC_134787.1:4432002-4434502 GCF_046742065.1 Oratosquilla oratoria
GAATTATTTAGTTATCTATAAATTTATTTATTTGTGTGCCTATTATTCATTCAATTATCTATCTATTAATTCATTAATTTATTCATCTATTAGATTGTTGATCTATTTGTTTATTAATTTGTTCTTTTTTTCCGTATTTCTTTGTTCATTTTATTATTAAATATACAAAATATTTTGGGCGTTTCAGGTGGTTGGGGATCGCTCAAAAATAGCTTCAAGTGTTCATACTCTCCTCATTCTACCTGACTTCCTTATTTGACAATGATAATAATAACAATAAACCCTACGTTAATGTAAGCATATATCGTGATTTAAATAGAACTGACTTTTTTTTATCCAGGAGAGGAGAGGACAGGAATGGTTAGGATTTGTCTACAAAGCAATCTTGGTTGATTCAAGACATCCTCTAGTTAGCTTCAATTTGGGTAGGTCGTCTCCAGTAGCCGGGGCTATTTACATGCACCAAGACACTTGCCAACACCCTTCAACATAAATAAAATTCACAACGAGTGAAAAGACGTATACTAAAGCTATTATATTGACCCCTGGGTACTGACTGTCCAGTACTGACTTTTCATATATATATATGTATATATATATATATATATATATATATATATATATATATATATATATATATGTATATATATATATATATATATATATATATACATATATATATATATACAATATAAAATACACACACATATATATATATATACACATATATATATATATATATATATATATATATGTATATATGTATGTATGTATGTATGTATGTCCTGACCTCAAATCCAGGAAACAGTGCATTAGCGCTAGGGATAGAGCATTAGGTTTCATCACTAGGATGGTTATGAATAAAAGTGCAAAGGTAGCTATCAAGCTCCATCTGGCGTTAGTTAGACCCACCCTTGACTATGCGATATAGTTTTGGTCTTCGTCCTATAGAATGGGTATCAATTCACTAGAATCAGTACAGAACTGATAAATGAGCTCAGAAATATACCTTACGAATACAAGCTTAGGCGCCTTACTTTACATGCTCTGGAAACACGTAGACTGTAGGGTGATCTATTAGAGGTGTTAAAATGGATTAAGGGCTTTAACAAGGGAGGATGCAAACAAGGTCATCATATTAAGAAAACTGGGTAGGACTTGCAGTAATGAATCTAAACTGGTCAATTTTAGGTTTAAGAAGGAAATACGTAAGAACTAGTTTATCAGTAGAGTGGTCAACAAATGGAATAGATTTAGTAACCATGGAGTGAGCGTTGAAACTATCGGTTGTTTTAAGAAAAGGTTAGACAATCTTATGGATAAGGGATGATAGATGGTAATGGATGTGGAACTACTTAGTGTAGGCCTCATGGTCTCATGCAGTCTCCTTCATTCTTATAGTCTTATATATATATATATATATATATATATATATATATATATATATATATATATATATATATATATATTGCAGTAGTAATTACAATAAACGCGTGACTAATGAATTTTGGAGGAACCATAGGGATATCAAAAGATCGGAATGCTAAACGTTTTCGTCTATTAAGACATCTTCAGAGTACAAGAAAGAGTAATAGAAAACACTATGATTACATAGATAGGTAAGAAAATGGAGACAGTCCCATCAACATCTATGAACTTCGGTGGCTGTCGTGCACAATATATAGATATATAAATATATACACACACATATGTAAGTGCATAAGAAATGCACGTACATACAATTATAAATAACAAAACGAATAAATGAATAGAATAAAGGAGACATATATGCGACCAAAAATCCCATGAGACATTTGGCCCTAACAAGTTATTACGGTAGTGTCATATTGTTGTTTGACTATTCTGTTAATGACGAAACTATCTAGTTGATACAAACCTAAACTCAAACTAATAGTATCATCAAAAGTGCTTAATAGACGAACATTTTTAGTATTTCGATTATTTGTTTTTTCTCTAGTTTCTGAATATGTATATATATATATACACATATATATATATATATATATATATATATACATATATATATACAGTATATATAAATATATATATATACACACACACGCATATATATATATATATATATATGTATATATATATATATATATGTTTATGCATATGTATATGCATGCATGCATATATATATGCAGTATATAGATAATTTGTTTGTATACTTACCTATTTGTTTATTAACTTATTATCTATTTATTTATACGTTGATCTATTTGTTTTCATTTATCTACATTATTATTCATATGGCTCATTATTGGTTTGTTAATTTATTTTTCATTTATTTTAGATATTTGATTGATTAGTTTATTAATGTATGTTATATATTTATTCATTTACCTATTCATTTTTGTTTTTGTTTATTTATCAATCAGTGAATAATTCCAAGAATAAAAGTAAAGATAAAAATAGAAATAAAAATGCAGCATGGCAAAGGACTTCAAAGCCGTGAAGCCGACCAGAAATCTCTGGA
>NC_134787.1:4449502-4504502 GCF_046742065.1 Oratosquilla oratoria
CTGGCACATTTATGACGTATTGGGGCCTTGAACGAAAATCACATTTTACATCATTGTGACCTTGACCTATGACCTAGCTAAAAAAAAAGATCATAGGGTACATCCTTGGAATAATTTTTTATAAGTACCATAGTATGGTTATGATCAAAGTTAAGAGGCCAAAACGTGACTGACAACGTTACAGGTAGACAGACAGACAAACGTCTAACGGAACAAAGTAACATAATTCTTTAAAGTACTTTCGACAACTAAAAACTGATCTTCCTATCGATCAGACAAAAGTTAATATCCTACTTAAGCCAATGGTCTGCTCGAATTGCCTCATGTTTGAGTTTAAGCACATGCACAAAGTGCAATTATGAAATATGGGTATTATGTATACAATACTCTATTGACCGAATTGGTAATAAAAAGATATCTCCTATGCTTACGTAATGTCAAATGAGACCTTCAATACACCTCTGCTCATATCGTACCCTTTTCCTTTGGTGCACCTTTTTGTCCTTGTGCCCTTCTTTTGTTTACGTGTACGAGCTGCAACCAAAACACTTGGGTCTCTGTTACCTTGTCTGAGAATGCAATGCACGACCGAAACCATGTTCAGGCGCAACATTATGTATACAGTACGTCATTACCTTGAAGAAGAAAAAAAATGCGAGTGGCTATCATACCTGCTTAGATGAATGCGAGAATGGGAAATTGTTGAAAACATGAGTTCGCTCTTTTTATTCATAATAAGAAGAAAGAAGAGAAGAAAGATAGCGAAGGACAGTAGGAGTAAAAATGGGAGAACACTAGACTGCGAGCCTCAGAGGGTGTCATTCTAGCTGAAATTGTCACCGATTGTTGTGCATCACATGATGTCGAATATAGTTTCTCAGAAAAAAGAACTGAGAATCTGCCGAGATCCCTTTTGTGGGTATGGAAATTAAGGGAACATCATGGGTACCTCCCAAATCAGCTCGATTATTCCAAGAGGAATAATAGCATCCTTGAGCAATGGATGACAAGAATTTTCATTGATAAGAAGGGTCTCACAGACATTGATGTCAGGGGCCCAAATTAGTCTAGACCTGCTCACTGAGTTACAAAATGAAGTTTCCTGTAAAATGTTCACCATTTTTAAGTACCTGATAGACTGCCCCCTCTAAATTCTATGCATGACTAAGTGTTCTCCAATGAGGTTAGCAAACTTTGGTTTTGAATTAACATTTATCTCTCCGTAGGGTTGCATTCGATCCCAACGTCTACGCCCTAGCAGTCCAACTGCACACGGCTAATCACACTCTAGTATTAAATTCTTAATCACCTTTTATCACAAACGAATTCAAAGATTATGGGGAGGGATATCCCCATATACACTGCTAAAGAAGTTGTCAAGTGTGTACGAGAGGGAGAGAAAGATGGAAAGGGTGAGGAGAAAAAGATGATGATGATGATGATGATGATAATGATGATTATTATGATGATGATATTGATGGTGATGGGGATAGTGATGGCGACGACGACGGTGACGACGACGACGACAACGATGATGATGATGATGATGATGATGATGATGATGATGATGATGATGATGATGATGATGATGATGATGATTATGATTATGATGATGATGATGATGATGATGGTGATGGTGATGATGATGATGATGATGGTGGTGACGATGATGACGATGATGATGACGAAGACGATGATGATGACAATGACGATGATGATGATGATAATGATGTTGATGATGATGATGATGATGATGATGACGATGATGATGATGATGATGCTGATAATGATGACGATGATGACGATAATTTGGTTATGGCAACGGCAATGGCGATAAAACACGGAAACATTGACCGTTCCCCATAACGAACTGGGACAACCGTTGTCAGTCCTTGCCCGGAGCGTGTGTGCTGATTCAATAAATACGCGTGCTCCCAACGGAGGGCGCGAGGGAGCCCAGCGTCATTTGCATGCCACGGTAATCCTTCCGCCCGTCACCCAATTCTCACAAGGCCAGGAGGCCGCAACCGATTCATCGGGGAAGATTGCCTACCATCTAACTTCGCAGTGTTGAACGGCAGAGCAGCAGGATCAGACTGAGTGCTCTACCTCCCCAGGAGTCTCCCGACTGTACCTCTCAACGATTAGTAGTTGAAGTGTTCAGTGATCGACTGTCACCTCTTTTTCTAATCGATGAAGATTGCGTGTACTGCTTAAGCCTTAAGGTATGTCCGTACGCTTATGTCAACAAGTAGAAGATCGCGTCTTACTGACATTGCGTTACCTTTATCCAGATTTCTTGTGTACAACGGGTTTAGATATTGATTAAGAATGTAGGTTTCTAGCAAACAAGTGAGGTCATATCGACATTATACTAAACTCATGGCTGATAGTGCAAATCGAACCTCGGAGGAAAAGTGTACTTTTATAGCCAATTAGTACATCACTGCAGGGACCCACAACGTAAAATTAGATTTTTATGAGCTTTTGACGCGTCACTGAGAAATGATTTCTTTGCACTTTCACGCGGAACATGTTTTGGTTGAATTGGTAGAAGGGAGGGTTGCTAACGAGTAACATAGTTTAAATGGGCTGAGTGCAAGCAACGTAAGCTACATTCAGCTGTAACATTTTCTCCTTAGTAATTACCACCTAATGGGCACCAAGACAATTGTCTTGTGGAAATTGATGTGCGTATTAGGGCCTATATAATTGTTATTCCTGGTGTATTTCCCGTGTGTTCATAACAATTTAGTTCATGAATCTCAATTTTCATTGAATATTTTTTTCCATTCTAATGTTAGTATTTCGACAAAAAAGAAAAGGAAAAAAAACATTCCATCGGCTAACACATATTTCTTTGCTCATTAATGAATTGCCACCCAATTCAGAGAGGGCTCTATCGTTGTAGGCTTCCTCGCCTGTCCGTCGTAAACAGTGGTTCAAGCAAATGAAGATAAGTGACTCCCTTGCATTCGTTTACATACGCAAAATTATACTCACATTTCCTCTGCACATCTAGATGGCCATTATATTTTGGTTTCTATATACACGAATTCTAATGTATAGCCCTCATAACACATGTTTTACAAACCTGTGATCCTGCTTTGACGATTAATGCATTCGTTCTGTTTGTCGTCGGGTGATTTAATTCACCTGAGGGAAATTTCCTACAAAGCGAAAGGGTTAAGTGGTTGAACCTCTAAATGGTAGACGAACGAAATGCGTAGACAATGAACTTCATGAAAATACACTGTGGGCATTCCTAAGTTTACCAATGTCTAATTCAGGGTGCAAAACCTTGTACACTAACGACTTCTTTTTTTATTTACGGCGCGCCTAACTCAGAGCTCACTTTAAAAAAATAACTATTAAATCTTCAGCTTCTTTTGTATGACCATTGGTAACCGTAGACTAATGGGCAGCGGGTTGGTCACTACGGAGTGAAGGGAAGAGGCCCAGAGTCGTATGTAGGCTCATGATTTTACGCCGTTCGCACGCGAGAAAATATTGAACCAAATGGACACGTGTTTAAAGTGATGTGTGAACGTGTGAACGGGGTATTTGGGGTTTAACCAACGTGTTCGACAACCAAATACCCCGTTCACACGTTCACACATCACTCTAAACACGTGTCTGTCGAACCGCGTTCGACGAGCTGTTAGACCGTGTAAAGCTCATCAAAGAGTTGTCTGACTTCGGCACCCACACTCAAGAAGGTTGCCCACCCCCTGGTCTAATCGCTTCGCTATAATAACCCCTACGGACCAGAGTCACGCAACATTCTTTTGTGGACGGAATCAATCTCCACTCAAGAAGAATATGGATCACTTTTAACTTTTGCTTTCCTTCCTTTCTGTTGCCATCCTTAAAACACGTCTTTACCATCTTTTCGGTGCCATGTTGTTCCCAAAGATAGATGCCCTGGTGGTTGGCGGGGGAATACTAAAGAATATTGTGGAATCTCTCGCTCACGGTAAACGGACGAATCTGTTCATCAGAAGATGCTTACACCACTACGGTCAAACAGTGATCGTAATCCATGGAGACTCTTTTCATGGGATTTGTGGTCCGGGGGGAGTGTATATATATATATATATAATTATATAGATATATATATATCTATATAAATATATATATATATATATGTATATATATATTTATATATATATATATATATATATATATATATATATATATATATGTGTGTGTGTGTGTGTGTGTGTGTGTGTGTGTGTGTGTGTGTGTGTGTGTGTGTGTGTGTGTGTGTGTGTGTGTGTGTGTTTGTGTGTGTGTGTGTGTGTGTGTTTGTGTGTGTGTGTGTGTGTGTGTGTGTGTGTGTGTGTGTGTGTGTGTGTGTGTGTGTGTGTGTGTGTGTTGTGTCTGCATGTGTGTGTGTATTTCACCATGGCCTTTGGGGATAAATCTAAGGAGTGCACAGAGGAGATCATTGGTGAGAATAACGCTGAAAGACAGTAGGGGAGCAAGTCGAGTGAAAGAGCAGACTGGAGTGAAAGATATTGTGGAGAGGGTAAAAGAGGGGAAGAGGAATTGGGCAGTTAAGTTAGTATGAGGGAATAAAGTGCGATAGACCAAGTGTATTACTGAATGGACGCCAAGAAATGGGAAGCGTGTAAGACGAAAACCAGCTAGAAGGAGGAGGCATGAGATAAAAAAAAGTTTGTAGTAATGCGGGGCAAAAGTTAGTGTAATCATGCAAGTCATGGAATGGTATAAAGGAGGGCTTTGTTCAGCATTGGACTTGAAATGGCTGATTGTCCAGTCTAGGGATAACGCGGACCACCATGATATTATCGGATGATATTAAACATATATATTTTTTGCTGGCTCTCAGCCTAATTGGCTGGTGTATCTACTGGTTGTACATATATGCACCCATTAGCTGTGATAATGCGGTAGAAATCAACCTTAAACTAGCGTCAGAAATGTCAGCAAAGAAATTTCCTGACATGACACAACATTAATGACAAAGTGAAAACAATCAGAACGAAAGTGAAGGTGAGTAAAATTCAGGTGGATGACAGGCAAAAGTGGATCCAGCTTTACTGTTCAACAGAATCACATGTGCCTTAAACAAAAGTAGATAGATGAGATATTTCTTGGTTTAAGAACTTATGCCTCAACCACCTTCGCTCTTCCAAGATGGTGTCATGAGGAATTCGGTGAAAGGTTCTTTAGGTCTTCCATTGAAACCATTCACTCAGCCGTCTAACCTTCCAGATAAGTTTGTGTATGTCTTGGATTGTGATTATCTTCTTTACTAAGGATGGTAAACTACAGTCCATAACAAGTTCTTCACTCAGTCGTTTGGCCTAAGCGTCCACCTGTCCTGATGCATGGTCAACATGCACTGTTTACATTTTCATGCATTATGGAGCTGGGTTGACTGTGGTGTTTCATAAGCATAAAAATCCAAACTCAACCAAGGTAGCTGAACAGAGCCGAAGAACTCAGAATTGCACAACTAATGATAACATGTTCAAATATGACACTCAACCATTACAACTCAAACATCATTCTTATGAAACAGAAACAAGAAGGTACTGATACAAAACCTTCAAGAACTAATGTGATTGGCTGGCATATGTATCAAACAAGCAGATGCAGACGCTGACAGGTATTTCAACAACACTAGCTGTAATTGAGTCGAAAAGCCGTGGTAGTTGGCACAGACATAGGAATATTTCCACGTCTATCACAAAATTTAGGGCGACACACATTCCTCATCGTGACCCCAGTAATAATGGACTAATAGGGGTAAAGCTTGATAAATGTCAGGATTGCCTTGAAGTTCTAATTTTTCAGATAATCATCCGAGATTTCCCATCAAACAGCATTGCGTGTAAAGTGCTATTCGTCAAAGTCAAATGTTATTTTAAACCGCGTCCTATGCCTTCATGCGAGAACAAGCAACAAAGCAGTACATGAGAAAACGAAGGATCTTGTTGCAGGACACCAGCTATCTCTTGTAACGTTTGCCTTTGTGATTTATTGACGGTCATGCTATAAGTAAGATGGACTGTATTGGATACGATTAACAACAGCCTAACAATAACCTTCAGTCGCTTATATATCATTCAGTAATTAATCACACATGATTTACAATCACGACCAGTTCGATGACATTACATATCTGGCAAATTGCATAACAATTTGTTGTAGTTGACGTAATTGCTAAATGTTTATAAATAGATCTAAGCTAACATGGTATACAAACAAGTTCAGTAACATTACACATCTAGTAGCATGTATAACTAGTCATTACGGTTGATGTAGTTGTAGATTATTTATGAATGAATTGAAGTTATTGAATGTTTTTTTATGAAGGACTTCTTTCTTAGATTTTGATCAATTTCGAGGATCGATATCCTGAATAGGTATGCATTTTTTTTTTTTTTTTTTTAATCCGACCGTTTTCGCTCTTTTTTTCAACAAGAACGATTGAGTATTACAAGTATGAAGATTATAATGTTTTCTTTTTATGTATGTGTATAAGAATTGTATGCTATAGGCATTTTATTCATGTTATTGTATTTACCTGATTGTATCATACAGAAACTACGCTCATGAAGTCCCGCCTCTTTCTTCCGATTGGTCAAATTGTACTTTCTATTAATCTATGCTGTTTGAGTGGACTGTTTCATCAGGCTATTCCACAAATCGATCCATCTGTGTGAAAACTGTATTTCTTAATATTTATGTACTTTTACCCATTTCCAATATGTATTTGTTGTTAACCACAGTCCTGGATTAAATATTGGACTCGTGATCATCAGCTTTTACCTTTCTGGATGAGAGCTCAGAGCTCATACGAGTATATGGCACGATCTATTGGTAATGTTGTGACCTTACACACACACACACACACACACACACACACACACACACACACACACACACACACACACACACACACGCACGCGCACGCACACACACACACACACACACACACACACACACACACACACACACACACACACACACACACACACACACACACACACACACACACACACACACACACACACACACACACACACACACACACTAATAAAATGGGATGAAAGAAATACAAGAGGATACGGAAAGAAAATCAAGAAAGACAGCTATAGAAGAGATCTGAAAAAGAATAGCTTTCCTCACAGAGTAATAGACATTTGGAACAAGTTAGATGAGAAAGTAGTGTGTGCAAAAACAATACATGAATTTAAAAATAGTTTAGATAAAATGAGATATGAAGACGGGACACCACGAGCATAGCTCCCCTTCCCGTAAATACAACTAGGTAAATACAACTAGGTAAATACACACACACACACACACACACACACACACACACACACACACACACACACACACACACACACACACACACACACACACACACACACACACACACACACACACACACACACACACACAAGATAATTACAGAAAGGTCTAAAAAGAACGGCTTCCCACATAGAGTGATAGATACTTGGAACAAATTAGATAAAGAAACAGTGTGTGCAAACACTATTCAAGATTTTAAGAAAAAACTTGATGCTGAGAGATACAAAGACGGGTCACCACGAGCATAGCTCCTTTCCTGTATAATACAACTAGGTAAATACAACTAGGTAAACACACACACACACACACACACACACACACACACACACACACACACACACACACACACACACACACACACACACACACACACACACACACACACACACACACACACACACACACACACACACACACACACACACACACACACACACACACACACACACACACACACACTTATACACTCACACACACACTCTTTGTGATTCACCATGATCTTAGATCACATGTTGGACTTGTTTTCGACAGCTATTTCCCTCTCAGACGAGAGCTCAGAGCTCATATATGCTCGATCTATGGGTAATGTTGTGGCCTTATATACACACACCCAACGCCTTGCCCACGAGAGTTGGAGTGCCGGCTCGCAGTGCAGTGATGCGCTCGCGCGCGTGTGTGTGTGTTTGATTTACCATGGTTTTCAATCATGTGCTGGATTCATGATCGACATCTATTAACCTCCCGGATGATTTAAACACACGCACACATAAGCACCATTCCCCTGCTGAAGGGTGGCAGTAACAGCATGCATTGTAAATAAAGCTGTCAAACCCCGAACGGGAATCGATCTTGGATCTACGCCGTCCCGAAGCCTTGACGCGAATCACTACACCAGCAAACGTTACGCATATGTGTGAGTGGAGGAGGGTCAAATTCAGGTTAAAAGCTGGAGCAAATTTAAAGGTAAATATCATAATGAGGGTCTGAGTAGATGTCAAAATCAGGGTAAATATCAGACGAAAGAAAAATAACAAAAATCATGGCAAAAGTTAAGATACGAGTCATGTTTAGGGTCAGGATCAGGATGGGGTCTTAATGGAATCAATCGTGACTGCTAAACAGAAGCGTAACGTTTACAATCAGTGTATAATGCCAGCTATAATGCGCGGACGTGTGTCTTGGAAACTGATGAATACAGTAAATACAAAGCTAAGGAATGCACAGACAAGAATGGAGAAATCAATTCTAGGAATAACGCTGAAAACGGGAAGAGTTGGTTGAAAAAGCAAAGTGGAATAAGAAATATTGTGAAGACGGTAAAAGAGAGGAAGTGGAATTGGGCAAGTAAGTTAGCCCAAGAGAATGATGGGCGATAGAGCAAGTGTATTACTGAATGGACGCCGAGAAATGGAAAGCATGGAAGACGACCAGTCCGAAGTTGGGGATGCGAGATGGAGAAATTTGCGGGAGTAGTGTGGCAGAAGTTGGCGCAGTTATGTGAGTCGTGGAATAGTATTATAGAGACCTTATTTTAGCAGTGGATTTAGAATGGCCGATTGATTGATTGATTAATCGATCGATTGATTGATTGATTGTTGAGTCGAAAGGTTGCAGATGAGGTGTGTATTTTACGGGACGAGAGTTATGCTCATAGTGACCCGCTTTTGTATCTCTCCGCATCCAGTTTGTTCTTAAAATCGTGAGTGTATGTGTATGTGTGTATGTATATATGTGTGTGTGCGCGAATGTGCGCGTGAATATGTATGTGTGCGTGTGTATTTACCTAGTTGTATTTTGCGGGAGAAGAGCTATGCTCGTAGTGACCCGCTATTGTATCTTTCCGCATTCAGTTCTTTCTTAAAATCATGTATAGTTTTAAGCACTCACTGTTTTCTCTTTCAATTTGTTCCATATATCTATTACTCTATGTGGAAAGCTATTATTTTTCAAATCTCTTCTGCAACTGTCCTTCTAGTTTCTTCTCGTGTCCTCTTGTATTTCTTCTGTCCCATTTAAATAGAACATCCCTATCAAGGATTTCCATCCCTTTCATAATTCTGTAGATGGTTATCAAATCGCCTCTTTCTCTTCTTTGCTCCAGAGTTAGTAAATTTAGTTTGTCCAATCTTTGCTCGTATGTCAACTTGCTAAGTGTTGGTGCCATCTATGTCAATGCTCTTTGAATTCTTTCTATTTTATGTTTTTTTGTACTAGGTGTCCATAATGATGCTGCATATTCTAATTTTGGTCTTATCAGTGTAACTAGTATTCTCTTTACCATTTCCTCGTGTGTGTATGTGTATGTGTGTGTGTGTGTGTGTGTGTGTGTGTATTCACCTTGATCTTTGGATCACGTGCTGGACTCATGATCAACAGTCATTTCCCTCCCGGAAGAGAGCTCAGAGCTCGTATGACCCATCTATGAGTAATGCTATTACCTTACACACACACACACACACACACACACACACACACACACACACACACACACACACAACTCCCCAGCCACGAGAGTTGGAGTAACGACTCGAAGCGCAGCGATACTGAAATTATTTCAGCCCTGAGCAGGATTCGAACCAGGACCGCCGTAGTGACAGTCTGAGTCTCTACCAACTGCACCACCGAGATATGTGTGTGTGTGTGTGTGTGTGTGTGTGTGTGTGTGTGTGTGTGTGTGTGTGCGTGTGTGTGTGTGTGTGTGTGTGTGTGTGTGTGTGCGTGCGTGCGTGTGTGTGTGTGTGTATGTGTGTGTGTGTGCGTGCGTGCGTGTGTGTGTAAGATAATTGTCCTTGTATTTGCCGATGAAGCTGTACTTCTTGCGGGGTCGTTTGAGGTCTTGGTTGCAACCTTTGAATCACTGCGCTAGGAAGCGAGACTGCTTGGAATCCAGGTTTCCTGGACCAAGACCAAAAATCCAGGCGTTTAAGGACTTAATGGACGAGACAGTTCAGTCTGTCCATGTATATGTTATGGATACTGAGGTCTTGGGAACTTTTACATACTTTAGCAGTGAAGTGCATAACAGCGGTAGGTCATATCAGGAAGTCGTTAAAAAAATGGCATTGGCCATGGTGCTATGGAGTCCCTGTCTTGCTGCATGGCTGTGAAACTTAAACATTAAATGTTGATTTGAAGAGGCATTTCGACGACTTTGGTACCAAGTCCCTTCGGAGAATCATGAGGTATTACTGGAATGACTACGTATTAAAACAGAGACTTTTGCGTAATGGCAGATTCATGGGCAGGTCGTCATATCCCCGCCACCCAGAAGGTATGATGGCGTCCCTCTATTACTCCGCCTATGTAATCCTTTATGTATTTTATTTGTTATTTACATTATTATAGTTTTTTTTATATATTGTTTTATTATTATGATTTTTTTTTTTTTTGCATCCGACCTAGATATGGACCAAAAGGTCTCCTGTCGGCATGCTCCACCTTTGTAATCCTTTGTAACTCCTTCCATCTGATTAAATATGGGGGCCACATGGACGCATAAGGTTCACGAACGTCTGAAGATAGGAACTGCAGACAATTTTGACAGAGTAAACAGCATTTGAGGACGAAACGTGTAATCACTAAAGGTTTCGTCCTCAAACGTTAGCAAACTGAGTACAAGCTGCATACAAATTATTAAGCAACTGAATACACTTGCATCAAAGGACAAACAAAGACTGCGCATGGGGGTAGATATATTGCCCCGTGCTGGAAAGTGCGGAGTTAGCGCCGCCAATACAACGACTATGCTCACTATCGTGGCGTGGGTCCACATCCTGGCGGGCTCATGCTTTCACTGCGGATTTACTCCGCGCGTTGCAGTACGGGATAACACTTGTAGCTCACGTGTGATGATTGTCGTCCCATGCTGTAAATGTGTTTATTCACGCAACAATTCATATTCAGGGCGACAGGCTGGAGGAACTGGATAACATTAAAACATTTGGGCCACATGTTGCAGAGAATAGAGAAGTCTGGGAGGGGGTGAAATAATGTAAGCGGGTAAATGTTTCGGAGGAATGAAAAATGTCGTGAGAAATCGAAGTCTGGGAATGAACACAAAGAGAAGAATGTATGAGTATTTGGCACTGAATGGAACAGAGACTTGTAATTTGAACGAGGCAGAAAGTAAGAACCTAAACATGTTGAGATGACAAGAACCCAGTGTGTTGGATAAGAAGAAATGAAATAGATGATATCCATATATTTCGATCACGGACTGTGATCCTCTTCAGCGTATTCCACTGAAGAGGATCACAGTCCGTGATCGAAATATATGGATATAATCTATTTCATTTCTTCTTATCCAACACAGTGGGTTCTTGTTGAATTTTACGAATGTGTTACGACATTACTTTGTAGTTATGTTGAGATGAACTGTTGAAGAAGTATGGTGGATGTTACAAGGATGAATAGAATGAGAAATGTAGAGGTGGGGAGGGGGAATCAGGGTGGAAGGAGAACTGGCAGATAAAGTTGATGAAAGAATGCTGAGATGGTTTGGGCATATGGAAAGAATGAGTGAAGACTAGGAAAAAATGGAAAACAGAAGTGGAGGGAACTTGAGGGGAAGACCAACTATGAGGTGGATGGATGGGTTGAAAGATACATTGGATGGAAGAGAAATGTCTGTCGAGAAAGGAAGGAAGAGGGTAAAAACGATAGGCGTAAATAGAGAGTGTTTGCAATTGGGTAAAGAAATGATACATTCCGAAGGTCTTTCTTCTTGTCTGCTCTAGATATTTTTTTGAGTGAAAGAGGTCGTCATTTAATGAAACGATATGGGGTAAACCAGCTTCAATTATCGAGTGGAAGTACTATGTCTTGTCGCATTCATCCTGAACCAAGCAGTGTAGCAGGAAACAGAGGTGTCCCTTCACCCATGAGGAATTAAGATGGGAGGGACAACGAATGGGGTTTTTGGGTGAGCGTGAGGTGGGTGCATTGTGGGTCATGCTTTGACTTGGACACTGTCCTTATTATAGGGAGAGGGCCCTTTGATGTATGTGTCAATGTATATATTGAGGTTGCGAACGCCCTTTGGTATATCATAAGTGCACATATTGAGATTGCGAATGCTCGGGAACATTACGCGTCCAAAAGGACGCCAACGTGATTTCTTAGGGGCATGGCGCCATTTTTTTTCTTTGCTCTCTCCCCTAGAATAGCTGTGTACATCCCCGTATGATTCCGTGATACTCAGGCTAGGTCTGTCATCACCGTAACACGTGAGCGTCAACTTCATCTTTATGGACATGTGCCATGCTTTTCTGATGTTGATGCCACTCACAGGGTTATTTCCACAAGAGACAACCCTCCATGGACGAGACGAAGGGGAGGTCCACATAACTATGTCTGGGGACAAGTCGACTAATTCCGCCGATTGCGGTGTGAAATGGGAAGGGTGACTACTAATGAGCTTGTTCAGAAAAACAGTGTGGTTTGGTGACGACGTGTGAGTGAAACGGCATCTAACCCCTCTTCTCCCTGTGTATGTTCCGAACTCCAGATCATTATGAAATAATTGATCTGTTCACTACCAAGGTGTTACGGGAATGAACATGATAGTCTGTTAGAAAAACAAATAAAGTCATCCAGTACGTTCGGGGTTGTTTGATACGAGCCTCGGTGCCTCACTGGTTGGCCCGTTTTGCATTATCACAGACAAGGAAAATGTTCAAGAGGGGGCAGTTGAGATTTGTAGACTACTTCTAGTCAATGAAAAAGTCAGTTCTTTAATTAATGACGGTTGAGTTGCATGACGAGTTTTGTACCTAACAGGAAAGGAATAAATTGCAGGTTGTAGTCATATCAAAATAATTCAAGATGTGTGCATATATGCAAGGTCGTAATTTGCTGAGAAGGAAAGTTGCTGACGGGACTAATCCACATACTAATAAATATAAATGGTGTTAGAGATGAATGAAATAGCGTAAAAGTAGCTACAATAAGGAAAAATAAAAGCGTTACCCAGTGCGTAAAAAACTGCGATTATAATGCTTATATTTCTAAGGCATCGATGGCAGCATCTGACACAAAGATACAAATTTAAGATTTTCTTATGATTTTTCATCTTTTATTTCGTAAAATCATATGATTTTGCTGAATCTCTAAACTTTTACATACAATATCCTAAAGATATTACTTTATAGATAAACGGATATCATATTTGTGATAAAAACATAAACTTATATCTGATGTAACTTCTAGAGATTTGACATTAATTTCTCCTACAGGCTCTCAAAATCTACACAAACAACAGACAGCTGACGAAATCATAAGATTAAAAACAATCAAGGTCTGTGTTGACAATAATTCGGTTCAGGAGTCCTTTAAAGAATACAGCACCATGCAGGTATTAAGAAGACATTCAAGTCCTTTTATATCTCTTCGAGAAAATGCCAAAGTTCCAAAGAATGTTGTAAGTGTTGCTTGTCTTCGAGACTTATTAAACCACCTTGCAAGTGTGAAATCCAATGAGAAAGTGAATAAGGCCATGGGTAATACAACCAGTGAACAGCAGAATGGGACGCAAATCAAGAGAACCCTGAGTCAGAGCCCCAGTAAGAAACTATTGACGAAGACATGTTCTCAGGATGATGCGTCACCAGAGTCTTTGATCCAGTTGACTAAGGTAGGTCCTGATTTTCATAAATATTTTACAACTGTAGTTTGTTGTTGTTAACATTTTAGTGTGTAATTGTATACTTGCTCCTAACATTTTAGCGTATAGTTGAGCTATGTGAGTAAGAAAACCATCACACAGAATTATGGAGCTAAAGTGGGGAAGGAAGAGGAAAACTTTGAGTTCATAAAGTTACAAAAGTAACATTAAATTAGCTACTCACATTATGATTATTATAATTCTTGTTTCTTCGTGTTAATTTTTCCACCCATCATCAAGGCTCAGTGTATTCTTGCTCTTGCAGGCTTAGTTCATATATTTCTAATTATCAGTATAATATCTGTTCTTATTTTACAGGTTATATTCTCCATTCAAAATTCTAGATTATTTGCTAGGTCTTAAAAATGTCAAGTCAATGTGTTTTTCCTTTTTTTATCAACAGTATTTGTCTCCATTTTTTCTCCATTCCTTGATACTTAGTTTTTTTCTGTGATTGTTAGTTTGAATTGTTCATCTTCATGAACCATGTTCCACCTATTTGACTTTGGTATACCAGATTTTTTTCTGATTTATACTGCACCTTATCTTCTTTTGATTTTTCATGATCATATTTTAAGTGCTCAGTTTCTTTTCTGATATATATATATATTGATTTTCTATTTTCTATTCAGCTGTTCCAGTATAAGTATTCTTCTCTTGTTCCAAAATTCTCCACAAAGAACACTTTACCTGTTGCATCTCTTCTTCATTTCTTTCAGTGTCTCTATACTTGATTTCATTAGCTATAACAGTTTCTCCTTCCATTATATTAATATTGTTTCCAAAACCAGAAGTCTATTTTTGGGAAAATAAGATTTTTATTCTTGATCATCATGTCTGCCATATTTATGTTACTTATCTTACTGCTGGGGTTTAGTTGCTGCCTTTTGAAAGATCTAGACCTTCTCAGATACGCCTTGTTATTTTCTTATGTCATGGTCAGTTATACTTGTCTTACATTTTGTATTCAATGTGAACAATTTCCAGTTTTAGATCATAGCGTTGGGAAAGAGGGGAATGTTTGTTGAGGAAGGATGGAAGAAGATAGAAGATAGGGGTGAATGGAGAATGGTTGTGTATGGATGATTCTGTGATGCATGAAAGGGAGTGGGTAGGAGATAGGGGTTGAGGGAGTATTTGTGAAAAATAAGTTGATGTGGCCTGAAGGGATTTCTCCCCATCTTCTCCATTTCTGAATGAGGAGATGGAGAGGGTGGTTGCCAATTTAATGAAGCAGCCTTGGTGTGGATGTGCTGTGTCTTGCGACACTGCTTCTGACCCAGAGCAGTGGGCGAGATGCAGGGATGACCTGTCATCCAGGAGGTGCCAATATAAGAGGGAGGGAGGAAGGTGGATGGGAGTGGAGTATGTGGGGATGAAATGGCTGGGAGTGGATTTTATGCCTTTGTTTTATGGCTACCTCCCTTGTAAGGGGAAAAAAACCTTTGGTATATGTATGTATGTAGATCATAGCATCACAAATAGGATTGTTTTTTCTAATTGCTCAAATTCTGTAGTGTCCTTTAATTTAGCTGGAAACATTGAATAGTCATGAGGCACTGACAGTTGTCAAACATTCTTCAGAAAATTAATGGAATATGGATGGATCAAATATTTGATGATTAACCAGTGCAGTTTTCTTTTTATTGTTTATTAAGGGTTTAAATGAATTTTATTTTTTCAAATTCTGCAAGTGGGTGGGTTTCCCTGATCATATTATTTTGAAAGTGTGAAAGCATATCTTGTATAGGATTCTTGTTATTATTGGCTACCAATGCAGAGATTAATTTTGGAGTGACTTGGTCATATTGACCTTTCCAGTTTATAAGTATGACGGGGAGCTCCTGTGTTGCAGTGTCAGTTTCTGTCTATTAATAGAACAGTGGAAAGAAGAAAGAATAGTTATGACCATTCAGAAAGCCTGCAAGATATAAATTCCAAGTGGATACATACATATACCAAAGGCTTTTTCCCCCTTACAAGTGAGGTAGCCAAAAAAAAAAAACAAAGGCATAAAGACCATTCCCACCTATTCCATCCCTAATACACTCCACTTCCCTCCACCCTCTACCCTCCCTCTTTTCTTGGCACTTCCTGGATGATGGGTCATCCCTGCATCTTGTCCACTGCCCTGGGTCAGAAGCAGTGTCGCAAGACACAGCACATCCACAGCAAGGCCGCCTCATAAAATCGGCGACCTCTCCCTCCATCCCCCCATGCAGAAAAGGAGAAGACGAGGAGAAATCCCTTCAGGCTACGTCAAATTTTTCTCACACATACTACCTCACCCCCCATCCCCCACCCATTCCACCACATACATCACAACCTCATCCATATACAACCATTCTCCATTCCAAGTGGATACAGGAAAAAAACACAGTCCCATCTGTATTCTGACACTAGAGATAGCCACCCTAAAAAATGAGGAAGAAACTAAAAAGCAAACAAAAACTTGCACAACAAGAATTTCTTATTATTATTCTTTTAACTTATGTAGGTTATATTTTTCCTTCTAGTTCTATGCTAACCTTTATTAGTAAGTGGTCTAAGAGTAGACCATGTATGGTTTCCTAAATTGTTTGTATTTGGAGGGAGGGTGAGCACATTATGGTGTAGGGAGTTGCCTGTTGGTTATGTTGAGGAGATTGTCTTTTGGGTTGGTTGCTAGAGCTTAATATGTTCAGGTTGGGGAGTTGATCTCACATTTTGTGTCTTCATTGGCCTGCTGTTTGTTTATTAAAGCAAACAAGATCTAATGAAACAGGAAGAGAACAAATATATACAACAATTAAACAAAGACGTCATAAAAAACTTGAACAGGAAGAAGGGAAAACGTGGGAAAGAAGTACAGTAGACAAGAAACATAAGAAAGAATGTGGAGAACTATAATATACATAAATAAAAAAACCTACCCACCCACCCATAAAACAGTTGGAGTAACCCAATGAAAGATATCATCAAAACAGCAGTGTAATGTCATCACTAAACCAGTTTCAAACCTACTACTCCTGAAAATAGGAAAATAACAAAAGAAATATGAAGAATCAAACTAGACACAAAGACATGGAAGGGGTAATGTGGAAATTGAAAAACTTTCATTCTGAAGATGTAGATAAAATCTCAAACATCTTCATTCTGAAGATGTAGATAAAATCTCAAACATCTTCATTCTGAAGATGTAGATAAAATCTCAAACATCCATCTAAAATCCCTTGGCCTTAACTGGCGTCTTAACAACTTCTGGCTGTACAAAGAAATTACAACAATCTGGAAAAGAGCCCATATAATACCCATATTGAAGCCAAACAAACCAGCTAAGATCCTGTATCCTATAGACCAGTCTTACCACTATCCACCATATCCAAGCTTACAGAAATATTAGTATCAGAAAGAAATGTAACCAAACTTCCCCAAACCAGTGTGGGTTCAAAGGGTCATTCCACCAGCATACTGCTCACAAATATCACTCACTGTTGGAGGGTTTCATAAGAAAGCTCCACTAGAAAGGACAGTTATGGTAGCTGTAGTTATTTGATGAAGTTACCAGACATATACTGTCACAAAAAATTCATAAAGAGGTACAGTATTCACAACAGTGACTAACCTCTTATCAGGTCAACAGTGCAAAGCAATCCAAAATAACAAAATTGTTGGGACAAAAAACCATACAGTGGAGTCCTCCTGGGAGCAGTACTTTAACCAGCTTTATTCAACCTCTTCACAAGCAGTCTTATGTTACCAGATCCAAAGTACTCATCTATGCAGATGACCTGACAACTATAACCCAACATAGCAACTACAAAATAACAGTTAAGAACACCCAAGCTTACCTAGACAAACTAGAATAGTTGTTCAGAAATAATAGAATGGAGGCTTCACCCCAGAAATCATTAGTAATATTGCTTATTCCAGACAACCATAAATAAAAAAACACCCAACAGCCAAAACCTTTCATTGAAAAAGAACCCTGAAATTCTAAGCCTCACTTTGATACTTATATAACCTTGAACCCACATGTCAAAGAGCTGGTAATAAAAATCAACAAGAAAATAAACTCACTAAAATCAGTCACAAACACAGGCTTTGGACAAGAGAAGGAAATTCTCACAGTCTACACTCCACAGCTTGGTTCCAACACTCAGGACAATAAACTTAGTTTACAAATTACACACTACCACTGCATGTTATACTTTGAGGGTGGATTGAGTTCTCTATGAGTTTTTGTGTCATCTGTCCATGATGTAAAAGAAAACACTTTATGTTTATCAACAGTCTGTATGTCTTGCCCACACTATTATTGATGTATTTGCTGGTGACAAATTATCTATAACCAACACACCCAGATCTTCCTTTTTATTGTTTCACTTTCAATATTATTAATTGTTTATTATCTCTTTCAACTCTTGCCTTATTTCCAAGTTTGTTTTAACACTTAGCTTCAGTCATGTGCTCTGTGACTTGTTGACATCTTGGTCTAAATTACTCTAAGTTGGACCAATTTTTCCTTTTCAGATTCTAGTCATCAAGTCACTTGCAGAAGACAACTTGGATGGAATTTCAAAGAATGTTTTCCTTGTGAGTTACTGTATGGTTCTTCTTAAAGTTAATGTATACTTATGTTTTCATGTAAGTTTAGAAATATTACCCTGTGTTTAGTATGCAGGTATCACAAGTGGAAGGCCAAGCACTAAAGGTGCAAGGCTTATAGCTAGTGGGCTGGGATGAGTTGTGGTGAGCTGTAATTTAACTGAACCTGATATAAATTTTGTATTAACAAAAATATACAGTTATAGAGCACTGTATCACACAGAATCTTGTGATCTTTACACCAGAGTTATTGGGAATGTAGAATACTGGCCAGACTTATGGTTGTAGGCCAGTGAAGCTTAGAACATTTCACCTTACCTCCTTTTCCAAGAAAATCTACACAAGATTTGATATCTTTCTTATTTACCCTAACATTGATGCTAACTTTCACACATAGATATTCTATATGAATGAGGAATGTACATTCCCCTTTGCTGATGCTTTTACTTTTTTTTTTTTTTTTTTTTTTTTTTTTTTTTTTTAAATAATGCAAAGAGCATGGCAGTAAATTGGAAGTAGAAATTAACCTCTTCAATATGAGTCTTAATTCATGTGGGTAGCATCAACTGCCTGGTGTATGATGATTCGATGATGCATCACAATACTCGCATTATAAAATATTATTTGATCTCTTTCACTCAGAATATTAATAACTACGGAAAATTTCATGAAGCCTGTTCACAAAGTATAGGGGTCATTCAGCTACAATTACAAAATATAATCAAGATGCCGACACAGACATCCCCATATACCCCCTTGTGCCTCATGATGCCTACATATGTATCATCATATGGAAGGGGTTAAGGGAGAGAGACTGGAGGAAGTAGATAGCTTTAGATACTTGGGGACGAATGTGGCAGGAAAAGGAGTGGAGGTGGAGGTAGAATGTAGACTTGGGGGATTAAAAAATGTAATGAGAAATAGACATTTGAGGATGGATGCTAAGAGGAGATTACATGAGGGAGTGTTTGTGCTGACAGCACTGTATGGTGCAGAAAAATGGAACATATGAAAGGAAGAGAGAGAGTTTAAATATGTTTGAGATGAAATGTCTGAGAAGCATGGTAAGGGTTACAAGGTTGAATAGTGAGAAACAAGAAGGAGAGTGGAAGTAGAAAAGTAGTTGGGAGATAGGGTTGATGAAAGAGTATTGGGATGGTTTGGACGCATGGCAAGAATGAGTGAAGAAAGACTAGTAAAAGAAGTGTGGAAGGCAGAGATGGATGGAGTGAAGACGTGGAGTTGACCAAAGATGAGATGGATGGATAGAGTGAAAGAGGGTGTGTGTGTTGAGGAAGGAAAAAGACAAAATATAAGGGTGAGTGAAGAACTGTTGTGTATGGATGATGCTGTGATGCATGGAAGGGAGTGGGTGGGGGATGGGGGGTTAGGGAGTATGTGTGAATGATTTTTTGATACAGCCTAAAGGGGTTTCTCCCCTTCTCTTTTTCTGCACGAGGGGATGGAGGGGGAATGTTGATTAAATGAGGCGGCCTTGCTGTGGCTGTGCTGTGTCTTGCTGCATTGCTTCTGACCCAGGGCAGCGTGCAAGATGCAGGGATGACCCATCATCCAGAAGAGCCAAGAAAAGAGGGAGGGAGGGGTGGTGAATGTGGGGATGAAATGGGTGAAAGTGGATTTATGTTTTTTGACTTTGGCTACCTCCCTTGTAAGGGGGGAAAAGCCCTTGGTATGTGTATGTACATTCGTATAATACAAAGAACTAGTTAGTAAGTGCAGAGGAGGAATACATTGTCATGTGATGATAGACTGAGGAGGGAAGCGCTATATATATATTTATATATATATATATATTTATATATATATATATATATTTATATATATATATATATATTATATTTACATTATATATTATATATATATACATATATTTATATTATATATATACATATATTTATATATATATATAATATATATATATTTATATATATATATATATATTTATATCTATATATATATATATATATATATATTAACAACCACAATGCACTTTAATTCTAAGCCATCAAAGCCCAGCATGCAGAAATTGAAATGTGGTACTGCCCAGGACTTGAACCCAGCATCCTCATGACAAGTGCGACAGTGACTTACCAACTAGGCTATCAAGAGAGATATAAGTTCAGCGCAGTTTTTCTTATATATTTGTATGCTCGAGTTACATACACATATATGAAACTTTGTGTTCAACCCATCTCCACTATGATAGTACAATTGGAAGTATACGAATGCGGGAAAGTATTTGTACAACACTGAATGTGTATGTAACTCGAGCATACAAATATATAAGAAAAATTGCACTGAACTCATATCTCTCTTGATAGCCTAGTTGGTAAGTCACTGTTGCACTTGTCATGAGGATGCCGGGTTTGAGTCCTGGGCAGTACCACACTTCAATTTCTGCATGCTGACCTTTGATGGCTTAGAATTAAAGTGCATTGTGGTTGTTAAAATGTATCTCTAATTACTGGGACCCATTCAGTGTTGTACAAATACTTTCCTGCATTCGTATACTTCCAATTGTAAAATGGAAAAACAAGAGGTCATGAAAAAAAACTCAAAAAGGACAACTATAGAAGAGATAGGAAAAAGAATAGCTTCCCACACAGAATGCTGGATATATGGAATAACTTAGATGAAAAAACAGTGTGTGCAAATACTGTTCACGATTTTAAGAATAAACTTGATGCTGAAAGATACAAAGATGGGTCACCACGAGCATAGCTCCCTTCCCGTATAATACAACTAGGTAAATACATACACGCACACACACCTACAACTAGGTAAATACACACACACACACACACACCTACACCTACAAAAGGCATTTGACAAAGTACCACACAAGAAATTAATAAGAAAATTAGAATCAATAGGTGGCATTACAGGTAAATTATTAGAATGGAATACTTCCTGACTGAGAGAAAAATGAGGGTAGTAATTAGAGACAAATACTCGAAATGGGAAGAAATGATAAGTGGTGTTCCACAAGGGTCGGTGCTGGCTCCAATTATGTTTGCCATATACATAAATGACATGGATGAAGGAGTTCAATGTTATATGAATTTCTTCGCAGATGACGCAAAAATATTGAAGAAAGTAAGAACAGAAGAGAACTGTGATTCGTTACAATCAGACCTGGACAAAATCTGGAAATGGATTCCAAAGTGGGAAGTGAATTTCAATATCAAGAAGTGTAGCATAATGTAGTTTGAAAAAAGTAAAAACAGAATGTTAAAAAATTATGAAATTGGTGAAGAAGAAATAAAAAAGGTGCACTCGGAAAGGGACCTTGGAGTAATAATCAGCAAAGACATGACACCGGATAAACATATAAACAAATAGTCGGAAAAACCTTCAACCTATTAAGGTCAATGAAAGTGGCATTTGATTACTTGGATGAAGAAATTATTTAAAAATATTAGTTACATTGATTAGACCAAAACTGGAATATGCAGCGACACTATGGACACCTAGTACTAAAAAGAATATAAGGAAACTAGAAAGAATACAGAGAGCAAAGACAAAGTTTGCACCAGCTCTTTCCAAATTAACATATGAACAAAGATTATCGAAATTGGAACTACCAACATTGGAGCAGAGAAGAGAAAGAGGTGATCTACTGACTATATTTAGAATCATGAAAGGAATGGAAATCCTTGATAGGAATGATTTACAAAAAAAATAACAATGGTAAAACAAGAGGTCATGAAAAGAAACTCAAAAAGGATAATTATAGAAGAGATCGGAAAAAGAATAGCTTCCCACACAGAGTGCGGGATATCTGGAATAACTTAGAAAGAAACAGTGTGTGCAAATACTATGCAAGATTTTAAGAAAAAACTTGATGCTGAAAGATACAAAGATGGGTCACCACAAGCATAGCTCCCTTCCCGTGTAATACAACTAGTTAAATACACACACATACATGCACACATGCATGCATGCTATGATTAGGCAGTAGCATGCACATTGTAGCTGTTGAGGGAGGTCCAACATGTAGGTGTAAATCCTGGTCATGGTGCATAGGTTAAGAATAGCACCCACTCTTGAGTAATGGTCCCCAGCTGCCAAAACCAAATCCTTTTTGTAAGGCACCATCCTAGCCTCAGACAAGGGAGTTCATAACAAAATCAAATCATCATTATCATACAAATCTATATCTGTGTTATATTTATTATTATTATTATTATATATATTTTTTTTACAGAAATATGTGTGCAATGAAAACAAGACTTTGGGAAACCGGTTATTTCACTACATTATGGCCAGTTCAAGAAAGGAAGAACCACCAGGGCAGGCAGGTCAGAGTGACCGCGTGTTCAACGATCTCCTGTCTCCATCAGCCTTCCTTGCTTCATCTAATCATCTTTTCTCACTCCTCTCTGATTCAGCACAACTAGAATTTTACATCAAGGCAAGCATAAGGAGGTTTAGATTTCGTGTGTGTATATATATATATATATATATATATATATATAAATAAAAAATTCTTCTATTCTATGTTGATTAGATAGGAAGTAATGATTAAAAGGAAATAGGCTCCAAAAATTATTAGAAAAAAATTATATTGATGTATTATTGTATCAGTGTGGTGACATTATTTATTTATTTTTGTAATATAAATTTTATTAATTGGAGTGGGTCACTGTTGGTCAGTTTTAGTGCAGTGATGCCCTGAGCAGATTATATTCTGGATATCAGATTATTTTTTTCAATTGAGGAGCTAAAGACTCTTTAGATATTGCCTAAGAAACTTTTGAGAGCTATGAACCTTTCAGTTTCTCTCGATCTATCTATATATATATATATATATATATATATATATATATATATATATATATATATATAGATATATATATATATATATATATATATATTTATATATATGTATATATATATTTGTACAACACTGAATGGGTCCCAGTGATTAGAGATACATTTAAACAAACACAATGCACTGTAATTCTAACCCATCAACATCGGGAGCCCCGATGGAAGCCAACATGCAGAAATTGAAATGTGTTGCTGCCAAGGAGTCAAACCCGGCTAGTGCATGACAAGTGCTGTAGTGACTTGCCAATTAAGCCATGTCTTAATGGCTTAATCGATAAGTCACTACAGCATTTGTCATGCGCTAGCTGGGTTCGAGTCCTTGGCAGTACCGCATTTCAGTTTCTGCATGTCAGCCTCCATCGGGTCTCCCAATGTTGATGGCTTAGAATTAAAGTGCATTGTGGTTGTTGAAATATATATATATATATATATATATATATATATATATATATATATATATATATATATGTATATATATATATATATATATATATATATTCTATTAAATATCACAGCATACTCAGTGTTCGTGATATTTTTCTTAAGACTTTCAATTCGTCTAATTATTCTCTTCTTAGAACTAGGTAAATGATAAATAATATTTTCGATCGAGTCCATTGTGGTTGGATATGAAAACTAGAACATTATGATATTTCACCTATACCTTAGGCATCTTCTGGTAATTTTATTTTTAAAGCTACATACATTATAAATACAAAAAATGGAATATTGGGAGAGATGGTGGTTCATAAGTATTACAGGGCTCATCATCTTTGTGGCATGACGTGGGGTGCCCCGAAAAGTACCAAATGTCCGCACATATTTTGCTGTATGTTAATATTTGGCATATGGTTTCTTATCACACTGCCTCCAGACATTTCAATTTTCTTTTATCATTGGTCTTTGAAATTATGACTGTGTTTTTGTTTAGTTGGTCTTGTGATATGATAGTGTTGTGTGTTTTTGTGATGTGAGATTTAATAGCACTGTTTTGCATGTGAAACATCAGCCTTTGGGATAATGTTTGTGTTGTGTTCATAATACAACTGCATGGTATTATGAATGGCTTAGGAAAGATAACAACCTGCCACCTGTGTCAAGGACACCTGTGGTCAACCACCCTTTGGTGGTAATGTCACATGAGAAGCATTGAAAAGTTTACAAAGTCATTGTCTTTCCCTCAAATTCCAAGCTATTCATAACACCATGCAGTTGTATTATGAATTATATATATAGATATATATATAGATAACTACAGACTAACAGTGAGACAGATTGTCATGTACAGGTTAAGATGTGTAAACAGTGGAGGTTTCACCTTGGTCATACCTCAGAGCTCTAGTTAGTAGGGCTAGCTTTGTTGGTTGCAGCAAGCCCCTGGGTTTTTTAGATCAATGTTGGGTTGCTTCTCTGCCATGCCAGGTCTGTCAGAACCAGTGCAACAAAGCCTGCTGTGGGTTATAGGAATTGAACTCACAACCACCTGCTCATAAGTTTGACACAGTATCCATTGGGCTACTGTGCAGCCCAGTGAATATCCAGTGCAAAAATTACCTACCAGGCAAAACATAAAGTATGCTACCATGTCATCTCCAGCCTGTTGTATTTTTATCACTATACCCTTTCTATCTCAATAAACTGTATATTCATCTTCAGATAGCCTCATATTTTCAGAATTTCTATTTAATGTTCAAACTACTGGAGCTGTCCTCCTTTGAAACAAAAAAAATGCTAAATGGTAGCCATAGAAAAATATAAAGATTATTGTCATTGTAAGGGAGAATCAAGATTTTTAACCTGTAAACATTGGACAAAGAGGGGCATTTTTCCAGTTTGATAAATAATCTAGCCGATGCCAGGAAATATATGCAAAAATTTCAATTGCATGTAGTATGGAAAGACATTTAAGAATTACTATGGTTTTATCCTTCATAAAAAAAAAGAATGTTGTGAATGTTAAAATTAGGGCTCATAAAGGTGCAAAACAAAACATCAACTGATCTGTATGGTTTGTATTTTTCCAGGTTTTTTCAGAGGATGTTACAACAATCACTCAAGCTGAGACATATGACCTAGTATTTGCTGCATATCAGATGGCTCAACTAGTCCAGAACACCAGTTGCCTACCCGATGACATTCTTTCGGCAGTCGTCAGAGCAGCTGTTAGACACAATTTTTATTTGTTGAATTAGGTCATCTATGGTTGTTTTGTGCTGTATGAATATTTCTAGCCTTTTGCTCTCTATTAAGATAGGTTCTTTTATCAATGGAGGTATTGAGCTTGCATTGCTGGACCAAAAGTGGTGAGATGTAATGATCAGCTTTATCAAGTTTGTTCTTGCTTACACAGTGACAGGCAAAGAATCTTCCAGACTGGGTGGGACATTCCCCTTTATTCAGCCTGCTGCCAGGCAGTTTTATTCATCTACTAGGCATTTGTTTAATAGTAGTGTTTTAGCTATAGGCTATCTTAAACATATTCATACTGGATAAGGAGGGGGAGTCACCATATAATGAAGCAGTAGAGTGTTAATTCAGCTCCATATGTCTGGTTCTACTGTGGAATATGTTACATTGCTTTTGACCCAAGCAGTGTGGTAGGGGACAGGGTATATATGTGTGTAGGGAAGGATAAGGGTGGCCCTTGCATCGACAAGGAGCTAAGATAAAAAAGGACAACAAATGGCTGTTGGGTGTGGAATGAGTGAAGGATGGATGCATGCCTTGGTTGACCACCTCCCTTATAAGGGGGAAAGGGCCTTTTGAGTGTGTGTGTGTGTTATATTTTGAAGTTTTGTTAGTGATCATTTGTCTTAAAGTGGAAGGTGAAACCAATTATTTTATTTCACAGCTGCATGGAAAGGATGCTATAAGTCAAAAGTACCTGCATTCATGGGTGTCCCAGCACTGCCCACGTCTTGTTATGTGGATGCACCGCTACGTCACTCACATACTCACAGTTGGTCACCGCACCATTCCGACCAACACTAAAGAAGAGGAGGTAAGATATAATAAGCTGATGTACTTTGAAGTGATAAGTAAGCGTGTAGTGGAGTGGAAGGAGGTTTCATCAAGGTTGATGTGGGTGAAGGTGAAGCTGGGAAGGGAAATGTAGGTTTTTGTAAATGCGTATGGGCCTGGTAGTGAGAAAAGCATAGAGGAAAGGGAGGCTTTTTGGGTAGATATAAATAAGTGCATAGAGGGTTTAGGGAGAAATGTCAATGTAGTTGTATTGGAAGACCTTTAATGCTAGGGTAGGAAACGAACCAATAGACAGAGTGATTGGGAAGTATGGAGTTCCAGGTAAAAATCGTAGTGGAGAATTGATGGTGGAGATGTGTCTTGAAAGAGAGTTGATGATAGCAAATACAGTGTTTAGGAAGAAAGTCAAGCATAAGTACACATGGGAGAGGGTGGTGGATGGAAGGGTGGTGGATGGAAGGGTGGCAGATAGAGCATTAATGGACTATATAGTGGTGACCAGGAGTATGGTAGGAAGAGTTAAGGATGTACATGTTCAAAGGGGAGAGAGTGGGGGAATATCAGATCATTTTCTGGTGGAAGGTAAATTGAGAGTGGAGAATAGGTGGAGAAAGAGGAAAAGGGCAGAAGGTAGGAAGGTACTTAGAGTGAACTGCTTAAATGAGAAAGAAAAGGAGAATGAGTATAAGAAGAAGCTGAGAGAGGAGTGGGAGTGAGTGAAAGATAGAGTAGAAATAGGAGTGGAGGAGGAATGGGGATGGTTCAAGGAGGGAGTCATAAGGTGTGCAAAGATGGTGTGTGGAACAAGGAGGGCAGGAGGAAATAGAAGGAAGGGTAGTGAGTGGTGGGATGAGGAAGCAAAGAAGGGTGTAGAAGAGAAGGGTGAATGGAGAATTGAGGGTGGGGGATGGGGGATAAGGGAGTATGTGTGAGAAATAGATTGATGCAGCCTGAAGGGATTTCTCCCCATCTTCTCCTTTTCTGCATGAGGGGATGGAGAAGGGGGGTCACCAATTTAATAAAGCGGCCTTGCTGTGGATATGCTGTATTTTGTGACACTGCTTCTGACCCAGGGCAATGGGCAGGATGCAAGGATGACCTGTCATCCAGAAGGTGCCAAGATAAGAGGGAGGGAGGAGGGTGGAGGGGAATGGAGTTTTTAGGGATGAAATGGGTAGGAGTGGTTTTTGTGCCTTGTTTTTTGGCTGTAAGGGAGAAAAAGTCAGGTGTATGTATGTATGATTAAAAAAATTACTTTATTAGTTCACTGTATTAATACTCCATGTTTAATTTTATATGCAAAGGTTAAAGTCAGAGGAATTTCAGTGTTATCGTAATAAAGTCATCTAAGTACTGAACTAATTGTCAGAATTAGTAGGAGCTATGCAGATTCATATGTATTTATGTGAATTTGGCTACCCCCCATGTAGGGGGAAAAAGCCTTTGGTATATGTATGTATGTGATCATCTAGTTATTGATTATGGAAACTAAGGTACTAATTTGACTCATAATTTGGAATTATTACAGAATGACACTGATACTCCTGTACTGGAGGAGCATAGCAAGTCTTCCTGTGTGACTCTCCACCCTGCCCTGGTATGGCTGTTGGCCTGCAGCTTACCGCAGGTGTTTACTCGACCACAAAAGCAGCAGGGGCTTCCACACTCCTCCTCCCTTCTTCTTGATCCCCATCACTTTATTGAGAAAATGGTGAGTATAATAGTAATTATTGTTATTATTAGCAGTAATAGTAGTAGTATTGATAATGTTATTATTATTGTCGTTGCGTTGAGATTCAATGACTGGAAACCTGCAGTGTTTCACTCATGATTGACAACTGTTAGCCTTCCAGATGAGAGCTCAGAGATTGTGTATGTTCTGATCTATGGGTAATGCTATGACTGTACACACATATGCACCCAATGCCTTGCCCAACAGTACAGGGATATGATAGGCAGAACTCAAACTCAGATCATTGAATTAGTTGTTGTCGTTCCCTAGACTGTCTGTCCGAGCAGTCCCGTCATTGAATTAGTTGTGGAGAGTGGTACCACTGCACTGAGCTGTGGGTGTAATTGCATTCACAACAGAGAGTACACAATTGTCAAATCATTTTCTAGGAGAAGGGAAATTGAGAGTGGAGGGGATGAAAAGGAAGGGGGGTAGAGAAGTGCTTAAGGTGAGCAAATTAAATGAAAAGTAAAAATAACAGGAAAAGTTGAGAGAAGTGTGGAAAGTAGGATTAAAGGAAGAACGGGTATGTTTTAAGGAGGATGTGCTAAAATGCTCAAAGACAATATGTGGAATGAGGAGGTAGGGAGGGAACGAGAGAGGTAGCAAATGTTGGGATTGATTGAAAGGATCTTTGGATAGCTGTAGGAATTCTGTAAAACAGGGAAAGGAAAGTAAACAATATAGGAGGGCATAAATGGAGATTTTGAGTGGGTCAAGGGATAAAATGGCTCAAAGTAGGAGGCCACTGTACATTGGTTGGGGATAAATTGGCTCCAGCTGTTGGGCCCTACTTTGGGAGAACTATGCCTTATTGCATTGCTTTTTACCTAAGCAGTATGGTAAAGAATAGCACAGTCCATCATCCCTGAGGTGCTGATATGGGAGGGATGATTGATTATGTTTTGCTTGTTCATGATATGAATATGTGCTTTGACTTGGCCATCCACTTAAAAATGGAAAAAAAGTCTTTGGTGTGGGTGTGTATACATTATTATTTTAGCAATTAAAGTCTATATTCACTTCCATGGTTTGATTGAAAATTTAAATGTATTGTTGCAGATTGCAGCCCTAAGCCCAACACACTGGATTCCTCTCTACAACAGTGATAACCATGGTCTCAGCATTAATAGGTGTGTAAATGAGAGTAACTTACATAATTCATCCTCAATTTCTATATATCTCTTTCTCCCTTTATCTAGGTATTTACCTAGTATTGTACAGGAAGGGGAGCTATGCTTGTAGTGACCTTTGTATCTCACAACATCTAGTTTGTTCTTAAATTCTTGTATGGTGTTTGCTCACACTACTGTTTTGTCCAATTTGTTCCAGACATCCACCACTCTGTGTAGAAAGCTCTTTTTTTTCCAGATCTCTTCTATAACTATCCTTTTTGAGTTTCTTTTCATGTCCCCTTGTTTTTCTTCTATCCCATTTTAATAGGTCTTCTTTGTCAAAGACTTCCATGCCTCTCATGATTCTGTAAATGGCCAATAGATCTCCTCTTTCTCTTTTTTGTTCCAGGGTTGGTAGTTCCAATTTGACAATCTTTGCTCATATGTCAATTTTGAAAATGTTGGTGCCATCTTTGTTGTTGCTCTCTGAATTATTTCTATATTCTTTACATTCTTTTTTGTACTAGGTGTCCATAGTGTCGCAGTGTACTCCAATCTTGGTCTTATCAGTGTGACTAGTACTTTTTTTACCATTACCCCATCCAATTAAAAGCCACCTTTATTGATATTATTAATTTGTAGGTTTCTCCAACTATTTTGTTTATCTGCTTGTCTGGTAATAATTACTCCTAGGTCCTTTTCAGAACCAACTTTCTTTATTTCCTTTACCCTGATTTTATATTGTCCTGAAATTCTTTTTTTACTTTTCCAAATTCCATTATACTACATTTCTTAATGTTGAAGTTCAGTTTCCAATTTTAACTTCATTTCCAGACCTTATCCAAGTCTCTGTAGTGATTCACAATCTTTTTCCGTACTTACCTTCTTTAGTAGATTTGCGTTGTCTGCAAAGAAGTTCATGTAACATTCTACACCTTGATCCATGTCATTTACATATATAGCAAATGTTATCGGAGCCAATACTGAACCTTGTGGGACTCCACTTATCATTTCTTCTCAAGTGGAGTTTTTATCTCTGAGCACCATTCTCATTTTTCTCCCATGAAGAAATCTTCCATCCATTTAAATAATTTTCCTTGTATACCTCCTGTTGTTTTGAGTTTTCTTAATAGTTTTTTGTGTGGTACTTTTTCAAACACCTTTTTTAAGTCCAGAAAAGCACAATCTGCCCATCCGTCCCTTTCTTGCATCATATTTATTAAACTTGAATAGAAACAAATCAAATTTGTGGCACATGATCTTTCCTCTCTAAAACTGAATTGTTTCAGATTTAATATATTGTTCTCCTCCAGATGTTTAGTCCATCTACTTTTGATGACTTTAACAAATTTTAGCTGTTGTACTTGTAAGGGAGACTGGTCTATGATTTGTAAGGTTTTCCTTGACCCCCCTTTATATATTTGCACAATATTAGCATTTTTCCAGTCTTACAGTACCTTTTCTTCTTTGAGTGAGCAATCTATTATCTTATATATTTTGTCCATTAGTTCATCTATACATTATTTTAGTATCCAGTTTGCAATTCCGTAAATGATAAACTAAAAAATAAGCAGGAAATAGTAAAACTATGTCAAGGGAACATAGAATATACAAGGGATATAGAAATGGCTGAAATTATGAGCAAACATTTCAAATCTGTATTCACAAAAGAAAACAATAACAACTGGGATGAAGGAAGAGGAGAAAGATCCCCCCAATAAGAGAAATAATTGTGACACAGAAAGAAATAATGGACCAGATAATGAACCTTGATGTCAGAAAATCACATGGTACTTTATCAAATGCCTTTTGTAAATCTAGGAAAGTACAATCAGCCCATCCATCCCTTTCTTGCATTATTTCTATTAGCCTCGAGGAAAAGCAAATCAAGGTAGTGGCACATGATCTGTGTCTAAAACCAAATTGTTTTGGATTCAGTATACAGAAGACTGAAGACAGGGGTGAATGGAGAATGGTTGTATATGGATGATGCTGTGATATATGAGGTGGAATGGGTGGGGGATGGGGGGTGAGGGAGTATGTGTGAGAAATAATTTGACACAGCCCGAAGAGATTTCTCCCTGTCTTCTCCTTTACTGCATGACACTATGGACACCCAACACCAAAAAAGAATATAAGGAAATTAAAAAGAATACAGCTAGGTAAATACACACACACACACACCTTCCCTCTTTTAAGGGAGGTAGTCAGTCTCTGTGTAAAGGGATCCTTTTAATGTATATTTTGCAATAATTTTGATACAAATAAGAGAAGGAAGAGAAAAATATCTCATTCTTTGTGGTCTGTATACAGGAAGTATTATGACCCACTTCTTCATAAAATTACTCATAGTCAGTCTTCAAATGTTGATAATGTTCTCATATATTGTAGGAGAAGATGAGTAAATTGATTTATCTTTATGTTTCGAGGTTCCAGCATCATGTGTTTAGCTATCATGGACCCACCCTGATGTTCATAACAGCTGAAGATGGGCGTATGTTTTGTGTCTGTTCTGACCTGGAATGGAAGGACTCGAAGCATTTTTGGGGAGGAGATGACTGCAGATGTCTTCAGTTGACACCAGAGTATAAAGTCGTGGAAAGTAAGTATATAGTCACCCTTAGTCATTTGACAATTTTTTCCATGGTAGTCAGATGCTAAAGCTGTACCCTCTTTCTATCATGAAAATGTAAGTGATGTTTTAGGATATTTGTAGGAGACAGGGATAACCCTTCATCCACAAGGAACTAAAATGAGAGGGAAACAAGCATGGTGGATGGGAGTGGAATGGGTGAGAGTGGGTGTGTGCCTTGACTGGTTATCTCCCTTATAAGGGGGAAGAAGCCTGTGGTATATAGGTAGCTAAATAGACAAAGTGCTGAGGTAAGAGGCATGTTAAATGGGAAAAGGGACTTTGGTATGTACACTTATATGAACTGTTTTCCATATGAAATAAATCGGTGACTTATGATGAGTCCACAGCCCAATAAGTAATTGGTAAATCTATTAGAAATTTTCATATCACTGTTGAATTGTATGATCATGTTCTAAATATTAGTCTGCTTGAAAGTGCATGTTTCAGTTATATAGATTAAATTATATATATATATATATATATTTTTTTTTTTCTTTTCTTAGAATTTCAAATCTGTTGTGAATTAGATAACCTGATCTTGTAGGGTGATCTTAGGTTTAGATTTGGTTTCTCTGAATTAGTTGATTAATGATATCCAATAATTGACAGGTGGGCCAAAGCTGATCTACTTCAATACTACATCTAGAGGGTTTCCGCTTGGTCTCCAGGTTGGAACAGACTCCAAAAGCAGAGCACTCACATTAGATGTAAATCTCTCACTAATTAAATACCGCAACATCCCCTACAAATTGAAATCATTTGAGGTGTGGGGCTGCGGTACCACAGAGGCCAGGTAAGTAATATATCTGAACTGAGTATATTTCTACAAAAGTGTTATGTTACTAAGTACTAATAACAAGTCATTGGTGATTTGATGATAAATACATGTTTGGCAGTGAAGAATTTGACCACTGTATAATGGTGTGTATATCATATACATATGCAAGTATTTGAATGGTAATTATGGCTACATAAGGAAAAATATCAAAGGACATAATTATGCCTTTAGTAAATAGTATTGTTTTTTCATGGTGTGTGTAACAAGTGTTGATTAAGAATGGTTTTACAGGGAATTTCAGATGGAGGCAAAAACAAGAGAGAGAAGAGAAGCCGAGAAATGTCGTCGTGTGAACTTGAACACAGTGGAATGGAAGGACAACCCTGACAGGTATCTCCTTGAGTTGGCTGGAGGGAGGCCCAACTATGCACATTATGATAAAAAGACACAAGACAGTGGCACATCAAGTTAAGAAGAAGGAGCAATACTATTGTCAATCTGTAATATTTTAAATTGGTTGGAAAGTATGATGCAAATATACACTGTATTAACAAAGAATTTGAGCAGATAATGCAAATAGTAAAAATTTATCAAAGAATACACAAGGTCAAAGAATTTAAGCTTTATTTTAACAGTAAATATTGGTAATAGTCGTTCTTGCTAGACAAGTTATTTAAGATGAGAAGTGTGTATATATGTATAAATGTGTTTGTTTTAGTGTATATGTATATAATATATATGGAAAAGGTCAGTAGACAGATATAACATCCAGACCATTTGTATGTGTTGTGTAGATGAATTCATTGTACTCTGAAATGGAAAATTGATACTTAAAAATGCATGTATTCTTATATTCAGTTTCTGGTATAGGACAAGGTGAATTTATAGCCAAGTGGCATTGACTTTCCCACTCCATACTATGTGTGTGTGTGATAAATATGTATATATGTATTAATATTCATACAGGGCAATGGGCAAGATGCAGGGATGACCCATTATCCAGGAGGAGCCAAGAAAAGAGGGAAGGGGATGAATGGAAGTGCAGTGGGTGGGGATGAAATGGGTGGGAGTGAATTTATGTCTTTGACTTTAACTACCTCCTTTGTAAAGAGGAAGAGCCCTTATTATATGATGTGTATATATATATATATATATATATATATATATATATATATATATACACACATACATATACACACATACATATACCAAAGGCTCTTTCCTCCTAACAAGGGAGGTAACCAAAAAACAGGCATAAAATCCACTCCCACCCATTCCATTCTCACATACTCCACTCCCATTCACCTCACTCCCTCTTATCTTGGCTCCTCCTGGATGATGGGGTAATCCCTGCATCTTGCCCATTGCCCTGGGTCAGAAGCAGTGTTGCAAGACACAGCACATCTACAGCAAGGCCGCTTCATTAAATCGGTGACCCTTCATGCAGAAAAAGAGAAGATGGGGAGAAATCCCTTCGGGCTGCGGCAAATTATTTTTTCACACACATTCCCTCACCCCCCATCCCCCACCTACTCCCTTTCCTGCATCACAGCATCATCCATACACAACCATTCTCCATTCACCCCTATCTTTTGTCTTCTCCCTTCCTTCCTCAACAGACATTCCCCGCTTTCCCAAGGGCCATTTTATATATATGTATATATATATATATATGTATATATATATATATATATATATATATACACACACACACACACACACATACACATCAAAAAAGGCCCTTTTCCCCTTTATAGGGGACTAGCTGAGTCAAAGCACCCACCCACCCTTGACTTATTCCACATCCATCCAA
This sequence comes from Oratosquilla oratoria, assembly GCF_046742065.1. Taxonomy (NCBI): domain Eukaryota; kingdom Metazoa; phylum Arthropoda; class Malacostraca; order Stomatopoda; family Squillidae; genus Oratosquilla; species Oratosquilla oratoria. The sequence goes on from NC_134787.1 coordinate 4,484,013, forward strand.
AACCCATTTGTCGTCCCTTCTATCTTAGCTCCTTGTGAATAAAAGATCATTTCTGTCCCATGCCCAGTGTTTGTGTCAGAAACAATGTGGCAAGAAACATAACCTCCACAGCAGAGTGATAGCTGAAGCTGCTTTAACAGTACCACTTCATTACATAGCAACCATCCCCCATCATCTACTAAAAAATTTACAGAACAGACAAAGAGAATTTCCCTCAGGCCATGTCATTTTCTCATCTGTTAACAACTACTCCCCATGCACACCTAACTCATGCCCTCTTCCTTCCCTGCTTGACAGACATTCCTCTCACTCAAAGCCCTTTTCTTCCCATCCTTCCATCTTGTTCTTGGTCTTTCCCTCGAGTTTATTCCATACACCTCTGCCTACATCTTTGTTTGTATTTCTTTGCTCATTCTTTCTATATATATGTGTATATGTAAATATACTCAATATAGTCCTATTTGTGTCGCACCCTGTGAGCCCACACCTGTATATATACTCATCTCCACTCTTCCGACTTTTCATTAATGCTGAAGATATTCCAATGTCAAGATGAAAATTTTGAATTAAATCCAATAGTTACTGATTGTGTTATTACTTTAGGATAATTTCCCCCCAAATTTTGGCTACCAGACCATTGGACACTCATTAATGTCTTTTGGTAGAGTAATGCAAGTAAGGTTGAATAACATAGCTCCAGAAGATTGAAAGTATAAGCAGAAAACTAATAAATACAGAATCTGTTATCACATTTAATAATATAATACTTGTTTAGAAGAAGACCTGCTGCCAAATTACACCAGTGTGTATGTGTATATATATATATATATATATATATTTATATATATATCTTGATGGTGTATTGGTCTAAGTCACTTGGCACTGGTAACGTTCTCGCCGCATAGGTTCGAGTCCTTGGGCATACTGTTACAATATATGCATGCGCCTATATGGCTTAGAATTAAAGTGCATTGTGGTTGATAAAAATGTATATATATATATATATATATATATATATATATTTGGAAAGAGGATGCTCCCTGGCCAAGTGGATTAGGGCGTCATTACTTGTGGCTTAGGTTGAGATGGGGACAATTTGAACCCTGCTCGGGGTGAGTTGAACTAAGGGCATGGTTAATTAAATTTAACACTACAAAGTCCACTATAAGAGGCACTGTCCTAGCCTCCCAATAGTGGGGAGTTTGTGACATTAAACCAAATCATCATTTGGAAAGAAATTGAGAAAGAGGTAGAGAAGAAAAGGTAAAAGGTACAGATGGGGAGAGTATTTTAGGGAGTTGCTAAATGTGAAGGAGGATAGGGAGGGAAAGGTAGTTGCAGTGGGAAGTGCTAAGAAAATGACCGTGATGAGTGAGGAAAATGGAGGAGAAATAAGGTAAGATGAGATGAAGGCAGTTGTTAAAATGAGAGCAGGTAAGACACCTGGATTAGATGGGTGTGATGCAGAATGTCTAAAAAAAAAGAGGTACAGTGATGGTGTACTGGCTGGTGAGGTTATTTAATGTTTGTTTTAAGAGAGGGAAGAGTGCCGGAGGACTGGAGGAGTGCCTTTATAGTTCCACTTTATTTACAAGGGAAAAGGGGGCAAGTGTGAGTGTAATAGTTTCAGAGGAATTAGTTTAAGTGTAGTTAGGAAGGCTTATGGGAGGGTCTTGATTGAGAGGATTAGGAGAGGAACAGAGGGAGTAATTGGTGAGGAACAGTGCTAGTTTAAGATAGGTAGGGATTGCTTGGATCAGATTTTTATGATAAGACAGGTATATGAGAAAGCTTTAGGAAAAGGTAAGGATGTTTTTTGGGCCGTTATGGATTTGGAAAGGCTTATGACAGGATAGACAGGAAGGCACTGTGGGAGGTATTGCAGATATATGGGATAGGAGGAAAGCTGTTAAGAGCAGTCGACTTTTTACAAGAGTAGTAGAGCTTGCGTTAGAATAAAAAATGGAGAAAGTGAGTGGTTTGAGGTAAAGGTGGGAGTTTGTCAGGGATGTGTTATGTCTCCTTGCCTGTTCAATTTATACATGGATGAGTGGTGCGACAGGTAATGGGTAGGAGATTGGAGATGGTAAACAAAAATGGAGAAAAGTGGGAGATAAACCTGTTGTTGGTGCCGAGATGGGAGGGGGGGAGGGGAGTGGAATGGGTGGGAGTGGTTTCTATGCCTTTTTCTTTTTGGCTACCCCCTGCATAGGGGGAAAAAGCCTTTGATATATGTATGTATGTATGATTACTGACGACACTGCACTTGTGGCAGGATCAGATGAGAGACTGAGAAAGTTAGTGACAGAGTTTGGGAAGGTGTGCGTAAGAAGGAAGTTGAAGATAAATGTGGGTAAAAGTAAGGTGATGAGATGTACAAGGGGAGAAAGTGGCAGCAGACTGGAAGTGAGTATTAAGGGAGAGAGACTGGAGGAAGTGGATAGTTTTAGATACTTTGGTGTGAATGTGGCAGGAAAGGGAGTGGGGTGGAAGTAGAATGTAGATTGAGAGAAGCAAGTAAATGCCTTGGTGGATTAAAAAGTGTAAAGAGAAATAGAGATTTGGGAATGGATACTAAGAGGAGATTGTATGAAGGAGTAATTGTGCCGACAACACTATATGGGGCAGAAACATGGAACATAAGAGAGGAGGAGTTTAAATGTGTTTGAGATGAGGTGCCTAAGAAGTATGATGGGGGTTACTAAGCTGGATAGAGTGAGAAATGAGGAGAATGGGGGTGGAAAGGGAGTTGGGAGATAGGGTTGATGAAATATGAGGGAAAAAGACCTAATGGTAATTGTATTATTATTATCATAATTTCTACTATTATTACTATTATTTTTCACTAACTGGAAACCCACAACAGTAGATAGTAGTCCTTGAGCCATTTCATAAACTTGGGAAGAAACTTTGGACTGTTACCTGTGTTGTATTAATGTTGGTCAGTTTTGTTGTTACTAGCTTGCAGGGAGGAAAGGAACAGTCACTAGTTGTCAGCTGTCTTGTCTACCCATCTTTATAATAAGGGCTTTTCCCCCTTACAAGTGAGGTAGCCAGCTGCCGTGTATAAAAAAGGGGGGGGGAGTATTTGTGTGTTGATAAAGAGAGATCTTGGGGTCAGTCTAAAGATAGTAACAGTCCCTGTTTTGTAGATATACTAATAAACCACTATTCTAATGCTATGACAGCATTATACACACTAGTGACCCATATATTGAGTAGCAATGTTGTAGTCTCATTACATGGTAAGATAGGATATTTACCTGTGACACTTATTATAATGAACTGTATTACTATATTGGGATGGTTTGGGTACATGGAAAGAATGAGTGAAGAAAGATTGGTAGAAGAGGTGTGGAAGGCAGAAGTGGATGGAGTGAACATAAAGGGATGATGTGAAAGGGGTGTTGAGTAAGAGGGAATGTCTGTTGAGCAAGGAAGGGAGAAGGCAGTAGATAGGGATGAGTGGAGAATGGCTGAATATAGATGATACTGTGATGCAAGGAAGGGAAGGGGAGGGGAATAGGAAGGGTTACCTAGTTGTGTTATACAGGAAGGGAGTTATGCTCGTGGTGACCCGTCTTTGTATCTTTCAGCATCAAGTTTTTTCTTAAAATCTTGAATAGTATTTGCACACACTGTTTCTTTATCCAAGTTATTCCAGGTATCCAGCACTCCAGATTTTGTCCAGGTCTGATTGCAATGAATCACAGTCCTCCTTTATTCTTACCCTCTTAAATATTTTTACGTCATCTGCGAAGCAATTCATATAACATTCAACTCCTTCATCCATGTCATTTATGTATATGACAAACATGATTGGAGCCAGCACCGACCCTTGTGGAACACCACTTGTCATTTCTTTTCATTTCAAGTATTTGTCTCTAATTACTACCCTCATTTTTCTCCCAGTCAGGAAGTCTTCCATCCATTCTAATAGTTTATCTCTGATGCTACCTATTGCTTCCAATTTTCTTATTAATTTCTTGTGTGGTACTTTGTCAAATGCCTTTTGTAGGTCTAGATAGATTAGGGATAGTTAGGGAGTGGTTACGTGTGAATGATATTTTGATGCAGCCTGAAGGGATTTCTCCCCATCTTTTATTTTTCTGCATGAGGAGATGGAGAGGGGGGTCACTGATTAAGTGAAGAGCCCTTGCTGTGGATGTGCTGTGTCTTTCTGCAATACTTCTGACCCAGGGCAGTGGACGGAGCTAAGATGAGAGGGAGGGATTGGTGGTGGATGGGAGTGGGTACGTGCCTTTTGACTTTGGCTATCTCCCTGGTAAGGGGGAAAAAACCTTTGATATATAAATAGATAGTATTACTATATTAAGTAATCAGATAACATGGAGAAGGAGCATAGTGTAAATTTGAAATTAGAAATTGAGAGTTGTACTTAATGATACTGACTTGATCAAGAGTACATATGTTATAGCTTTTGTTGTGATGACATGAAATGATTTGATCTACTTGAAAGTTTTGAAAATGTCTCAACCTGTTCTGCTTAGCAGCATATTTTCTATCGCATAGCTGACATCGCAGAATTTTATTTATCTGAGAGGCATCCTCTGGACTGAAATGGTTAATGGATGTTTGTACTCAGTAAGGAATTGATATGAATATAATTAATGGCTGTGCACCTATGGGTATGGAGGTGTAAGAGTAGATATATTGCTGTATACTTGTATCTATAGTGCCATATGCTCATGGATATATCCTTATGGAAATATTCTCAAGGTTGTTATGTAGGTATTGTGAAAGTATAACAATGTGAGCTCATTGACTTAAAAATATTACTTTGTATTGAATGCCTTTTAGTCTCGTTTGTAAGTGTTTGTACTCAAATTATATCTTAATCTATGGTGATAGCAGTGAGACAAATATATGCACTTACAAATAGTTGTAATGTTGAACTACTTATTAAAAAATCAGGTGATATGCTAGCAAAATACCATGTTCTCATCATTTAGTAAGTATGGGAGGTTAAGATGAGATGTATGCACAGATCTGTACTGTTGCTATACTTTTTTTTTTTTTATTATACATTAACTAGTACACCTTTTGGTGACTGTACCTTTTAAGGGTATTTTGATAATCATAAACTATTAGATATTCATTAAACTTTGGTAATACTATTTTAAGACTTAGAATTTAATATCATCATTACAGCTATTCAGATTTTGTAGTTACAAATATTAGACAGTTTACTTCAGCTGTAAGTCAGGTGAACTGTCTCCCACAGCAATATAGAATTATAATATTCATGACAACAGTCTGCTGTTTGTCATAGTACCTAGTGGAGGGTTTAAGATTGCACTATATTCAGTGACTGTCAACAAACAAAGTTATTTTTGTTATTATCTGAAATGACACTCATGATATTAGTGTAAAGTAATCACTCAACTAGTGACATTTTTTAGTTCAGATTTTAAAATGTGACATTGTAAATTGTCTCAAATGGAACTTTTTATATATCAATTAAGTTTGAATGTATGGAAAACCTTTAGTTGTCTTTGTATAAGTTGACCATAGTATTCATTTCATAATGCCTTGGTCATTGTGTAAGAATGTTTTATATCAAGGCTAAAATAGATTTTCCCCTTGTGTGTTGCAAAATTAAAAATTATTGATCCACCAAATTTGCTATTTGTAATTATAAAATTCAGAGTAACTATATCTTCCTATACATTGTTCTCTTAGGGTCTTTTATAATAATGCATGATGCAAGATGCAAAGGCCACCAGCTCATATAGATACTAGTTGCACCTCTGTTTTTCTTTGCATAATCCTCCCTCTCTCTCTCTCTCCACTCTCTCTCACCCTCTCTCTCTCTTGCCCTCTCTCTCTCTCTCTCCCCCCCTCTCTCTCTCCCCTCCCTCTCTTCTGTCTCCCCCCCTCTCTTCTCTCTCCCTCCTCTCTTCTCTCTCCTTCCCTCAATCTCTCTCTCCCTCCCTATCTCTCTCTCCCTCTCTCCCCCTCCCCCTCTCTCTCTCTCTACAGATGCTATTTTTTATTTACCAGTTCACATTATTTATTTTTTTGCACAAATGCTCATTCACTTCATATTTATTGTACTATATCACTTGTTGTTGGCTGGTAAAGCATCTGGGTCAGATAATTATCATGTGGAATGTCTGATGAAGGGTGAAGCAGTTATAGTGGAATGGCAATAAATGGGTTTTGAATATATGTTGGATATGTGTATAATTTGACTTGGCCGCCCCATTGTAAGGGGAAAAGGCTTTCTGGTGTGTATATATGTATGTATGCGTCACTTGTCGCCATATTGCCTCCAGTGGTACAAAGTGCAACTGCTGCAGTGTATGTTTCTTGATAGTGATGGAGATATCTGCAGAAATTGTCATTGTTATCTGAAAAGAATGCAGATTTTGTGCATATTTTTAAAGGAGAAAGATTATTAGTTGATGTAATAGGAGGAATAGCTCCATATTGAAAATATATTTGTGTATGTGTATTTACCTAATTGTCGTATACAGGAAAGGCACACCAATCACTTGATCTCATCTCCTACTCTCCAATTGATCATACCTAGCCTCAAATTCATGCACTGTTCCAACTTAGCCTATATTCTTGATTTTGAACATGATAATTGGAAATCAAGAATACATTAAGTCCTTGTTATACAGTACATATGCATTCCTGAAAACCTTACCGCAAATTGAAATTACCGTATACCGAACATGGGAAGAGACTGATTGTTGTGGTGGCGCTACGGTACAGTGTGAACAAAATGCGAGCGTATACCATATCTGTGAATTTGTCTTACCATAAATAGAATCAAGGGTAGTAATTACCAAATACCATAACTGTGAATTTGCTTGATAAAGAATTACCATATAAGGAGGACTCACTGTACAAACTTAGTTGGAACTGAATTTGAGACCAGGTATGATAAATTGGAGATTAGGAGATGGGACCACACAAGCATTGCTCCTTTCCTGCATATTGCAATTAGGTAAATACATATACATAAATACAACTTCAATTATAATGGAATTGTTCTTCCCATTATATTAACTGATATTATTTTTTTATTTGTGTGTATTACCTAATTGAACGATATAGGAAAAAAGTAACATTCATTGGGTTCCATCTCCTACTTTCCAATTTATCATAACTAGTGTTTGTGTGTATACTTGTGACAGTGGTTTTAACCCTGCCACAAGTGAGTTGGACCAAGGGCATGGTTCATTAAATTTCAAGCTTTACAGTCCATTGTAAGGGGCACTATCTCAGCTTCCTAATAGGGGGCAGTTCACAATGTTACACCGAATCTATCGATATATAGATTTGTAACCCCCTGTAGTGTGGGTTTGATTATCATGGTTTTTTTTATAATGCAATGTTTAAAAAAAAAAATGTACATGTGCCATAATGTGGTCGTGACCCTCATTATTGCTGTAGAAATGAACTGAAATATTCCAAATAAATACTGTCAGACCCATCCATGAGTATGTATATGAATGGATCAGAGCTCCTTGGCAAAAGTTCAGCACATCTTTGTCTTTTATTTTGTATTTGTTTCTCTCACTTAACTGGACAAAAATTGCTCATGAATAGCCATTTGGATGATTATTCAAAGAATATCTGTATCAGTAAGTACAAGAATAATATGAAAATGCAAAGAAAAGAAATTTAAAAATTTAAAAAAAATATATAAATGTGTCTGAAAGGGGACACACTATTCATGAAAGGACAAACCTGGCTAGCCTCTTATACAACTAACCTTAATCTGACAAGCTGACAAGCTCCTGATTAGCTTATAAGATATTGTCATGAGGCTTTTTGTCAATGAACCAGTTACATTTGAATAATCATTGTCTTTAAATTCCCACCAATTACATTAGCATTTCAAATACAGTAAGCTATTCACAATTGAAAAAGTGTGCATTATCAACAAATCAAACTCCAGAAGGTTGTTTACCAGTTTTTGCTACAGTGTTTCTGCCCCAGGGATGTCCCTTTATCTAGGAGGAGCCAAGAGGGAGGGAGGGGGTGAATGGGAGTGTAGTATGTGGGAATGGAATGGGTGGGAGTGGATTTTATGCCATAGTTTTTGGCTACCTCCCTTGTAAGGAAGAAAAGGCTGTTGGTATATGTATGTATTATCTAATGGGACAGAAACATGGAACATAAAAGAGGAAGAGTTTAAATGTATTTGAGATGAAATGTCTGAGAAGAATGGTAGGGGTACTAGGTTGGATAGAGTAAGAAAGGAGGAGAGCAGGGGTGGAAAGGGAGTTCTTTGGAGATAGGGTTGATGAAAGAGTATTGGGATGATTTGGGCAGCATGGAAAGAATAAGTAAAGATAGATAAGTGAAATGTGTGTGGAAGGCATAGATGGAGTGAGTGAACATGAGTGGGCGACCAAGGATGAGATGGATGGATGGGGTAAAGAGGGGAATATCTGGTGAGGAAGGAAGGGAGAAGACAGAAGATAGGGGTGAGTGGAGAATGGTTGTGTATGGATGATGTTATGATACATGGAAGGGAGAGGGTTGAGGGAGTATGTGTGAATGATATTTTGACACAGCCTGAAAGGATTTCTCCTCGTCTTCTCTTTTTCTGCATAAGGGGATGGAGTGGGGGAGTCGCCAATTAAATGAAGTGCCCTTGCTGTGGATGTGCTGTGTCTTGCTACATTGCCTCTGACCCAGGGCAGTTGGCAAGATGCAGGGATGACCCGTCAAGAAAAGAGGAAGGGAGAGGTTGTGAATGGGAGTGGAGTATGTAGGGATGAAATAGGTGGGAGTGGATTTATAATTTTGGTTACGTCCCTTGTAAGGGGGAAAAGCTGTTGGTATATGTATATATTGTCTAATTCTTGGTTAAGTTGAAAAAAGAAAAATATGTTGTACACAAGGTAAGTGGTTTATGGAAAAAGCGACTACTACAAAGTAAAAGTATGAAAACATCAAAATATATCGGACAACGTGAATTTCGTATCTTGTTAGGTTCCAGGTGGTAAAAAACTTGGTATTTGCATTCTTTTTTCAGTGAAAGACATAATTGTCCAACTGTGTTTTTGTTGATTCAAATGAATGAGACATGTTTTTATGGCAAATCACATATTTTGCTCATTTTCCCAAACCAAATATCTGATTTCCCAACATGGATCCCCCTTATTACTAGGGTATGAGGAAATAAAAAATAATTTATTTTCAATAGAAAAGTATTATATCTGATATTTGTATGGAATTTTTTTTTTTTTTTTTTTTATTTTTTTTTTTTATTTTTTTTTTTTTTTATTTTTTTTTTTTTTTTTTTTTTTATTTTTTTTTTTTTTTTTTTTGTGTGTGTGTGTGTCTTATTTGATACGGAGATGATGACTCGGACCACACGAGGTGGTTCCCCTCCTAGACCACTACTCCATAGAGAGAGAGAGAGTGTGTGTGCATGTATGTATGTGTGTGTGTGTGTGTTTTTAATCCCCACCCAAAACCCTAATTTCTCAATATTGGGCCCCAGGTTATCAGGGGCACATTACTTCTTATATTTCATTACTATTATTTCATTTATTTTTCTCACCTTTCTTGTATGTTTCTCCTCCTTTTCATGGTCACACGTACTTTATCACTCTTCTCTTTCTTGTTTTTTTTATTTCTCATTTTCTCTTCTTTCACTCCTCTTTATCCTCTTTTCTCTCACTCTCCTCTCAATTTTTTCCTCTCCATCTCTTCTCTTCTTACCTTTTACTATTTGAGACCCCATGCTTACTCAAAAAAGAATGATTATCACATTTAACTTCTACTATACCTTCTTTACCACCTTTTTATTCTATCTCTTTGGCAAGATAGTGTCCTCAAAGATTATTTCGGATGGAATACTAATACTCCCATCACTATATTTATCTCTCAGTTGTTTCAGGTTCTACAGTTATGTCATGGTTGAAATTCTTCCAGACCAAAGTAGTTCTTCCATATCTTTAGTGCTAAGAGGTGAAAGTTCAGTGGTTAAGAGCCAGAAGCTGAAAGAAAACTGGATTTTCTTCTCATACCTATATTACTTTCATTACTTCACTCTAGCCCACATCTATGTTAGGAGGTGTGTACTGGTTTGAAGTTTGTATCTTGAATAAAAGACTGAAGATCCTAATAATCTTTTATTCCACAAACAATGAATAAACTTTGAAATTGAAATATGTGTGTGTAATATGTAAAAATTTGTACACTAAATTGGTGATGCCTACCCCCAAACTACCATGAATCAAAGAAGCACCCAGTTGTCAAATTGAATGGTCAGTCTCTCGAACAGGACATATGTCAAAAATGTTGGGAAGAACACTTAACAAATGCCTACAAACAATCAAACCCCATATACACTCATGGCCTTACTCCCACCAATAAAACCAACAGTTTGAAACAGTTGTTGTCATTCCCTACACTGGCCGAGCAATCCTGTTTCCCTGAGGATCACCATGGCTGGAATGGGTTTTTTCCACAAATCCCTTATAGAATAAATATTGTTACTGGGGTGTGTGATTGTGTACAGTGCAGTCTTCCATAACGTGTTGTATAGTATGGGGTGAAGTGTTGCATCCTGGACAGTTATCTGTGATGCGGTCATCCAGCCTCTTCTGGTAGCTTAGAAAGGCTGGATGATGACTGCACTGCAGCCTGGCCATGTGAACTCTGTCCTTTCAGGGGGGAGAAGATTCAGAGGGATGGATATCAGGGGGCCTGACATGCAGCAATGTATTGTCTTTCAGTTTGCTGATGGAGCAGTGAGTGATGTGATCATGGATATACTTCTGGAAGCTGGTGTCTGTTGGTTGTGGAGGAAAAGAAGAGAGTATTTGTGTGTGATATAAGTTTTTGGGTGTTGTTTTGATGTTCCTTGGTGTGTAGGGGTGTTCTGCCATGTGGTGTGGTGGGTGGGCTGTGTTTGTAGAGGCTGTGCCAAGTGTTTGTGTGGCTCTCATGTCAAGGTGATCCTTGACTTTTAGGACCTTAGTTTCATGGTGTAGATTGTCTGTAGGTGTTGTATTTGTGCAGTCTGTAATTGTCTTTAGGGCTCTGTTTTGTATGGTCTGTCAGATGTTGTGGTGTGTCTTAGTGAGATTAGGGCCCTATGCAGGGCTCACATAATTCATCACTGAGCATATGCTTTGTATAATGTAATAATAGTTTCTTTGTTATGTCCAAATGTTGTTCCTGCAATTGATTTAAGTGTGTTAAGTCTAGATGTGCATTTAGTGTTTATATTTGTGATGTGGCCCGGGGTAAGCACAAGATCACGGGAGAACCCCCGCAGCCAATCGCAAGCTAGCATTCTGCCCGGGCCTAGCCGCTTGAGCTGCGTAGCAGACAGAGGTCACTCTCGCCGCCCGAGATCAGGTGAAGTGTCCCATGAGCCAATCAGAGCCCAGCATTCCACCCGCACCGAGTCGATTGAACCGTTCGACCGAGTATAAAAAGCACTTCGCTTAGCCACCTTCTTAACTTGCCTCTAGACCTTCAAGACTAGAACATCGCCTCTACACCAATGAAGTCCTTCTCACCCTGAGGAAGCCTCTTATCGAGGTGAAAAAACTCCGAAGTTTTAGGTGTCGTTGTCAACAGTTTTTTACATGCTATTACACATCAAATAGAAACCATCGGCATTCACCAGCGCCTTTCTTTTCACATTCACCATGGATGATTTCGTTCATAACCTGAATGAAGTTGATAGGAAGTCCTTCCTTAAACTTAAGATACAACTGAAAATAGTTAAATCTATTAGCGCAGTTGATTTTAATCAAAATTGTCTACGTGAGAACCTGTGCCCCAGAAATATATATATATATATATATTGGAAATTGGCATGTTATAACACATTTGTAAAAGTTCACTATAAACCCACTATCGGAGAAATAATAACGTTTTCCCTGTATTTTCCGTTATTATTTCTCCGATAGTGGGTTTATAGTGAACACACACACACACACACACACACACACACACACACATATATATATATATATATATATATATATATATATATACATATACATATGTACTTTCCTGAAGAGGGCTACAGTTGATAGACGAAATATAGGATTTTTCTTTATTCGAAGTTTATTCTTTCTCCGACTGTGGTGTTCCTGTGTGTAATATATATATATATGAGACGTACAAAGAAAAGAAAAGAGAAGTAAAGCAAAAGGTAAAGGAGGCAAAGAGGAGAGCAGATGTGAAATGGGGTAGGAGTATGACAGAAAATTTTGAAAGTAATAAAAAGATGTTTTGGAAAGAAATTAAGAGAGGAAGAGGAGGCGAATCAAGTAGGGAAGAAAAGGTAAAAGGTACAGATGGAGAGTTGATAATGGAAGAGACGGCAGTGAGGGGAAGATGGGCAGAATATTTTAGGGAGTTGCTGAATGTGAAGGAGGATAGGGAGGGAAAGATAGCTGCAGTGGGAAATACGAAGAAAATGAGAGTGATGAGTGAGGAGAATGGAGGAGAAATAAGGAAGGATGAGGTGAAGGCAGTTGTAAAGATGATGAAAGCAGGTAAGGCACCTGGTCTGGATGGATGTCATGCAGAATGTCTGAAAAAGGGAGGTTCAGTGATGGTGGACTGGTTGGTGAGATTATTTAATGTTTGCTGGAGAAAGGGTAGAGTACCGGAGGACTGGAGTAGTGCCTGTATAGTTCCTCTGTACAAGGGAAAAGGGGACAAGTGTGAATGTAGTAATTTCAGAGGGATTAGCCTGTTGAGTGTAGTAGGGAAGGCTTATGGGAGAATCTTAATTGAGAGGATTAGGAGAGGAACAGAAGGAGTAATTGGTGAGGAACAGTGTGGATTTAGGACGGGTAGAGGTTGTGTAGATCAGATCTTTGTGGTAAGACAGATATGTGAGAAAGCTATAGGAAAGGGGAAGGATGTTTTTTGGGCTTTATGGATCTGGAAAAGGCTTATGATAGGGTAGACAGAAAGGCACTGTGGGAGGTTATGCAGATTTATGGGATAGGAGGAAAGCTTTTGGGAGCTGTCAAGAGTTTTTATGTGAGTAGTAGAGCATGTGTTAGGATTGGAAATGGAGAGAGTGAGTGGTTTGAAGTAAAGGTGGGACTTCGTCAAGGATGCGTTATGTCGCCCTGGCTGTTCAACTTATACATGGATGGGGTGGTGCGAGAGGTGAATGCTAGGGTAGTGAGTCAGGGATTGGAGATGGTTAAAGAAAATGGAGAAAAGTGGGAGGTGAGCCAGCTGTTGTTTGCAGACGACACTGCGCTTGTGGCAGGGTCAGAGGAGGGATTGAGGAAGCTGGTGGCAGAGTTTGGGAGAGTATGTGATAGAAGAAAGCTAAAGATAAATGTGGGTAAAAGTAAGGTGATGAGATGTACAAGGGGTGAAAGTGGCAGTAGACTGGAAGTGAACATTAAGGGAGAGCGACTGGAGGAAGTGGATAGTTTTAGATACTTGGGTGCAAGTGTAGCAGGAAAAGGTGGAGTGAAGGTGGAGGTAGAATGTAGATTGAGAGAAGCGAGTAAATGCCTTGGTGGTTTAAAGAGTGTAATGAGGAATAGACATTTGGGAATGGATGCGAAGAGGAGACTGTATGAAGGAGTGATTGTGCCAACAGCACTGTATGGGGCAGAAACGTGGAACATAAGAGAAGAAGAGAGAAGGAGTTTGAATGTGTTTGAGATGAGGTGTCTGAGAAGTATGGTGGGGGTTACTAGGCTAGATAGAGTGAGAAATGAGGAAGTGAGGAGGAGAACAGGGGTGAAAAAGGATTTGGGAGATAGGGTTGATGAAAGAATATTAGGATGGTTTGGACACATGGAAAGAATGAGTGAAGAAAGACTAGTAAAAGAGGTATGGAAGGCAGATGTGGAGGGAGTGAACATGAGGGGACGTCCTAGGATGAGGTGGATGGATGGGGTGAAGGGGGCTTTGGGGAAGAGGGGAATGTCTGTTGAGGAAGGAAGGGAGAGGACGGAAGACAGAGGTGAGTGGAGAATGGTTGTATATGGATGATGTTGTGATTGCATGAGGAGGAATGGGCGGGGGTGCGGGTGGGGGTGTAGTATGCATGAGTAATTTTTGACGCAGCCCGAAGGGATTTCTCCCCGTCCTCTCCTTATATGCAAGGGGGGGGGGTCGCCGATTAAATGAAGCGGCCTTGCTGTGGATGTACTTCTGTGTCTTTGCGGTTGGACATGTTTCTGACCCAGGGCGGTGGGCAGGGTGCAGGGATGACCCGTCATCCAGGAGGTGCTCAGATGAGAGGAAGGGTGGGAGGGGTGTGGAGTGTATGTAGGGATGAAATGGGTGGGAGTGTATTTATGCTTTCCCCTTGGAAGGGGGAAGCCTTGGAAAAAATGCCTTTGTATGTATGTATATGTATATATATATATATATGTATATATATTACATATATGTATATGTATACATATGTATATGTATATATGTATATGTATATATATATATATACATATATATATATATATATATATGTGTGTGTGTGTGTGTGTGTGTGTGTGTGTGTGTGTGTGTGTGTGTGTGTGTGTATGTGCACATATATACATATATACCCGGTTTATTCATATATATAATATATATATATATATATATACATGTATATATATATATATATATATATGTATATATGTATATATATATACATATACATATATATATATATATATTTATATATATGTATGCTAATAAGAACACGGGTACGTGTGTTCACTTATGCAAAGTAGACCACTTGGTAAAAGAAGCTAACGAAGCAGAGCGCTTTCGTATATTAAATCCAATGCAAAAAGTACTGTAATATACGAAAGCGCTGTGCTTCGTTAGTTTCTATTTTGCGTATGGATGTATGTATGTATGTGCATGTGTGTTTGTGTACTTATATGCCATTATTTTAAGAAAGATGTATAGATATGTGCGTTTTTGCAATGTAATGCTTTTTATATTCAATTAAAAACTGACAAACTATAGGCTGGCAAAAATCAAATTGTATAATTTCATTGACTGATTTATGACTTTTAAGACAGATAAATAAATAGATAAATAAATAAATAAATAAGTAGATAAATAAATATAAGTAGAAATATCTTAGAATCAGTTCAGAATTTATGATCTGTGAATAGAATTTTGAGTTTCTTTTCTGTATCTACTTGTACCCAGTGAAGTGTTAATCATGAAAAAGGACTGTACAAAGTACGATTAGTGGAAAGTTATAGACTTTATTTGCTGTTTTCATTCACATTTTTATTTGTACATCTGAGTGAGTAATAGGCATCACGATATTTGACTCAAGTACTGTCGGTCTATTTTGCTGGTAACTGTTGGTGTCGTCTGCAGCGTGCCGGCCTGTGTTCCTCACTTCCCAGTCGAATGGGCGTTACCATTGTCACCCGTCGACCGCGTGTTATCGGCTGCGTTCAGCGGAAGAACAAAATTCATCATGTGGCCTTCGCCCTTTTCATTTCTGGCAACAGTTCTTCTGTTTCTTAAGATTGACAGCACTTAAGTCGTTGCAAATGGAGGTAATAGAAGTTGTCAGAAATGGATCATTATGTGAACGTTTGGATGATGGTTTTATTCCTGTTGTGGGAGGAGCGTGTCTCGGGTTTGAACTTCCGTCACCGACATCTCATCTTCAGCATCGTGTGTTGGACCACCACCATGCAAGGTAAAGATTGTATCCTGGCTGACGCCATCTTGTTAATCTTTATAGATTTACTTGTTATCTGGTTATGTATCTATTTACATATTTGTTCATATATCTGTTGATTAGTTTATTATTTGTTTATTCATTGATCCATTTATTTATATATCTAATGATTTATTTATTAATTTGTTTATTTATTTATTCATTAATATATTTTACCTATTCATTCTTTTATCCATCCATTTATTCAACCACCCATTAATTAATTAATTCTTAAGCTAGGGGTTGAAATCCAGGGTTGAGACATTAGTTGCCTCGAAAAATTCCTACGCCCCATGACACCTTTTGCAGTTTCCTCTGACCCCGAACGATTCTGTTCACCAAAGAATGTGGTGGGCCTCAGGTGTCGAAGATGGTTTAGCGCGTTGTTGTTGGTCAAAGTTAGACATTTTTTTTTAATACTCAGGCGACTCGCGTTTCTATCGTAACTTTAAGGTGATAGGCGATCAACCGCAAGGAATTTGCGGCAACAGACAACCTCTCCATCAGAGGAAATGGATTGTTCCTTCGCACACGCACTCCATATTTGGTCGATTCGCGTCAAATGTTGTGAATTTGAACTGTATGAAGACTTCGTTTAATGTAATCTTTACTTCCCGAAAACCATGTCAATAATTTCTAATATTCGTAAATAGGTTTAACTTATCTTAGTTCGTTATTTAGCTTTTTGATATATGACACAGGGAATTTGAAATTTAGAGATTCGAAAAACAAAATGTAACCGAAGTAGTTTCTGTTCAAACGAATTTACAACGTTATTGACAACCGGCTTCATATGCTCTGCCAAACCAAACCATGGTTGGCTCGGGTTTTGCGTGCGCTATCAGTTTTTTTTTTTTTTTTTTTTTTTAATTCTTTCTTTGTATTCCCACGACGCTACGACACAGTCACGACCGTTCACATGATGAGTTGTTGTCATGCAATCATCTTATTTGCTGGACGGGACCTGAAGAGCAATTGAGTGTTACTGACGTGATAAGTACTGTTGCACTCTACGTCCAAGAGATTCTCAAATGCAGACTCCCGCAACATTGGGCACTTTTTCCTCCCATATCCTACCTCCAACCTCCAACTAGACTTCTCAACAGTATGTCTAACATTCATATATGTTTACAATATATTTGTTCTTTATTCAACTTTGCAATATATGACGGAAAGATAATTTGATATTTAGATATTTGAAAATTAAAATATCGTAACCGAAGTCGTTTTACTCGAGTGAACTATTAACCCCTTCCATACGGTGCCGCACACGTAGGCGTCATGGACTTAGATCTCGGTGGCAGCAGCCAATGCCAGCCGTACGACGTGTCGTAATAATACTCGCATCATAAAATATAGTCACCGCTTATATTGATCGTTCTCTCTTCACCCGTGAATTTTGATAACCATAGAAAATGCGATTACAAAAGAATTAGAAAGAATGTCATTATGGAGGGGCGACTACAATAAATATAATCAAGACGCCGATATGGCAGCCTCGCGAATACACTCGCTCCCCATGACGCCTACGTGTGCGGCACCGTATGGAAGGGGTACTGTCGGCGCTGGTGAAGCCCATGAAAGGCCAGTGTGATAACCCCACCTATAATCAAATCAGGACCCAACTGATCATCCAGATACTCTGCCGATTGACATGCGCGTTGACTGGAAAACCGGAAAAAAAATGTTTGAATAACAAATGTAATTATTGAGAATGTGTATAATTTGTGCATCCCATGTAATTTCCAAGTGAAGCCTATCTTAGTGTCCTTAGGATGGTTAGGCAACAGGGTATTGCCTACATGATACATGATGTGGTTTTAACCCTTAAACGACGGGAAGAAGGTTTTCTTCAGCTTAATAGAATTCCTTACTGCGGAATATGTGTGATCTCCGTCCTTTGCTGGCAAAGTGAGACAGTGTATAACCCATCAATGGCTTGGGGTGTACCCTCGGCAGAGTAAAATCGCCTGACTGCAGCCAAAGAAAGTGTAAAACATACCCCATCGTCTACGGATTGATATTCGTCTTTATCGGAACAAAAAGTGGCGGATCTACTTGTAATACCCTCCACATTCGGCGAGCTGGCCACAGTAATATTTTGGTATTGAGTATATATATCCTTCTGCTGAATGAAATCTTGTGACAGCCAGAATAATGCACAAGGCGACGCTACTTCCGGTCTTAGTCTTAACTGAAAAAAATAATTTGACGGGAACATCAATAAAATATGAGACGGCACCACTAGAATTTAACGATGCCATTGAACAAGCAGTAGAGGGCTTCCATGAACTGAAGAAATTAAAAATTCCACGACTTCCATCAAAATCCAAAATATGTTAGTTTCTAAGATGGTAACCTTTGAGTAAGTAATAGATGATCAGGTGAATGGAGATAGGGAAAAAATAGGAAACCAAGGGCGTCACTGACTCTTATTCGAGGAACTTGAAAGGAAAAACGAGTTGGTAATAAAGAAAAATACTTGTGAAGATGAGAAATACAAATAATAAGTAATTTATAACGAACACATGGAAAGTGTAAATCACACTTCACAAACTCACTTGATAGCATTGATGGCAAAGACAAATTGGAAAAAACAAAATATAGAATTGAAAACTGAAAGGGGGAGACGAAAGTATCAGCACAAGAAAAACACTTATGCCTGTGAAGAATGAATGTTCAGGAAACTAGATCAAAGATGGTGAGGAATATTGTATCATAGTGTGCTCTTCCAACATTAGACAAGCGATATATAATAAAACTGACACGTTATATGCCTTGGAAGAAGTAAAACATAACACTTGTGTTCCCTTTTACTCTCTCAGGTGTCAGGGCTTAAGCCACAGTGTACCAGAAACTGTGATAATGAACAGAAATATGCAAATTATAGTCATAACCACAAGCTTCCAGAATGAAGAAAAATATACAAAATGCAGAAATAATAACTATGCAGATAATAAACAGATAATGGACTGTAGTTTACCAGCATTTCTGTTCTTTTGGACAATACACGCCGATAGCAAGCACATGGTAGATATTATCAGTATATTAACAAGAACTAAAATCAGGAACAGAATAGACATGGTTTTTAGAAAAAAAAAATCGATTGGTTTCTTTAAATCGGCCCTGTCACATTCGTTCTCGGTTAGGGTTCACATGGTTCAGGATGACTTCTTTTCTGTCGGGTGTTTCACTTTTCAACGTTGACCGGCCAGGAGTTTCTCAAGGCCGAATCAAATCGTCTGGCGTTAGCCAGGACGATATATTTCATTTAAACTTGGTCGTTTACCTGATAAAAGGCAAACACGGGGAATGACATTGGAGAACGTGATAAAAGGACGAATCAGGATCCTACCATTTCCTCGTTGTGCCCCTGGGTAACGCTATAACAGATTAATTGAGCTAAAAACCACATCCACAACCTGACTTATGTTTCTTCCAGTGGCGAGGAAGCTCAACACTGCGAAAAATGCAGCACCGCCAAGTAAGTGGAGCCGACATACCGAAAGGGACATGAATAAACGGAGTTAGGAAAAGGACTTCTAGGCATACCACGATGCTACGCCTGCTATGCTATTAACATCTATGTACAGTATTATTTTTATTTATTTTTTATTATAGGTTTATTCAACAATATTAAATACAATTAGACATACATATATACATTTTTTTTTTTTTACAAAATTGGTAGTTGAAAAGGGAGAGCGAGAAGCAAAGCTTATGGGGAGTTGCTCTCCCTTAAGGAAAAAATTATTTTTATTTATTTATTTTTGTTACATGTCAGTATGGTACATACACATCTACACACATATATACACACATACATGCATACACATATATACACACACACAATGACATGCGTCACGACGTCCGCTAACTCCGACCTCACGTAGAAATCGGGGGCACGAGCGAGCATCGCAACTTGTGGGGGTCAGGTGAGAGGTGAGAGGTCAGGTCGATTGTTGACGGGACGATAATTGCTTAATGCGCAGATCTGGGTCACCGTGACCTGCTGGAATAGAAAAAAAAAAGAGCGGCAGACTTGGGCAGTGCATGACAGTTTCTCCATGAATACAACCATGAAATGGACCTGAAGTGTTCAATATACTAATACTTATAGATTAAAGACTTTTTTAAGTATCGTTTGAATGATGATAAACATTTTGTCTTAGGTAAATCCTTTTCCAGTTTATTCCATGTGTTAACACCTATAATAGATAAGCATTGGCTTTTTTTGGTTGTTCTGTATTGAGTTTTAAAGAAGTCGTTTGTTTGCCTAGTCGCATAGCGAGTTTCGTAAGTTGAGTAAAATTTCAATATGTTTTGATTTTGATTCATGTTGTTTATTGTTTCCCAAGCTTATGCTGCCTAGTGTAGGCCTTATGGTTTCTTGCAGTCTCCTTCATTCTTATGTTCTTATGTTCTTTTCCAGTACGTGACCCCTTTCTGTAGTACCAAACATACCATGACCCCTCCTTTGAGCCTTCTGAAAGCGTACCAATTTTTTTTTATCGCAGATACATTATCTTAAAATTTAAAAGATGAATCACAGCAGAGAGCAATATTTTTTATCGTTGTTTATTAATGCTTATTAGAAATATTTATTTTATCATACATTTTAATGAGAAGGGTGTGCTTACTTTTTTGATACAAGCAAATCAATCACCCGCAGTTTGGGAACCCCTGATGTAAATGGAGGGTTCCCTTTTCTGTTCTTTTCTTAGAATTTCTTCATTACTATCCTTCTCTCTTTTTCCTCGGATACATTACAGATTGACTCGATTTTATAAGTTCTTGACAATTCTACAATAGGG
>NC_134787.1:4509502-4514502 GCF_046742065.1 Oratosquilla oratoria
TTTGAATAGCTTTTCTAAATAGGTCTTCTGCCTAGGTCTCCCGTCTAGGTCTTTTGCCTAGGGATGCCCTCTAAGACTTTTTGAATAGCTTTTCTACCTAGATCTTCTGCCTAGGTCTCACATCTATGTCTTTTCCCTAGGGTTGCCCTTTAGGACTTTTTGAATAGGTTTTGTAACTAGATCATCTGTCTAGGTCTCCCGTCTAGGTCTTTTGCCTAGGGATGCCCTCTAGGACTTTTTGAATAGCTTTTCTACCTAGGTCCTCTGTCTAGATCTCCCATCTAGGTCTTTTGCCTAGGGCTGCCTTTTAGACTTTTGCCGCATTTTTTTTTTCATGTCTTCTTCCTAGTTCTTTTTAGATATTTTCCTCAGGTTCTCCTCTTAGGATTTTTGCTTAGACATCCCGTCTAGGTCCTTTACTTAGATCCTCTACCTAGGTTCTCTGACTAGGTTCTCCTTCTAGTTCTTTTCCTTTGGTTAGGTTTCTTGAATCGTTCGTTTACATAGCTTTTTCCCTCCAGGTTCTTTGCCAAGGGTTCTCTTCCCCTTCTATTTTCTAATTTTTACGATTAGATCTTCCATCGAGGTGTTCAATCAATACGTCCTCTTTCGCCTATTTCCCCAGTGTCACTCCAGTTGACTTCCGTTGAGGTCTCGTGTCCGGATCCTCCGCTTACGTCTTCGGGATCTTCTCTCGATGTCCTCCGGTGAGGCAGACGTGACTTCGTGAGAGCCTTCCGCCTGACCACCGGGCTGCGCATCAGAGATGACCATTGACTCGAGGTTTCCGTCCTAGTTAATGGACTCCTCTTCTTCCACTTCCTCTTTCTCTTCCTCCTCCTCCTCTTCCTCCTTTTCCTCCTCCTCCTCTTCCTTGTTAATTAAAGGAAAACCACACATGAAGATTAATCTGACCTTGAAAAGAATAATGAATCATCTATCCCATCCAGAGGTGAAGCCCCGAGGGTCTGGCACTCGGTCTACGGAATGAAACCAAGACTAATTTCCTCCTCATTTTCTCATATAGAAAGAGGGCTAGAAGCCAACAATTACTCTCCTCCTCCTCCGCTGCTAATTAAAGCGTTTGTGTGTTTGTGTGTGTGTGTGTGTGTGTGTGTGTGTGTGTGTGTGTATCATCATCATCATCATCATCATCATCATCAGAGATGGGGATGTACGCAAGAACCATATCTCCTTCCTTGAATTCTTGCTTACGAGATTTCTGATCAAAATTAACCTTCATTTTACTCTGTGCATGCTCAAGGTTCTTCAAGGCAAAGGAATGAATTCTGGCTAGGTTATCCTTAAGGGAAACAATATACTGGTTAACAGACTGTAAAGGTGAGGTAGAAGAAGATATGATATGGTCCTTGATTACCTTGAGGGGTCCCCTTACCTTCCTTCCATATAACAATTCAAAGGGAGAAACACCCAGAGATTCGGATGGCGTTTCACGGAGCGTAAATAGGAGGAAAGGCAATCCCTCATCCCAGTCACGGTCTTCCTCGCAACAGAACTTACGTAGCATATTCTTTAACGTTTGATGACATCGTTCTAGAACTCCCTGACTGGCGGGGTGGTACGCTGTAGACAGAGACTGTCTAACATTTAGTTCCTTGAGAATTTGGGTAAAGAGTTTGCTAGTGAAATTTGAACCTCTATCTGACTGTATTTCCTGAGGAATACCAAAGTAAGTAAACATGTGAGTTAAACACTTAATTACACTCTTAGCAGAAATATTCTTTAAAGAAAAAGCTTCAGGGTACCTGGTAGTGGGACAAAGAACTGTTAAAATGTACTGGTTACCCTTCTTGGTCTTGGGCAACGGGCCTACTATATCAATCACTAATTTCAGAAAAGGTTCACTAGGTACTTTAATGGGTTGAAGGGGATACGGAGGAATAGACTCGTTTGACTTGCCTACTAGTTGAGGCAACCCCCCCCCCCCCCCCCGAGTGCTGACCGGACCTGAGCCACCGACACCATATTGAATCGCAGGGCTTTCAAGAATTTGTTCAGTGCGCTCAGGTTCATAGCCAGTCTCGTTTTTCCTGGGCCTTTCTTTGGTATGGTAAAGAGAATCAAATTAGTAGGGCAAGGTGGATCCCGATCCCCGGAGGGTGTAGTGAAGTCACAAAATCGATTGTAGAACGTATAACAACATACATGCGAGGCCGAGGTCGTTTCCGAGCGACCTCGTCCGTGGGCGTTAGTCAAGAGGCTTCGTCCTGGGTGAAGACGTTCCCTGAGCGTCTCCCGCTAAGACGGGCCTGGACCCTCGGTATGTATCCAACTCACCCCAAGTCTTCCTGCGGGAAGTCCTCGAAGCCCGTGGCGAGCGTCCTCATCCAATAGTGTGCTATGGCAGTTTGTGACGTCTCATCACCCACAAGCTGACTTCCATATGTTTAATACCTTGTGACATCATGTGATTATACTGTGACGTCACAGGATTTAATCATGGCGTCATAGGATCGCCTCATGACGTCACAGGGACACAAACTGACGTCATAGGATTACATCGTAACGTCATTTTATCACATAATGACGTCATCTTATCACACCGTGACATCACTTTATCGCATATTGACGTTACCTGATTACATCGTGAACTATTATCACATCGTGAACTATTATCACATCGTGGCATGTAATCATATCATGACACCAACAAAAGGACGTCACAGGGCCCCCATCGTGACGTCACATGTTTTCATTGTAATTCCACTGGACCATACAGTAATGTTACAGAATTAGTGCTGTTACATGGTCACATCGTGATGCCACAGGGTTACATCACGACGTCACAGGGTCACATTGTGATGTCACAGCATCACGTGACGTCACAGGATCACATCACGGCGTCATAGGATCACATCGTGATGTCACAGAAACACATCGTGACATCCAAGAATCATATAGTGACTTCAAAGGATCACTGACGCCACAGGATCACATTGTGATATAGCGAGGTGTCATTTTCTGGGTGCCTAGACAGCCTAGTAGGGCGGAGTCCAGATCGAGACGTCAAATGATGTCATTCAGGTGATGAGAGGACCCCGTACTGAAGAGCGTTTCCACCAGGCGAGACCCCCTCTTTGCTGAATAAAATCCCTCGCCGCTACACAAGGGGGATGTATGTAAGGTCAAACCATGAGAAGGGGCGGATCTCGTAAGAGTCCGTCGTGGTAGGAGGATAAGGTAAAGATGAACGGAGGTGGTCCTCCACCCCGTCCCCCAACCCGACGGTCGTCTGATTGGGGGGAGGGGGTTCCCCATGAGAGGGGCCTTTCAGTTCTATACCCGCCGCCGGCGCGGAGGGGCGGAGGGAAGGACCAGGAGGGAGTGTGGGAGGGGGGGGGCCGAAGCCGGAGGCTCGTTAGAAGGCTACTCTGGAGGGGGGGGGGATGTTCTGGTCTGCGCGGCCGTGAGGCGTTAGAGGACCATTGATCGTAGGAGGTATGGGGCTGCCGAGAGGCCTGATGACCCTCGGGGGCGCCACCCTCCATACCATAAGACACGTCTCCCTGTCCTCCGAGAGGACCCGGGTTGTATACCAGGGACGACTCGGAGACGGGGACGGATTGCGAGCGTATAAGGTCAAAGTCTACGCCTAGGGCCTGACGATGCAAGCCGTGAGGCGTTAGAGGACCATTGATCGTAGGAGGTATGGGGCCGCCGAGAGGCCAGACGACCCCGGGGGCGCCCCCCTCCGTACCACCAGACTCGCAGCAATGGGCACAAACCGGACCAAATAGATTTAAGAAAGCAACAACTGGTTCACTAATAGGGTGGTCGAAGAATGGGACAAACTGGCAACCATGCAGAAAGCGCTGAAACTATCAGTTGATTAAAAAGCAGGAAACAGACTCACCGGCAAAAAAACCAAAGGCCGGCAGCGGGTATACCGTTCAGTCCGTTTCCGCGCTAGAAGTGACGACTCAGGCGAGCCGGCTAAGAAGGGAGGAGTAGGGAGGGGGAAGTGGGGTCGACAATGCGCATGCCTGCACAGAGCCGGGAATTTTAAATTTCTGATGATTCTATCGGAAAATTCCAACCACACTCAACCTTCGGGAAGTGGCCATATGACCAGGAGTGTGGTATGGGATTATCGCTATAGCTTCGCTATGCAGGTTTCTTTCAGCCAATAATAACTGTCTAAAATATTACACATCAGAAACACTCAGAGGATTTCATCACATAATTAAAAAAAAAGTGAATTTTTCTAGTAGAAAAATGCTTAGCCTGGATGTAATTTCTCTTTTCACACATGTCTGTATTGATGACGTTCTATCCTTCCTGAAAACCAAGCTACAACCATTTCAGGACAAATTCCCACTCCCCGTTACAAAAATCATTGCGCCTATTCGCCTGTGTGTCACATCAAATGTTTTTTCCTTTCAGAATTCTTTTTTCAGACAAAAATTTGGTTGTAGCATGGGTTCAAATCTCTCTCCTGTACTAGCCAATCTGTACATGGAATACTTTGAGTCTGTTCTTCTGCCTACCATTAAACCCGTAGACATGGTTTGGTTTAGATACGTAGATGACATTTTCACTCTTTGGGATGAAAATTGGGGTTCATTCGATAACTTCTTTGCTAATTTAAATTCGTTAGCCTCCAACATTAAGTTTAAAGTTGAATGGGAAGAACAAGGGAAGCTACCCTTTTTAGATGATCTCATTGTTCGTGACGGAGACAAGCTTGCTTTTACCGTCTATGGAAAAGAAACCCATTCTGATAGTTATCTTCATTTTTTCAGCAGCCACCCAGACAAAGTAAAAAGTAGCGTCGCTTCAGGATTATTCCTTCGAGCTCTTAGAATTTGCAGCCCCCCGTTTCTTGAAGGAGAATTAAACACTATAAAATCTCAACTTAGTAATTTAGCTTACCCGGATTGGTTCTTGGTCAAAGCCCTCAGCCGAGCGAGATCTAATTTTTTTCAACACCACCCCCACTTCCTCTAATTTTTCATTGGGCAAGAGCTCTTTAATCGTTC
>NC_134787.1:4527002-4574502 GCF_046742065.1 Oratosquilla oratoria
GATGAATCAGGTGCTCTCGGGCCTGTTAGGGGTTAGTGCGATGGTGTACATGGACGATATTATCGTTCTGGGAACATCTTGGGTCGACCACCTCAAAAATCTTGAGGATGTCCTTCGGAGATTGCAAGAAGCCTCTCATTGAGGTTGGAGAAATGTCATTTCTTCCAGAAGGAGGTCGCTTACCTAGGTCATGTTATATCCCAGGAAGAGATAAAGCCTCAGAATGATAAAGTCCAAGTCATTAAAACTTTTCCCCGGTCGGTGCGTATGAAAGAGCTACTTTCATTTCTCGGTTTGGCGGGATACTACCGCAAATTCATTCCAAATTTTGCGGCCATTTCCTTGCCCCTGGTAGATATGACAAAGGGTGACGTAGCAGGGAAGCACAAGAATCGTGAGCTTGGTCCTTGGACACCTCCTCAGTTACATGCATTTGAGTCCCTCAAGTCCCATTTGTCGTCCACAGTGGTCCTTCCTTATCCAAACTTTAATAGGAAATTTTTGCTTACCACTGACGCCAGTGATTCGGCGATTGGGGGCGTGCTTCAGCAAGAGGATGACGAAGGTAGGAGACGCCCACTCTCCTATTTCAGTCGCACTCTGAACGAACACGAGCGACGGTATAGTACCGTCGAGAGGGAGGCGTTAGCGGCAGTACGTGGGACCAAGTAAGCATCTGCAAGGAGCAAGATGCCCACCCTGGTTGGGGTCGGATTAAAGAGTACCTTCGAGGGGCCACGTCAGGAGTTCCTAAGATTCCGCGCTTACGAGTTCCGATCGAGGAGTTTCGACTCCTCCCCGACGGACTCCTATATCATGCGCGTAGAAATGCGTACCAGTTGGAGGAGCTTCGACTGGTATGCCCTGAAGGAGCAAAGGCAGCAGCCTTACGTATTGCCCATTGCCTTCCTATGGCGGGCCATGGCGGAGTCCAAGTTACTCTGGAACGGCTACAAAAATTTGCATTTTGGCCGAAAATGTCGGAGGATGTGAAGGAATTCTTAAAGAAATGCAAAATCTGCATCATGTGTAAACCTTCCTATGACCTCCCAGCTCCACTTAGACAGTTCCCTGACGTAAACGCTCCATTTGAAAGGGTCCATGTTGACCTTATTGGCCCATTAACCACCACCTTACATGGTGCGAAATACATCTTGACGGTTGTCGATGTTCTGACCCGCTTCTTGGTGGCTGTACCCATTAACTCTAAAGAAGCGCGGATTGTAGCCAAAGCTTTCCTAAACCACGTCCTGGCAATACACGGTGCTCCGAGGCAGGTGATCTCTGATGGGGGAGGAGAATTCATAAACGACACGTTCAAAGAGGTGATGGCGATGGTGAACATCAAGCATCACAAGTTCACTCCTTGCCATCCCTCGGGCAACGGGATCGTTGAGAGAGTAAATGGGACCATCATAAAAATCTTGCGGTCCCTTGTCCAGGACAATCAAACAGGCTGGGATCAAATGCTCCCTTTAGCGGTCTTAGCCTACAATTCTGCATATCATACTGTAGAGTTCTGCGGGATTCCCCGTATTTCCTCCTGTTCCACAGAGACCCTGTCCTTCCTATAACGGAGTTCACAAGGCCAAATGCCCCATGGTATAATATGGATAAATTAGCGGCCGAAACAATGGCCGTAGCAAATTCATGTTTTGACAGGTGCCAACAGTTCATTGAAGCTGCCACAGTTGAAAGGCACACCAAACGGCCGAGGACGCGCATAAAGCAGCTTGCCCTCGGTGACAGAGTTTATGTTACTGCCAAACCTAAACAAGGGGCGAGTAAAAAGCTCCAACCATTGTTCCAAGGCCCATATAGGATCACCAAAAGGGTGAGTGATGTAATATACACCATAAAAAACATCAAGTCAGGACGTGAGTTCTGTGTCCATACAGACAGGATTAAGCAAGAAGGAAATCTCTCTGTGTGCGAAAATAAGAACGTGAGGAGAGCCGCGTTCCCCACACACGAGAAGGAACCCCTGGACCTCCAGGAGGATAATGGCGGCTCACATTAGCACGCCGATTCAAAGGTCATATAACTGCTCTGTGTGTCACATAGCACGTGAGATGATCGGTGAACTATGTTTTTTCTCTCATTTTCAGGTCGTCTTCTTTTTATTTTGTACATATTTTGTTTTGAAAAAAAAAAAAAAAAAAAAAAAAAAAAATAATAATAATAATAATAATAATAATAATAGTAATAAATAAATAAATATAATGTCGGCGCTCCACGCCATCCCTCGAAACATTTTTCTGCCGTCTCTTCTGTCCTTCACATATTCCCCATTCACCCCGAGTCGGAACAGCAATTTTCTGCCAGTGGAGGACCACCGTGGAGCAGCACGTCGCAGGATCACAGGCGAGGAGTGTGGAGCATGGAGCAGCATTATGAGATCGCAGGCAAGGCGCGTAATGCATTATTATCCTACTGTTAGCAATTTTCTTAATAATATTGATTCTTGATAATAGTATATTCTGTACATATCCATTGTGATTGTGATCCACTCATATACCCCCTCCTGTGCAAAGTTTCTGCCGCTGATACTTTTTACAGATCTGCGAAGGACAAGCTTGCAGCCATCAGCATTATGAGCACCAGCGCGGAGTTCCCACCACGTTGACAGAAGGACCACACGCCTGCGCACGACCTACACATCTGCTCCGTTTTCTTCTTCCTATTTTTTTTTTCTCCTTCTGCATTTCCATTATATATTGTTGGTACGTTGTCGCGAAGGGTTTTTTCATCGATGTGATTGCTGTCTTTAGGGAACGCACCTTGGTGTGTTACCTTCTGACGCGTACGCATCGATTATTCCCTCACGCCAGAGTGAATTGTTTTTTTTGTTGTTTCGGTAGTCGTTGACTTTTTTGGCGGGGGGAGGAATGTGGCAAGTTGGTTTTGGCGCGTATAGTGGCCAAGGACAGCGTGGTGCCGGCAAGTTGGTTTTGGCGCGTATGGTGACCAAGGACAGCGTGGCTCTCAGTGCCCACGCGGCCAAAAGGGACGCACCCTTGTTTCCGGGTTGACTCCGCCCCACCGTGGATCGCGTGGGGCAGGCCTGGAAGGTGATTGGACCACGCATGGCATCTGACCGCTGGAAATCTTTAAGAGCGGGCACTCCAAGCACTCAAGCTCAGTTCCTGCGCTTAGGTCTATGGTAGCAGACGCGACGCGGTGCCAGCTGACAACGAAGCAGTCCATACGCCACGTGTAAGGTCACTTTCAGAGTAAGTGCTTGCCACAGTTCAGTGTCCCCTTATAGTCAGACTCCGAAACATTTGAGACATAATAAAGAGAGCCAACCCACCTGTGTTTAATATAGCCCAGCTCTGTGCCAGTCCTAGTCCGACTGGTATATAAAAATACCACATATATACATATATATATTATATATATGTATACATATATATATATACACACATATATATTTAATATATACATATATATATATATACATATATATATACATTTATATATATATATATATACCGTATGTGTATATATATATACATATGTATATATATATATATACATATATATATACATATATATTTATATATATACACACTAAATGGTTCCCGGTGATCAATTTATATATTTTTCGACCACAAATCACTTTTAATTCCATGCCATCGCAATCAAGACTGAGAGTCGCTCGAAGGGAGCATCCGTTGGAAATTGAAACGTGGACGAGCCGAGGATTCGAACCCAGCTAACCCGTAATAAAGTTACAGTGACGTAAACCAATGCGTCACTGTAACTTTGTTACAGGTTAGCTGAGTTCGAATCCTCAACCAGATTCACCAAAATCTGAAGTGGTGAATCTGGTCGCGGACTTAATAAAAGGATAAATGAACATAAAAATTACGTAAAAGCCCATAGGACATCTAACTTCATAGTAATGCATGTGGATAAACATGGCCACCTTCCAGACTGGAACAACACAACCGTATTGAATAAAGGATCATCCAAGAAACTAAGGAAGACAATTGAGGCAGCATATATCAACACCAATAACAACATTAACCATAGAGAAGGCTTTATATGTTTAGCAAAAGCCACAAGCTTATTAATAATAAAAGAATATGCAAATAAAATAAGCTCTCCGAAGCGTCCCATGAGATGACCCGTCCATGTATACAATATTCTGTTACGTTTGAGTTGTTAGCTTTGTGATCAAGACCCTGCGGGTCGAAATGTTAAAGCGTGAAATTCTCCCATTACTCCTTGTCCGTTTCTTCCACCTTCAGTCTTATATATATATTTATATATGTTATATATATACATATGTACAAATATATATTATATATGTGTATATATATATATATATATACGTTGTGTGTCATTTTGACAATTGAAAATTAGCTCCACCGCAAGGACTCAAACCTCTATCTTAGCGACTGCTTAGTATGAAGCAGAAACGATAGCCATTGAGCTGCCAGACCCTACAAAAGGAACGACCTGGGTTATGACCTAGTAGTTCCCCGAGGGTATTAGGCTTAGCTCAGTCTGTATTCTAATTTCACTGAGTATTATGGTGAGCCATATGACAAGTTGTGTGTCATTGTGGAAAAAGGAAATTAGCTCCACCGCAAGGACTCGAACCTCTCCCTTAGTGACTTCTTAAAATGAAGCAGAGACAACAGCCATTGTACCGCCAGACCCTACAAAAGGAATGACCTGGGTGACGACCTGGTATTCTCCAAGGGTACTAGGCTTAGCTCAGTTTCTATTCTAATTCAACTAAGTCTTTATTATGGTGAGCCATCTGACAAGTGTGTTGGCTGTTTGGTAAACACAGCCGAAGGCGAGAAGAGAAATTGTTTAACCTTGCTCTCAGCATTATGTTTATAAACAAGTGCCTGGGGACCCGATTTCATTGTTGTATGACGTATTGCTGATGCAACCTAAGTCAGTGTGCAGTGAATTCAATTTATTCACATTTGTAAGATCATGCCCTTAGGGGAGGTTTCTAAATACAAAGTTAAAGATCATTGGACTAAAGAAATCATGATGTTACTGCAGAACTGACCTAGGACCTATATTGATTATTCTTGATGGGATTCCTTGAGTGTAACTGAGAAAAGCATTGAAGAATATAACTGAAGGAAAAGAATTTTAACAGTGAATGATTGGAGGCATGGGGCCTACTGACTAAAATTGTGAGTGACAATCGTTCATAACATAGACAGTGGTGAAAGGAAAGTAGAAAGTGATAGACGTACTAAACAAAGGTAAAAGCACAAAAGAAAGACGGGACATAGGTGCGGCAACAGTGTGACAGCAGGGCACACAGATGGTGGCAGAGGTGGGATTCAAACCCACACCTCCAAAGAAACTGGTGCATCACACTACATGACCACGTTGTGCACGAAGATACGCAGTACATGTCGATTATGAGAGTACGAACTACAAGCAAGAGTGCACACTGGGATTCAGCTATGAGGAGTTAATGAGGGACTACAATAAGGATGAGCTAGTGAACAAGGGACTACTACTGCGAGGACGAGCTGGTGAATGAAGGACTACTATGAGGACGAGCTAGTGACCGAGGTTGATGTACATTACCCTCTTTTCCAATGCCCCTTTTACCCCATCCATCCATCTAATCCTAGGTCGACCCCTCATGTTCACTCCTTCCACACCTCTTTTACTAGTCTTTCTTCACTCATTCTTTCCATGTGTCCAAACCATCCTAATACTCTTTCATCAACCCTATCTCCCAACTGCCTTTCCACCCTCGTTCTCCTCCTCACCTCCTCATTTCTTACTCTATCAAGCCTAGTAACTCTTATCATACTTCTCAGGCATTTCATCTCAAACACAAACTCCTTCCCTCTTCCTCTCTTATGTTCCATATTTCTACCCCATATAGTGTTGTTGGCACAATCACTCCTTCATACAATCTCCTCTT
This sequence comes from Oratosquilla oratoria, assembly GCF_046742065.1. Lineage (NCBI taxonomy): Eukaryota > Metazoa > Arthropoda > Malacostraca > Stomatopoda > Squillidae > Oratosquilla > Oratosquilla oratoria. The sequence goes on from NC_134787.1 coordinate 4,532,923, forward strand.
AGCATCCATTCCCAAATGTCTATTTCTCATTACACAATCCCCCAAGGCATTTACTTGCTTCTCTCAATCTACATTCTACCTCCACCTCCACTCCTCTCTTTCCTACCACATTTGCATCCAAGTATTTATAATGATCCACTTCCTCCAGTCTCTCTCCCTCAATACTCACTTCCAGTCTGCTGCCACTTCCTTGTCCATCTCACCACCTTACTTTTACCCACATTTATCTTCAGCTTCCTTCTTTTGCACACCTTACCAAACTGTCACTAACTTCCTCAATCCCTCCTCTGATCCTGCTACAAGCACAATGTCATCAGCAAACAACTTCTGGCTTATCTCTCACTTTTCTCCAATTTTTTTAACCATCTCCAATCCCTGACCCACTACCCTTGCATTCACCTCTTGCACCACCCCATCCATGTATAAATTGAACAGCCAGGGCAACATAACACATCCCTGACGAAGTCCCACCTTTACCTGAAACCACTCACTCTCTCCATTTCTAATCTTAAACAGAAAATAAAGTCTCATATAGTGAACCCAATTCAGGTGTTCAAGAAATCCCTGAAATTACTCAGAATTCATCAACTTCAAATGAAGCTTTGCTAATTGTGGAAGGTGGCATAATTAAGTCAATATTATTACACTCCAAAGCAATTAACAGGGTATAGGGGAAGCTGAAAGGAGTCACCATAGACTCCGAAATTTTAACCATCCCAGAGTCAATTAGGATGAAAGGTTTGAAATTGGACTCAGGGATTTATAAGACAAACAAGAACATGGTAGAAATATTAGTGATTAGTACCAGTAATAGCAGACATCTTTCATAGTTTGGGAGCCAAAAATAGGTATTTTAACACTATATCAAATCTGCGTTCTGACAAATCAACATTTTCAATACAAATGGGGCACTATGCATTCAAACACATGCCATTCAGGTTATGTAATAGTCCATTAACTTATAAGATTAATGAATACAGTTCTAAATGGTTAGAAAACACTGCCAGTGTATTTCTAGATGATATTCCAATAATTTCCCAAACAGCAGCTGAGAAATAAGATTTGGTATTCTCAAGACTAGCTGAAGCAGGATTGAAAGTGAAACTTGAAAAATGCAAGTTTTTGCAGGACAGTGTTATATATTTGGGACATAAACTAGACATGGACTTTGTACAGTAAATTCAAAAGTAGAAGCAGTAAAGAACTATCCAGTTCCAAACAATGTAGAAAAAAAAGTTTCTTGGGATTGACAGGGTATCATAGAAAGTTTATCAAGGGTTATGCAGACATAGCTAATCCATTAAGTTCTTTGTTGAGGAAAGATTCAAAGTTCATTTGGGGATCTGCACAACAAGCTTTTGACATGTTGAAAGATAAACTTGCTAGTTCTCCAGTTCTCATATTTCCTGATTATGATAAGGAGTTCATTCTTTGCACTGATGCGCCTGACATAGGGTTAGGAGGCATACTGAAGTGAGAGAGAATTGGAACATTGAAACCGATAGCTTACACATCAAGACTTTATATTAGTGCAGAGAGAAACTACTCTATAACAGAAAGAGAAACCTTAGCAGTGATGTATTCATTAGAAAGTTTTAGAGATATGATACTGGGATATCCAATCAGAATGTGGACTGATCATACAGCTATTGAGAACTTATTCAAGCATAAGAATCTTAGGGGCAGATTAGCCAGGTGGTGTACTACATTTCAGTGTTATGAGGTTAAGTTTGAATATATTCTGGGTATAATGTTGCAGCAGATGGACTATCTAGAAATATTAGCCAGCCAATGTCAGGGTTGATCAATTTCATCTGTAATATAGATGAACTAGTATCATTAGATGAAGAAATGATAAGGGAACAAAGAAAATATAAGGCTTGGGAAAAAAGTAGCCCAGAATTTGATGAACCCAAGAGGTAATCCTCCAAAACTACCAAAAGGGTATAAGATAGAGGAATTTCATTTGACCAATGGACTTTTGTATAGAAAAACAGTTGTAAGTGGGAAGGATATTTCTAGGGGCCCAGTGAATCAGTTGGTAATTCCACAAACTCTTGTACAAGAAGTATTAAAGCGACTTCATGACAGTGATTGTAGAATTTCATTTGACCAATGGACTTTTGTATAGAAAAACAGTTGTAAGTGGGAAGGATATTTCTTGGGGCCCAGTGAATCAGTTGGTAATTCCACTAACTCTTGTACAAGAAGTATTAAAGCGACTTCATGACAGTGATTGTAGAATTTCATTTGACCAATGGACTTTTGTATAGAAAAACAGTTGTAAGTGGGAAGGATATTTCTAGGGGCCCAGTGAATCAGTTGGTAATTCCACAAACTCTTGTACAAGAAGTATTAAAGTTACTTCATGACAGTGATTGTAGTTCACATCCAGGAAAGGATAAAACTTATAGACAAGCACAACTTAAATACTTTTGGCCAGGTATGAAGATATATATGATTATATAGAAAATTGCTTGAAATGTGCTGAGATAAAAGGAAATACACCTAAACCTGCTCCCATGCTATCATATCCCACCCCGCAGAAACCTTGGGAAATAGTTCGCATAGATACATTGGAGTTACCTATGTCTAAAAATGGATATAAATATGTATTTTTTGCTATTGATTATCTTTCAAGATTTTGTATTTTACAACCCATACCAAATAAGAGAGCTAAAACAATTGCTTCAGTAATGATCAGATAATCTGTAATTTCACTACTCCTAAGAGCTTAGTTTCAGACAATGATACTGAATTTAATAGTAAAATCTTGGAAGAATTATATAGGTTATTTAAGATAAACAAAGTAAACCCTCAGGTGAATAAACCTCAGACCAATGGAGGTGTAGAGAGGTTGAATAAGAAAATTATTACATATCTTATAGGTTTGATACGCCCACATAGTATAACTTGGGATAGTTGGGTTCCTTGTGTTAAATGTACCCTAAAAAAACAAATTAATACAGCTACAGGAGAAACACCCCATTTTACTCTTTTTGGAATCTTGATTGCAGAACAGAAGCCAGTGTATAATATAGATGATTCCATCTCAAATAGGATACATACATTTCAAGCTATATATCAAAGAGTTAGGGAACACAGGAAAGAGCATACTCAAGAGATGAAAAAGAAACAACACAAAATAATAGCATATAAAATAGAATTACAAATAGGAGATTTGCTCATGGCCAAATTACATACAATCCATAATAAACTTTCACCAAGGTACTCAGGCCCATATAGAATAATTGGTTTTGCAGGTAGAAATAAATACAATATTTTACAATTAGAAACTAGGGAATTGTCAGTTAGACATGTAGACAATTTAAAAAGAACTTAGAACTTGATAATAATTGTAATTGTGATATTGATGATTGTATAACAATGTAAGAGGCTGGTAGATTAAAGTAGACAAGTAGGTAGAGGGGTAGGTGGCAAGAAATTAATTTTACGACTTAGATATTTTGAAAACAATGGCCGCTACAGAGTTGCATATTCTTGCTCATCATCCAATGGTTGTAAACACAAGCTAGGATATCAATATAGGTGTTGATGTTGCGAATTGTTAACACTAAGCCACTTCGCTTCATGACAAGATTGCTTGCATAAGCAGTATTGCTTGAGACGGTATAACAGCCTTTCTGATTGGAGAAAAGGGTAGAGGAGGAGAGAAATTATTGGTGGATGGAGAGTCACACCCTTAAAGGGTGGCACTTATTTGTAACGTTCAAAGTTATTGGATGAATTAAATAGTGACGTCGAAGCAGACTTGGCTTGGTGGGTGTAAAAGGATCCCAGGTGGGATTCCTCTGCTGTACTTAATCCAAATAAGTTGTAGAAGTGTAATATTATTCAGAAGAAAAGAAGAAAATTACAGTTAATTCACCCCATACTGATACTAAGTACTTGACTAAGTAGGACGAAAGAGGCATGGGGCCTACAGATGAGTGACTTACAATTATACGATGATAAAAAGAAAGTGAAGAAAGTAGAAAGTGAATGAAGAAATATTATATCACAGAAGGAACAGTTAACAGAATTACATACATATACCAAAGACTTCTTCCCCTTACATGGGGGGTAGCCAAGAAGAAAAAGGCATAGAAACCACTCCCACCCATTCCATTTCCCATATATTTCACTCCCCTATCTTGGCACCTCCTGGATGACGGGTCATCCATGCATCCTGTCCACTGCCCTGGGTCAGAAGCAGTGTCGCAAGACATAGCACATCCACAGCAAGGCCACTTCATAAATTCGGCGACTCCCCCTCTCTGTCCCCCCATGCAGAAAAGGAGAAGACGGGGAGAAATCCCTTCGGGCTGTGTCAATTTTTTTCTCGTACATACTTCCTCACCCCCCATCCCCCACCCACTCCCCATCATGCATCCCAGCATCATCCATACACAACCCCTCTCCATTCACCCCTATCTTCTGTCCTCTCCCGTCCTTCCTCCACAGGCATTCCTCTCTTTTGTAATGCCCCTTTCACCCCATCCATCCATCTCATCCTAGGACGCCCCTTCATATTCACTCCTTCCACCTCTGCCTTCCACACTTCTTTTACTAATCTTTCTTCACTCATTCTTTCCATGTGTCCAAACCATCCTAATACTCTTTCATCAACCCTATCTCCCAGCTCCCTTTCCACCCCTGTTCTCCTCCTCACCTCCTCATTTCTCACTCTATCCAGCCTAGTAACCCCTATCATACTTCTCAGACATTTCATTTCAAACACATTCAAACTTCTTCTCTCTTCCTCTCTCATGTTCCATGTTTCTGCCCCACACAGTACTGTTGGCATAATCACTTTTTCATATAACCTTTTAGCATCCATTCCCAGATGTCTATTTCTCATTACACTTTTTAATCCACCAAGGCATTTACTCGCTTCTCTCAATCTACATTCTACCTCCACCCCCACTCCTCCCTTTCCTGTCACATTCGCACCCAAGCATCTAAAACTATCCACTTCCTCCAGTTTTTCACCCTTAATGCTCACTTCCAGCCTGCTGTCACTCTCTCCCCTTGTACATCTCATCCCCTTACTTTTGCCCACATTTATCTTCAGCTTCCTTCTTTCACACACCTTCTCAAACTCTGTCACTAACTTCCTCAATCCCTCCTCTGATCCTGCTACAAGCGCAGTGTCGTCCGCAAACAGCAACTGGCTCACCTCCCACTTTTCTCCATTTTCTTTAATCATCTCCAACCCCTGACCCACTACCCTTGCATTCACCTCTCGCACTACAGAATTAAATCCATTAATTAAGGAGAGAAGGCAATTGAAAGTGTTGGTAGCAGCTGAGCTAACAAACAACAACTGTTTTTTACGGAGAAGAAACACAGGAAATAAATTCTATTATGGAAACTTTAAATTATGATGGATATCAGGAATATGTATATAGCATCATGTGTGAATTATGTATTAATCTTGATCATTTTTACAGATAAGACTGGATTTATATCATTCATATGTGTATGGTGCTACCTGGGACCTTTTGTGTGTCAGACAGATGTGCTACCTGAAGCCTTGTCAATCATGAAGACCTGGAGCCTTGCCAATATATAAAAACAACGCCATTATTGCTTTACTTTTATGTTCTGTGAAGCATTGAAAATTCTTATGTAGCTTCACTAGTATGTGTCCTAGACAAAAAGTTATTTGTTAAACCAAGTTACATTTTGCTTTTCTCAAACATACCCAGAAATTTATGTCCTAAGTTGAAGTCAGTTGAATGTACTATTTCAGTTTCTGACAAATGTGAAACAAATGTAAAATTATGCAGGGACACACTCCACTATTGCTAACATCTTTAATACTGTGCATATAATTGTTGTAATGTGAAAACATCCTCCATTGAGATCTAACACAAACAAATTTTCTAATAATATTTTCTATTCCTTAGTTGTGAAGAAAGTGAAGAAGTGAAGAAAGACTAGTAAAAGAGGTATGGAAGGCAGATGTGGAGAGAGTGAACATGAAGGGACGTCCTGGGATGAAGTGGATGGATGGGGTGAAGGGGGCTTTGGGGAAGAGGGGAATGTCTGTTGAGGAAGGACGGGAGAGGACAGAAGACAGGGGTGAATGGAGAAAGGTTGTATATGGATGATGTTGTGATGCATGAGGTGGAATGGGTGGGAGGATGGGGGATGAGGTAGTATGTGTGAGCAAAATTTGACGCAGCCCGAAGGGATTTCTCCCCGTCTTCTCCTTTATGTATGGGGGGACGGAGAGGGGGGGTCGCCGATTTAATGAAGCGGCCTTGCTGTGGATGTGCTGTGTCTTGCAACACTGCTTCTGACCCAGGGCAGTGGACAGGGTGCAGGGATGACCCGTCATCCAGGAGGTGCTAAGATGAGAGGGAGGGTGGAGGGGTGTGGAGTGTATTCAGGGATGGAATGGGTGGGAATGATTTTATGCCTTTTCCTTTTTGGCTACCTCCCTTGTAAGGGGGAAAAAGCCTTGGTATACGTATTCCTTAGTTGTTGCTATTTTCACAACATATTGTAATCATAAGAAGGAAGACATTAAATACTATTTGACACTTTTTCCTGATCTTGTTATTGGTAAATTATGACATCTACAGAACTTGGTAGCAGTGAGTTTGAATTCAATGTACTGAACCAATTTATAGATATACTAACTAGTTTTTACGGGTCAGTAGACATTTGGTGTTACAGACATTTGTACATTTTAGAGGGGTTACTTATTTCCTTGTTATGTATTTTGGGTCACCATTAAGTTGATGACATCCATTGAAGGATGTTTCTTTTAACCTTGTTTAGCCAGTTTATGCAGATATAGTTTTAATAGTTAGTTCCTTGTATGATATGTTGACTCCCTTAGTACTGTAACATGCCAAAGCCCTGTAAGAGGGAAGTAGAAAATGGTTGATTGGGACAACCAAGTGGTAGCTACCGAGCCCTGAAAGAGGTTCATAGATATAGGTAGATAAGTGAGGTAGAAAGAGGGGTAGCTAGTGAGAATTTAATTTTTATTGGATCGGCTGTTTGGTAAACACAGCTGAAGGTGAGAAATTGTATAACCTCACTTTCAGCATTATATTTATAAACAAGTGCCTGTGGACCCAATTTCATTACTGTATGACATATTGCTGATGTCCTAAGTCAGTGTGCATTGAATTCGAGATTGCTTGAGTAAACAATAATGCGGACTTGTAATGGCAGATTTGATTGGAGAAAGGGTGGAGGAGAAAATTCAATTGATTCATGATTGCAAGATCATGCCCTTAGGGGAGGTTTTTAAATATAAAGTTAAAGATCATTGGACTAAAAAAATCATGACGTCACTGCAAAACTGACATAGGACTTAAAGTGAGTGTTTTCGACAGGATTCCTCGAGTGTAACTAAGAAAAGCAAGTTGTAATAATTTGAAGAAAATCAATGCGGACTTGTAATGGCAGATTTGATTGGAGAAAGGGTGGAGGAGAAAATTCAATTGGTTCATGATTGCAAGATCATGCCCTTAGGGGAGGTTTTTAAATATAAAGTTAAAGATCATTGGACTAAAAAAATCATGACGTCACTGCAAAACTGACATAGGACTTAAAGTGAGTGTTTTCGACAGGATTCCTCGAATGTAACTAAGAAAAGCAAGTTGTAATAATTTGAAGAAAATCAAGAAAAATCATTACAAGTTTAATTTACCTCGATTGAAGACTATAACAAAAGAAGAATTTTAACAATGGCTGACTGGAGGCATGGAGCCTACCGACTAAAACTGTGTGACAATCATATGTAACACAGACAGTGGTGAAAGGAAAATAGAAAGTAATAGACATAATAAACGAAAGTAAAAGCACTAAAGAAAGACAGGACTTAGGGGCGGCGACAGCGTGACAGCAGGGCACACAGTCATTCAATCAGTATAAAGATACTAGTGAGAGCCTTTGGTAGATAATTACTGCAACAAAAGCATTGTCTTAACCTCTGTAGCAGAAGCCTGTATTTGCATAACAAACTACATCAAGTTTTTGTATGGAAATTAAAAGAGGGGCTGCAATAAGGATATATATATGTATATATATATACACACTATACACAAATATTTTTTACAATGACATGGCAATTATAGTAATATTGGTAGCAATTGTAGAAGTTATAATAGTAGTAGTAGTAGTGATAGCAATAGAAATAAGTGATATAAGCCAAAGTTAGTTCATAATCCATACTTGATGCAAAAAGCTTATCAATGATTGAAAATAGGACATCCATTACAATGTGGTAAATTTCCACTTATAAAAAATTTTCTCACGTATAAAATCTTTATCACTGAAACACTTAAAATGATGTGAAATTCAATTCATTTTTAAAGACAATACACATTACACATTAAAAAAAACATCAGAGGTACTAATACATAAAATCACTTTCCTCTTCATCGTACTTGTTAGTTTCAAATTCCTGTACATCTCAATTTCTTGTAGCTTTTCAGTCTTCTTTTTCTTTTGGCTCGTTAACCCATTCTTTGTGGTGATGGAAGTGGTTGGGTGGTCCATATATTGATAACAATGACATTGTCACATTTTCTTGAGTTTTGATATTTCTTTTTAAATTGTTTAGAGAGAATGAATTTCAGCAGCTATATCATGCAAGTCTAACACTGCAATCTAATCTACTTGGACGTATGCATGTATTGTCACAGTAACTGTTGAATTACACAACATTCACAAGTTTGGGATGATGACTGCACTAGAGAAGCAATGTCTGTCAATCTCAATGGAACACAACATTTTCAGAAAATAAAAAATAGCTTCAAATTTCACTCAAAGATAAAACACATTTTGAACTTTTTACACACAATGAGATGATACACTGTAACTCTGTCAAGGTCAAATGTGGACATTGAAGGACAGTGACCCGAGGAACATAGGTCATCTAGGATTTTTCGAAGTGACAATTAAAAAGGGGCAATATCAGATGCAAAAACCTTCATTTCCCCTTCACATCTGTACCTTGCCACTGATGCACCAGTATTCTGTCCATGAGTTAGAGATGATGGTGTGGGCGTGGGGATGGGGCTAGTGGTGGGGAAGGGTGGTCTCTGGGAAAGGAGTGAGGGAAGTAAAATGACCGATGGTGACACTGACCTGTGGTGGTGAAGATATCGATGTATATATATTTTTTCTTAGAGGTCAATTCTATCAACAGGCATGTATCGTTTCAATGATTTTTCCATGTTTATCCTGTGTCCCACCCGCCTCACACCAAGATTGATGAAGGCATCGTTGTTGAGGCACATCAACTTCTGGCCATCAATCTCTTGCTGAGCAAAGGAGTTCTTGTACTCCGGCATAAATAGCGACTCGAGCCAGTCCGTTGTGTCCTGCGTGGTCCACTCTGACAATGTCTTGGTTCGGAAATTTCTAGTGTCCTCACTGCTGCTACAACTCATACTCTTTGTTAACGTGCCCACCATTCTTGTAGTGGGCTCATAAGTATCACTAGATATATGGATAACCGTTCTGTTCTTTTCTGCTGCCCCTTGGCGGGCTGTCATCCCGGACAAGTCACTGAACTCCGGCGGTGGGGCCAGGACCATCCCAGACGAGTCTGTCTGAGCTTGGATTCCAGCCAGCGTGTTGACCTCATTAAGGGAGTCCATGTGTTGACGGATCAGTTGCAAACTCTCCTCGATGCTCCGTTCATACTCCGTCTCCCCCGTATCGACGTTAGTGCCCGATGGGTGGTGCCCGTGGTCAGGGCAGGACGCTGACATGACGTAGGGCACCGCCGCTCTTTCCATGGCAGTCATGTACTCTGCCCCTCCATGAGGATCTCTGCTGTTGCACCTGTTCCGATCCAGAGTGCCTCCTGCCATGGCCCGATTGGTATGGCCAGGGCCAAGGGAAGACGTTGAGGAGGTGAGAGTGGCACTGGGAGGCCTCTGCATGACGTGACCTTGTAGAGGATGCCCCTGAAGAGGGTGCGGTTGAAGTGGGGGACCTTGGTGTGGGGGACCTTGGTGTGGGGGGCCTTGGTGTGAGGGGCCTTGGAATGGGGAGCCTTGGTGTGGGGGACCTTGGTGTGGGGGGCCTTGGTGTGAGGGGCCTTGGAATGGGGAGCCTTGGAATGGGGGGCCTTGGAGTGGGGGGCCTTGAGGTGGGGTGCTTTGGTGTTGGGGGCCTTGGTGTTGGGGGCCTTGGTGTTGGGGGCCTTGGTGTGGGGATCCTTGGTGTGGGGGTCCTTGGTGTTGGGGGCCTTGGTGTTGGGGGCCTTGGTGTTGGGGGCCTTGGTGTGGGGATCCTTGGTGTGGGGGTCCTTGGTATGGAGGTCCTTGATGTAGGGGGCCTTGGTGTGGGGGGCCTTGGTGTGGGGGGCCTTGGTGTGGGGGGCCTTGGTGTGGAGGGCCTTGGTGTGGGGGGCCTTGGTGTGGGGGGCCTTGGTGTGGGGGGCCTTGGTGTGGGGGGCATTGGTGTGGGGGGCCTTGGTGTGGAGGGCCTTGGTGTGGAGGACCTTGGTGTGGGGGACCTTGGGGAGGTAAGCCCCGCCCGCTGAGGTGGTGGTGGCTGGAGGGTGGAATGTCACGATCTCCTGTGCTGCCTGATCCTGAAGAGAGACTGCTGAGAGAGGAGAGTGTGCTGATGGTGTCTTGGTCGACTGAGCGGGACATTCTCTGCTGCGCCGACAGGTTGAGGTCAACTTCAATGTCGGGTTCCCCAGATTCTTGAGGCGGAGGCAGTTTGACTAAAGACACAGCGTTCCTGGTCAAGGTACCTGTTCTTCGCGTTCCGGCACTTTCCGTCTCTTTAGCCAATTCGCTCTTCTCTGGTTTCTCATTGGTCAGGATCCAAGTGCGATCACTCGCTTCGTCTGAGCTCTCTGAAGCCTCGGAACTGTCATCCCGAGACGATGTGTGCCGGGGCAACCGTTCCAAGGACTTTTGGCCTGAAATGGTATCAAATTCTGTGTTGATGACGGTAACGTAATTATTCGATTCACCTTGGACTTCTTGGTCGGAACTGACACCACTGGAGGAGTTGTCCCCGTCCTCCATGTTGAAGTCGCTCGGGCATGACTTGACACTCTTTAGCTTGCCTCTGCAAGTCTTGGGTGGCTCCTCTGTTTGACTCTGACTGGTCGGCAAAGACGCCCGGTGCTTCAGACCTCCATTGGTCGTCTTTTCCTTCTGTCTCTGGAATATGGCAGACTGTTGAATAGCATCCGAGATCGCTTTGGAACCATTGCCATTTTCGCCACTGCTGGTTTTGCTGGGACTACCTATGGGTGGTGTTGAACTTTTACCTTCCTCCAGACTGTCTGACCTCGATTGTCTTTCAGCTGCTTTCTTGGCAATGAGCTCCTTGAAATTTGATCCCTGAGTGGCTGGAATGGGACTCTTGGCGGGCGCTGCATAGTGAGGCGTATCACACATGTCACTGGCTGAGGAACTGATGTTGGGCGAGAACATGACGGAGTAGTTTTTCTTCTTGGTTGCCCGGACTTTTCTCGCTTGAGCGTCGTCCTGAGAGTCGTAGGTGTTGTCTTCATCAGAACTGTAGTCCGGCTCCGGGATGTCTGGGGAAGCCTGCTGCTGCTTTTGAGGAGTCTGTTTTTCTACAGGAACAGCACTGGCGGCCTCTTCGACCTTTTTTGCTGGTTCTACAATACTTCGATTGTTCTTAGGCCTAGCATATGTTACAGTATCACTCGACATACTATTTTGACTACTGCTACTACTACTCGTGCTGGTGCTACTATGGGCACTGTTATCACTTTCCTGACTTCTTGTTGAGTCAGTTTCAGAGCCTCTGAATGTGGAGTACGTGGTGGAGTATATCCCAGAGTCATTGGAGGAGTCCTTTTCCTGGATACCTTTGTGTACACTGGGTCTACTGGTACTGGGTGGTAAACTCTGGGATCGAGATTTACCATTGCCATTTTTCCGGTTAAGCGTCCCCATCATATCTGGACTCCGGTACCCAACGGCTTTAATCTCTTCCGGGGAAGCATAAAGTTTGGCACAATCCGTGGGCCGGAAAGAGGACATGATCCCCGGAGACGAGGGCGTGCTGGTTGGAGTGGAGGGCGCTAGTCCTACGGTGGCGTAATCACTCTTTGACCTGGCGATATCAACCTTGACCAATTGGCCAAGCGGAGGTGGAGGTGGGGGGTGGGAGGGAGGAGGGTGCAGACCGGCTCTCCTCAGCATTTGTGGGTTGACAGCTGACTGAGACCTCCTGAGCATCTTGTGGTCCGCGGACCCGTCGGGGGAATCGATGGCTGCAGGATCCTCACTGGTGTTGCCCGTGGACCCTTGCCATTCCTTGTTACACTCTTGAGACTCCTCCAGCCTCCGGTCCATGTGGCTGAAGCGGTTCGGCGGACACGCAAGGGAGTGTCGTGAATTCCGTGCGTTCCAAGCAAACACAAAGAGATCTTCCTGCGAGTGTGACTTTCTCTTCTCCTGAATACTCAACTGGTGCTGCGGGGAGCCAGCCATGACCTGCAGGTCGGGCGTAGAGTGGAAGTCCTTGTGCAGCTTGCTGGACTCGGCCAGCATGCGTGCCTTCTGGGCCTGGAAATCCGTTAAAAATCATTAAGATAAGTAACAAAAAAGAGGATAAAACTATGTTTGATGGATCAAATAGATTTTCATAAGGTTGTTCTTCTTAATATTTACACTGCAAATTTAATACAAACTGGAGGTAAGCCACTTTGGTTTGTCTGAAAAATACAAAACACAATGCACTCCTGAAGGCATATTCAGTGCATGGGGAGGCAAACAATACAAAAGAAACTTCATGACTACTCATGACATAAGAGGTCAGAGCCGAGTTGGTGACCCCCATAAGACAAGAGCCTCATGTTTATCTTTAGAAATCATTCAGAACACTGTCAGTTTAAGTTCAGGTCACCAACCTTGGCTTTCTTCATTTCGGCCACACTGGCGTAGACCCTTGGGGCCTTTCCAGTGGGTGTGGCAGGAGGGGAGGACGGCAGGGACCCGCCTTGCGAGGAAAGCATCATCTCCTCAACCTCGGCCGCCGTCATGCGTTTGGAGGAGGGGCGTGCTTTGATGGATGCCACTTTCATGCCTGGGGGAGTACCCACGGGGGTACCCTGCTGAGGGGTGCCTGAAGGCGTCGACCTCTGCGACTCGCCACCACTGTTAACACCACTACCACCACCGCTACCGGTACTACCACTACCCATACCTCCTCCTCCACCTCCTGGTATCTGGTAGGCAGATCTGGATGTGGACATTTCTGCACCGGAGGGGTCGCGCATGCTTGCATCCAGTGCTTCTACAAGACAAAATGCATAGTCAATTCGGATATTTCAAGAAGAAATAAAGAGGAAAAGAAGTTAGGTTCTTCAGGGGGAAAGAGATGGGGAGGGGCATTCAGAAGAAACTAGGGGGCATCACTCAACACTCCATTGTGGGTATAAATCTACTCACCTTGCTACTTCTCCACCCCATCATTCAGGCTTTGTTTTTATTAAGATACTTGAGAAAGAAACAGAGACAATGTTGCATACACATATCCCTTTGAATTATTGGTTTAATTGCAGGTGGTTGCAAAGCTTACAAGCAGTGGAAGCAAGACGCCAACCCTGAACACCTTGGGGGATTTTGGGCACGTGCAACAGTGAAGCATGTAAGCACGTGTAAAACACGTGCACATGCACACATCTGCTCACTAACATACACTGACATTCACACACGCTGCACACTCACATTATATATTCACATACACACATGCACATAAGCAATGCACAAACACATTTGCGTGCACACACTTCAACTCTCGTGGGTGGGGAGTTGGGGGATGTGTGCATGTAAAGTCACAGCATTACCCATAGATCAGTCATATATGAGCTCTGAGCTCTCTTCCAGGAGGGTAATAGCCGTCAATCACAAATCCAACAAGTGATCCAAGACCATGGTGAACCATGGTGAATCACACATACATGCACACGCACATGCACATGCACACAGTCTTATACAGCGTAACCATAGTAAATGAGCTAAAAAAGTGCTAAATGCCATGCATGTGCAACATGTAAAAAAAATACACTAAAGAATCTAGTGCCTCGCATGCCACTCGAGGCCCTGCACTCAAAATGTTTTCATACACACACACATACATACACATAAGCACACCCACAAACTCAAAGATATCTTGTTAAAAACTCATTCCATAACAACACAAATGTAACAAGAACAAAGAATAGATACACTCACACACCATCTTTCTTTATTACAAAACAGACACACAATCATGTTTTAAATTTATATTCCTCCTAGTCAATATATATATATATATATATATATATATATATATGAATATATAAACACACACACACGTCGGTTGGAGTGGCACCAAAGTTCGGGCTCCGGAGTTATCCAAGAATTTCGAGGATCACAACAAGGAAGTACCTGTGTTGTATTTATAGGGAAGGGAAAAGCTCGTGGTGTAGTGGGAAGGTGATGAAAAAGGAGAAGGGGAGGGATTACTGAGGAAAATGGAAGGAAATGAGGAAGGAGAAGACTGGGTCCAGGAAAGCCGACGCCATGTCAACAAACGGAGACCGGAGGATATTGAAGACGAAGGGATTAGCAAAAATGGAAAGATTAGAAATATAGATAAGAGCAGTGCAATGGAAGGTGAAGATAACTATTTCCATGGATTTAATGAGGGAGGAAATGACAACCTCCCCCGACTAGTAAATTTAGAGGAGAAACTAAAAGAAATGAATGAAAATTGGGAAGCTAAGTTCAACCAAATAAAGTTAATTATTCAAAGAGTTGATAAGCAGGAAGAATTAAAGAAAGAATCAAAACCTAAAGAAATAGAATTAAAAAAACAGTTAAGAGAAGTAAAGGAAGAAAATGAGGAATTAAAGAGGAGTAATAAAGTGAATAAAGAATCCATAGCAAAAGAGGTAAGTGGTTGGAAGAAAGTACACGAGAACAATAAAATTGAATTTAGAGGTATAGTGAAACAGCAGATGAAAGAACAAAGTGAAAACACAGTTATTAAAGTGATGAGGAAGGAGAATATAGTAAGAGACTTGCCAGATAAAAATAAATGTATAATTATAATAGGGATGGAAGAGAAGTATAATCTAAATAGGACTACAAGAATAAAGGAGGAAAAGGAAAAAGTAAATACTATATTAGAAGTAGTTCAAGAAGATGAACCAGAAATAGGGAAACAAATGGAAGAAATGTATAGGTCGGGAAATACAATATAGATAAGACTAGACCAATTAAGATTAAATTCAGATCACAAATGACAGCAGAGAATATCTTAGCAACAACAGGGAAACTAGCAGTGAACAATATAAAAAGATATGGATCAAAAGAGACATGAATAAAGAGGAAAGTGGGGAGAAGACAAAAAGACTAGAAGCTAAAGAAAAAACGACAAAAGAACAGAGACAGAAAAAGAGAAATCCTATTGGAGAGTAGTGAATATGAAAGTGAAGAAATGGTTCATAGCAGAGGAAAACAGAGGGGAAATGGAAAACACAATGGAAGTAGCAGAAAATTAAAAGTGTCTTACACAAATATAGATGGCTTAATAACAGGCTTGAATGAACTGAATGATTATCTGAAGGAAAAAGAACCGGACATAATGGGAATTGTGGAGACAAAATTGAAAAGTCCACTACCACCCAACAGTGTAGGACATGGTTCATATAATTGTTGGATTAGAAACAGAGGTAAAGCAAGGGGGTGGAATTATGTTCCTGACTAAGAAGGGTATAAATGTGAGGAATGCCACATATGGAAAGAATAGAGTAGAGATGATTATGATGGAAGTAGAGGACAGGGATGGGAAGAACAGGAAGTTTGTAGTAAATTATGTGCCTCCTAAAATGGCCTCATGGGAAGAGAGAACACAAAAGTATGTTAGCAGACACAAGGATGACACTAAATAAGATAATGGAAGATGGAGGAAGAATAGTTATAATGGGTGACTTCAATTGTAAAGAAATCTGCTGGGAAGAGATGACAGTAATGGGTGGAAATGTACTACTTGATATGATTATAGAACATACAATGATGCAATGGATTCAAGAGAATACTAGGTATAGAAATGAGGAAGAACCATCAAGACTGGACCTAGTAATCACATCAGAACCTGAAATAGTGTACAAGAATGAATATAAGACACCAATATTGGTTGAAATGGAACTAAATGAGGAAAAATACATGAAAAAAATGAACAATATAGAAAGGGAAGATTGATGTATGAAAAAATATTGATAGATTAAGAGAATTCTTTCAAAAAACAGACTGGGAAAGAATACACAATGAGGAAACAACAGTAGAAGAGAAATGGAATATTTTGACAAAAATCTATAATGGAGTGGAAAAGTATGTCCCAAGACAAAAGCAAGAAAAAGAATATGTAAAGTGCTGGTACAACAAAAGATGTAGGGAGCTAAAAGACAAAAGAGATAAAGCTTGGATAAAATGGAGAAAAGACAAAAGACCTGAAAAATGGAAAATGTATACTAGTTATTGAAATGAATATGTACAAGTGTGCAGAGAAGAAAAGAGAAAATATGAAAAAGATGTCATAGAAAAATGTAAAGATCAACCAAAACTATTTTACAGATATGTAAAGAACAAACTGAAAAACAAACAAGAATTAGAGAAACTACGGCAAGGAGGAGTTGAATACACAGAGGAAATAGAAATGGCAGAAATTATGAACAAGCATTTTAAATCAAACAAGGGAGAACATGCAACCTAGAGATATAGATTGGGAGGGGAAAGTCCCCCCTATGAAAGAGATAGAAGTATCAAGGAATTAAATAAGGAAACATTTGAGTAACGTCGATATCAGAAAATCGTGTGGACTAGATGAAATAGCAAACTGGATTTTGAGAGAATGCAGGAATAAACTAACAGACAAAATATATAGCCTAATAAACAGTTCATTGAAAGAAGGAAAAGTTCCAAAAGATTGGAAAAGAGCAAATATACTACCAATAAATAAAGGGGGAAACAAAGAAGACCCTACTAACTATAGACCGGTCTCTCTAACAAGTACGATAGCAAAAATTTGTGAAATTATCAAAAGTAGATGGGTAAGGCATTTGGAAAAAAAAAAGTACTAAATCCAAGGCAATTTGGATTTAGACATGGATGATCATGTGTCACAAACTTAATGTGTTTCTATTCAAGGCTAATAGATGTAATACAAGAAAGAGATGGATGGGCTGATTGTGCATTTCTAGACCTGAAAAAAGCTTTTGATAAGGTGCCACATAAGAAGTTACTTATGAAATTAGAAACTGCAGGAAGAATACAAGGTAACCTGCTGAAGTGGATGGAAGACTTCTTCCATGAAAGAAAAATGAAAGTAGTGAAAAGAGACAAACACTCTAACTGGGATGAAGTGATAAGTGGTGTTCCACAAGGAACAGTTCTGGCCCCAATAATGTTTGCTATATATATTAATGATATGGATAAAGGAATTGAAAGTTATATGAGCTTCTTTGCAGATGATGCAAAATTGTTGAAAAAAGTGAACACTGAAAAAGATTGTGAGTCACTGCAGAGTGATCTCAATAAAGCATGGGAATGGAGTAGGAAGTGGGAGATGGAATTCAATATTAAGAAGCGTAGTATAATGGAATTTGGAAGAAGCAAAAAATAGTGGGATCATATATATTTGGGAGAAGAAATAAAAAAAAAAGTAGAAAACAAGAAACACCTTGGAGTCATTATAATGACTCCAAGGTCTTTCTCGTTTTCTACTTTTTTTTTCTTCTTTTTATCATGAATAATATGTCCCTGAGAAACATATAAACAAGATTTTTGGAGAAACTTATGATTTAATAAGAACAATCAAAGTGGCATTTACATACCTGGATGAAGAAATGGTGAAGAAAATTCTAATCACTCTGATAAGACCAAGATTGGAATATGCAGCAACAATGTGGTCACCAAGTACAAAAAAATGTATAACAAAACTTGAAAGAATACAAAGAGCAATTACAATATTGGCACCAACACTCTCAAAACTATCATATGAAGAAAGACTAGCAAAACTTGAACTACAGACACTACAGCAAAGAAGAGAGGAGATTTGATAGCTATCTACAGAATCATGAAAGGCATAGAAATTATTGATAGAGAGAATCTGATAAAATGGGATGATAGAAATACACGAGGGCACGGAAACAAAATTAAGAAAGACAGCTATAGAAGAGATCTGAAAAAGAACAGCTTTCCTCACAGAGTAATAGACAGTTGGAACAAGTTAGATGAGAAAGTGGTGTGTGCAAAAACAATACATGAATTTAAAAATAGTTTAGATAAAATGAGATATGAAGACGGGACACCACGAGCATAGCTCCCCTTCCCGTAAAATACAACTTGGTAAATACAACTAGGTAAATACACACACTTTCGTCTCATGGACGGCGAGAATTGGAATTCCGAAGAAAAAGGAAAATCTACGTGGATCTCAACATCAAGGAAGTACCTTATTGTATTTATAGGGAAGGGGAAAGCTTGTGGTGTAGTGGGAAAGTGATAAAACAGGAGAAGAGGGATTATTGAGGGAAATGGAAGGAAATGAGGAAGAGGGGGACATGGTCCAGGAGGCCAGGCGTCTTGTAAACAAAAGACGGACCGATGATGACGATGATTTCGGTGATGACGGGATCAACAAAAATGTAAAGATTAGAAGTATAGATAAGAGCTATACAGTGGAAGGTGATGATAATAGTTTCCTGGGATTTAAAGAGGGTGGTGGGATACCAACCTCCCCCGATAAGCAAGACTAGAGGAAAAACTTGATAAAATGACAGAGCATTGGGAAAATAGGTTCAGTAACGTAGTCAAGATTGCGTAGAGAGTTGAAAGATTAGAAGAACTAGAGAAGGCGAACAAAAACTTATCTTTAGAAATAGAATTAAAAAGACAGTTAAAAGAAGTTAAAGAAGAGAATGAGGAATTAAAGAGGAATAATAAAGACAATAAAGAGGCCATAGCAAAGGAAGCACAGGGCTGGAAAAAAAATCCAAGAAAACAGTAAAGTTGCATTTACTGACATAATTAAACAACAAATGAAAGAACAAACTGAAGACTCAGTTATTAAAGTGATGAGACAGAAGGAGAATATAGTAAGAGACTTAGCAGACAAAAAGAAATGTATAATTATATTAGGAATGGAAGAGAAATTTAACCAAAATAGAACCACAAGAATTAAAGAGGAAAAAGAAAAAGTAAACAGTTTACTAGAATTAGTTCAGGAAGATGAACCTGAAATCATGAAACAAATTGAAGAGATGTTTAGACTTGTGAAATATAGTACAGATAAGACCAGACCAATTAAGATTAAATTCAGGTCACAAACAACAGCATAGAATATCTTAGCAAAAACAGGGAAACTAGCAACAAGTGAACAATATAAAAAGGTATGGATAAAAAGATAAATTAATAAAGAGGAGAGGAAGAAACAGAACGGAGTCAGAACGGAGTCAGAAAAAGAAGAATTCTATTGGAGAGTAGTGAATATGAAAGTGAGGAAATGGACCATAACAGAGAGAAACAAAAAAGAAACAGAGAATACAATGGAAATAACACAAACTTAAGAGTGTCCTACACAAATTATAGATGGATTAATAACAGGACTGAATGAACTGAACGAGTATCTGAAGGAAAAAGAACCGGACATAATGGGAATTGTAGAGACAAAATTAAAAGGTCCACTACCACCCAACAGCGTAGGACACAATGCATATAATTATTGGATTAGAAACAGAGATCAAACAAGGGGGTGGAGTTATGTTCCTGACTAAGAAGGATATAAACGTGAAGAGTGTCACATATGGAAAGAATAGAGTAGAGATGATTATGATAGAAGTAGAAGACAGAGATAAGAAGAGCAGAAAGTTTGTAGTAAACTACGTACCCCCAAAAACAGCCTCGTGGGAAGAGAGTGAACATAAAAGTATGTTAGAAGACACAAGAATAACATTAAACAAGATAATGGAAGATGGAGGAAGAATAGTTATGATGGACGACTTTAATTGCTAAGACGTCTGCTGGGAAGAGATGACAGTAAAGGGTGGAGAAGACTCATGGGGAAATGTTCTACTTGAGATGATTATTCACCCACACAATGACACAATGGATTCAAGAGAACACTAGGTATAGAAATGAAGAAGAACCATCGAGACTAGACCTAATAATCACATCAGAACCTGAAATAGTGGAAAAGATAGAATACCAGGCACCAATAAGTAAAAGTGACCACATATTGATAGAACTAGAACTAAATGAGGAAAAATACATGAAAAGAAATGAACAATATAGAAAAGGAAGATTGATGTATGAAAAAACAAATTTTGATAAAATAAGAGAATTCTTTCAAAATGAAAACTGGGAAAGAATACACAAAGAAGATACAACAGTAGAAGAGAAATGGAATATTTTGACAAAAATTTATAAAAAAGGAGTGGAAAAGTATGTCCCAAGACAAAAACAAGAAAAAGAATATGTAAAGTGCTGGTACAACAAAAGTTGTAAGGAGATAAAAGACAAAAGAGATAAAGGTTGGACCAAATGGACGAAAAACAAAAGACCTGAAAATGAAAAATATATACTAATTATAGAAATGAATATATACAAGTGTGCAGAAACGAAAAAAGAAAATATGAAAAAGATGTCATAGAAAAATGTAAAGATCAACCAAAACTATTCTACAGATTTGTAAACAACTGAAAAACAAACAAGAATTAGAGAAATTACAACAAGGAGTTGAATACACAGAGGAAATAGAAATGGCAGAAATTATGAACAGGCATTTTAAATCGGTGTTTACAAGGGAGAACATACAACCTGGAGAGATCGAATGGGAAGAGAAAGTCCTCCCTATGAAAGAAATAGAAGTAACAAAGAACGAAATAATGAAACACTTGAGTAATCTTGATGTCAGAAAATCGCATGGACCAGATGAAATAGCAAACTGGATTTTAAAAGAATGCAAGAATGAACTGGCAGACAAAATACAAAGCATAATAAACAGTTCCTTGAAAGAAGGAAAAGTTCCAAAAGATTGGAAAAGAGCAAATATAGTACCTATATACAAAGGAGGAAATAAAGAGGACCCTACAAACTATAGATCAGTCTCTCTAACAAGTACAATAGCAAAAATTTGTGAAAGAATTGTCAAAAGTAGATGGGTAAAGTATTTAGAAAAAAAAACAACGTACTAACTCCAAGTCGGTTTGGATTCAGACAAGGACAATCATGCATCACCAATTTAATATGTTTCTATTCAAGGCTAATAGATATAATACTGTACAAGAAAGAGAGGGATGGGCTGATTGTGCATTTCTAGACCTAAAAAAAGCTTTTGACAAAGTACCACATAAGAAGTTACTTAAGAAATTAGAAACTGAAGGAGGAATACAGGGCAAACTGCTTAAATGGATGGAAGACTTTTTGCAAGAAAGAAAAATGAGAATAGTGATAAGAGACAAACACTCTAACTGGGATGAAGTAATAAGCGGTGTTCCACAAGGAACAGTTCTGGCCCCAATAATGTTTGCTATATATATTAATGATATGGATAAAGAAATTGAAAGTTACATGAGCTTCTTTGCAGATGACGCAAACCTGTAAAAAAAAGTGAACACGGAAGAAGATTGTGAGTCACTACAGAGTGATCTCAATAAAGTATGGGAATGGAGTAGGAAGTGGGAGATGGAGTTCAATACCAAAAAGTGTAGTATAATGGAATTTGGAAAAAGCAAAAAAAGAATAGAAGGATCATATAAATTGGGAGAAGGAATAAAAAAAGTAGAGAATGAAAAGGATCTGGGAGTCATTATTACGAATAATATGTCACCTGAGAAACATATAAACAAGATTTTTGGAGAAACTTATAATTCAATAAGAACAATCAAAGTGGCATTTACATACCTGGATGAAGAAATGGTGAAGAAAATATTAATCACTTTAATAAGACCAAGATTGGAATATGCACCAAATACAAAAAAATGTATAACAAAACTTGAAAGAATACAAAGAGCAATTACCAAATTGGAACCAACACTCTCAAAACTATCATATGAAGAGAGACTAGCAAAACTTGAGCTACAGACACTAGAGCAAAGAAGAGAGGAGATTTGATAACTATTTACAGAATCATGAAAAGCATAGAAATTATTGATAGAGAGGATCTAATAAAATGGGATGAAAGAAATACAAGAGGACACGGAAAGAAAATCAAGAAAGACAGCTATAGAAGAGATCTGAAAAATAATAGCTTTCCTCACAGAGTAATAGAGATTTGGAACAAGTTAGATGAGAAAGTAGTGTGTGCAAAAACAATACATGAATTTAAAAATAGTTTAGATAAAATGAGATATAAAGACGGGACACCACGAGCATAGCTCCCCTTCCCGTAAAATACAACTAGGTAAATACACACACACACACACATATATATATATATGTATATATGTATATATATATATATATATGTATATATAAGAAAATTACAATCACTTGACCCATATTGACACCCAAGGATGCCCACAGTCAAACATTTGATCTCCCCCCTCTTCCCTGTAATCAACTCCGAAGAAGAATGGAGTGTTCCTTACCAATGTCCTGCAGCCCAGCCACCATTGACTTGGCCCTTGCCCTTCCCACACTGAGGGTGGTCCTAGGATCTCTTGGAGGAGGTGCTGGGGCGTGGGAGTTCCTTGCTAAGGATGGAGGGACAAGACACGCATGGTTATTGGGGGACGGTTAGTTGGCAGTGCAGAGCATCAAGCAACAACAGCAAAGGAGAAGAATAAAAGAAAATTGTTAAGAAAAAATTTAACATATCAAAGACAGTGCCAGCAATACACTGCACCACTGGCATCATGTTATCGAGTGCTCACTATGTAATCGTGACACTCAGGTATCCATTGGAGAGGTCAAAGAAGGAACTATATATGATGTTGCAATATGAAATTCAACAGTATCTGTTGGCCACCAGACACCCTCTGACCGACCACAATTAGAAAGAGGGTAGGGAGATTATTATGCAAATATGTGTCATACGGAGGGCACCAACGTCATAGCAATGTCATACAGCAGTCTTGAGTCTCTATGTGTCATGATGCAAGGGCTAGAGATTTGTGTATTCGTATACACAAGAATGGCAGTTTTCTATTTGATTTATCCACTCAGACTTTTGAGGAAATGCTGGATA
The DNA here is from genome assembly GCF_046742065.1 of Oratosquilla oratoria. Taxonomy (NCBI): domain Eukaryota; kingdom Metazoa; phylum Arthropoda; class Malacostraca; order Stomatopoda; family Squillidae; genus Oratosquilla; species Oratosquilla oratoria. The sequence continues at coordinate 4,556,137 of NC_134787.1, forward strand.
TGAAATATGACAATAAAGTTCCCCAGTGACTACACTAATATTTCGGTGGATTGTGTGATACAATATATAATCAATAGACTCTACCACCGCCACAACACCCCAAATTCTGGCATATATATATATATATATATATATATATATATATATATACATACATATACCAAAGCTTTTCCCCCCTTACAAGGGAGGTAGCCAAAAAAGGAAAAGGCATAAAATCATTCCCACCCATTCCATCCCTGAATACACTCCACACCCCTCCACCCTCCCTCTTATCTTAGCACCTCCTGGATGACGGGTTATCCCTGCGCCTTGTCCACTGCCCTGGGTCAGAAGCAGTGTCGCAAGACACAGCACATCCACAGCAAGGCCATTTCATTAAATCGGCGACCCCCCCCTCTCGGTCCCCCCATGCATAAAAGGAGAAGACGGGGAGAAATCCCTTCAGGCTCCATCAAATCCTGCTCACACATACTACATCACCCCCTATCCCCCCGCCCTTTCCACCTCATGCATCACAACATCATCTATATACAACCATTCTCCATTCACCCCTGTCTTCTGTCCTCTCCCGTCCTTCCTCAACAGACATTCCCCTCTTCCCCAAAGCCCCCTTCACCCCATCCATCCACCTACAGACCAGAGCCACACATCATTTTGTCTATGATAGAGGAAAACTGTGTTCATAGAGAAATGATGACATTTTTATACTACGAATGTCCCTCCGTTATGCTGTCCCCCAGCCCCTTGCTCCTGTCCTGTACCATTTCTCTGAGTATTCATTTTCTGTGGTGGGGGAATTCCCTGTGGTGGGGGAAAAGAATACTGCCACCAGGTATTTCCACTTGGATCGTAAGAGGCGAGAAGAAAGGGACGGGGATTGGGACTAGGCATCCTTCTCCTTGTAGCCCCACAGGGGACATTCCTAAACGAAAAAAAAAGTATATATGATATATATATATATATATATATATATATATACTGTATATATACATATATATACATATATGTATACATATATATATATATACATATATATATATATATATTAAATAGAATCGCCAGTGACGGTGATGTCGATCAAATAATTCCCACTGTCGTCGGCTTCGAACATGGGCTCATGAATTCTCACTGCCGTCGCCTTACCGACTGAGCTATTGATCCTATAAAATTCACAAACCTGGAAGTTAATCTACTTCCTAAGGCACTAAGTCGACTGCTAACTGCTGTCCGTACTAATTTTACAGTGAACCAGGGCAACTTTAGCTAGTGGTTAAGACTGGTACGTTTCCTTGATGGACTTATCGCCGTTGTCATACCTGAATAGAATTACCAGTGACGGTGAGCTCGACTGAGGTATTAACCCTATCAAATTCACCAACCTGGAGGTTAATCTAATTCGCGAGGAACCAAGTCGACTGCTAACTGCCGTCCGTACTTATTATTTCACAGTGAACCAGGGCAAATTTAGCTAGTGGTTAAGACTGGACTTATCGCCATTGTCATACCTGAATAGAATTACCAGTGACGGTGATCTCGATCAAATACTTCCGACTGTCGTCCCCGAATTCGAACCTAGGCTCGTGAATTCTCACTGCCGTTGCCTTACCGACTGAGGTATTAACCCTATAAAATTCACCAACCTGGAAGTTGCCCTGGTTCACTATGAAATATAAGTATGGACAGCAGTTAGCAGTCAACTTAGTTCCTCAAGAAGTAGATTAACTTCCAGGTTGGTAAATTTTATAGGGTCAATAGCTCAGTCGGTAAGGCAACAGCAGTGAGAATTCATGGACCCAGGTTCGAATCCGGGGACGTCAGTCGGAATTATTATATACATATATATATATATATATATATATATATTATATACATATATATATATATATATATATATATATTATATATATATATATATTACAGGTGAAAAATGTAATCACACATTTGTCAATCATGTAGAAACCACTGTTGGAGTAGAAAAGACTGGAAGCGGGGAATCTATATATTTCAATTGCAAACGGCAATCCTCTTCAGTAGATACAATTAAGAGAGAGCGTGCTGCTTAAGTAGCACCCTTTACATGAGAAAGGGGAACATGGGAAGAGGTCTCTACCCTCGGCTCACTCCGTATGTGAGGTCAGGAGGCAAATGAGTTTTCAAAAGGTTGGTGATGAAGAGTCCGGACATTATATCCGGGGACCATTGCCCCTTTGAAATATTCATATTGGGCTGATATTCAATGATAGTTGATTCTACCATTTTTCTCCTGAGCTCATATCTGGATTTATAAATAAGCTCAGCTTTGTCCCAATCTAAACAATGTTTTAATTGCTTAACATGTTGGAACACAGCTGAGCTCTCTTGTCCGTATTTAATGGAACGTTTATGTTCAATCATCCTAGTATTCAAATCCCTTCCAGTCTGTCCGATGTAAACTAAGTCACAACCTTTACATGGAATCGAATATACCCCTTGGCTCCGCTCTTCTTTTAACCTTTGGTGGACATTTACCACCTTTTTATTAATGGTGTTAGGGTAATAATTAATCAAATTTAATTACAGGATTATTCCTTCGAGCTCTTAGAATTTGCAGCCCCCAGTTTCTTGAAGGAGAATTAAACATTATAAAATCTCAACTTAGTAATTTAGCTTACCCGGATTGGTTTTTGGTCAAAGCCCTCAGCCGAGCGAGATCCAATTTTTTCAACACCACCCCCACTTCCTCTAATTTTTCATTTGGCAAGAGCTCTTTAATCGTTCCCTTTTCTGAATCATTCATTCCCTCGACCAAGTTTCTTCCCAAAGACAAATTAAATTTGATTAATTATTACACTAACACCATTAATAAAAAGGTGGTAAATGTCCACCAAAGGATAAAAGAAGAGCAGAGCCAAGGGGTATATTCGATTCCATGTAAAGGTTGTGACTTAGTTTACATCGGACAGACTGGAAGGGATTTGAATACTAGGATGATTGAACATAAATGTTCCATCAAATATGGACAAGAGAGCTCAGCTGTGTTCCAACATGTTAAGCAATTAAAACATTGTTTAGATTGGGACAAATCTGAGCTTATTTATAAATCCAGATATGAGCTCAGGAGAAAAATGGTAGAATCAACTATCATTGAATATCAGCCCAATATGAATATTTCAAAGGGGCAATGGTCCCCGGATATAATGTCCGGACTCTTCATCACCAACCTATTGAAAACTCATTTGCCTCCTGACCTCACATACGGAGTGAGCCGAGGGTAGAGACCTCTTCCCATGTTCCCCTTTCCTTTGTTAAGGGTGCTACTTAAGCAGCACGCTCTCTCTTAATTGTATCTACTGAAGAGGATTGCCGTTTGCAATTGAAATATATAGATTCCCCGTTTCCAGTCTTTTCTACTCCAACAGTGGTTTCTACATGATACATACATATATATATATATATATATATATATAAACATATATCTATATCAATATATATATTAATATATAATACATGTATACATAATATATATATATATATACACAATATATGTATATATATATGTATATACATATATATATGGATACATATATATAAATATACATATATATAAAATATATACATAAAAACATATATCTACATATATATATATATATATATATATATATATATGCAGGAAAAACACTGGGAGCATGTGTTCTTGAAAATGCAAGGTTGACCACAAAGAAAAACTATTAAAGCAGAGCGCTTTCAAGTATTTACATCTTCAGTGCACTGAAGATGTGAATACATGAAAGTGCTCTCCTTTAATAGTTTTTCTTTGTGGTCAACCTTGCATATATATATATATATATATATATATATATATATATGAAAATATATATAATATATATATATATATGCAGGAAAAACACTGGGAACGTGTGTTCTTGAAAATGCAAGGTTGACCACAAAGAAAAACTATGAAAGCGCTCTCCTTTAATTGTTTTTCTTTGTGGTCAACCTTGCATATATATATATATATATATATATATATATATATATACATATATATATATACATATATATATATACATATATATATGTACATACATATATATATATATATATACATATATATAAATACATATATATATATATAAATATATATATATATATATACACAAATATATACATATATATATACATATATATATATATATATACATATATATATACATATACAAATAATGTATATATATGCATATAATACAAATAATGTATATATATATATATATATATATATATATATATATATTCAAGCAATCACATCACCGTGATACAAAAATGCAAAATAACCACAGGAGAAAGGAAACTTTCAGACAGTAAGTACTTTTGTATATTACATCTTCAGACTAAATGACAGAGATACAGAGTTGGGTTTAAATATAAGTATCAGGTGCAATCATTGGGGGGAAGGGGGGAGAACATACAATGTGAGGAGAGGGGACGACCTTACCACTATCGACCTGACCAACACATAAGGCTCAATCTGGCGGAAAGATCTCGGTGACCATTTGGGTTACCAATTTATCACATTTAAAATGACCATAGCTTAAGCTTATACTTCTGTCAAACGTGTCTGATATTAAGCAGGATTCTATTATATTTCTTTCTTGTAGGCTTTTTCTTATGGTTGCACCTGATACTTGTATTTAAACCCAACTCTGTATCTCTGTCATTTAGTCTGAAGATGTAATGTACGAAAGTACTTACTGTCTACACGTTTCCTTTCTCCTGTATATACATATATATATATATATATATATAATGAATATAATCTACATAATATATACATAAATATGTACATATTATATCATATTCATATACACACACATTATATATATATATATATATACATATATATATATATATATATATATATATATATTTATACAAAATTACTTACTGTCTACAAGTTTCCTTTCCCCTATGGTTATTTTGCATATATATATACATATACATATATATATATACCTATTTACATATATATAGTATATATATATATATAAACACACATATATATGTACATATATATGTATTTAAAACTAGGTAAATACATGTGTATATATATATAATATATATACACATATACAGACATAAATATATATATATACATAACATATAATACATTAACATAATTTTATATGTATATATATATATATATATGAAAATAATATACATATATATTATATATATATATATATATACACATATATACATATATATATATATACATTATATATATATATATATATATATATATATATACATATACAAATAATGTATATATATATATATATATATATATATTCAAGCAATCACATCACCGTGATACAAAAATGCAAAATAACCACAGGAGAAAGGAAACTTTCAGACAGTAAGTACTTTTGTATATTACATCTTCAGACTAAATGACAGAGATACAGAGTTGGGTTTAAATATAAGTATCAGGTGCAATCATTGGGGGGAAGGGGGGAGAACATACAATGTGAGGAGAGGGGACGACCTTACCACTATCGACCTGACCAACACATAAGGCTCAATCTGGCGGAAAGATCTCGGTGACCATTTGGGTTACCAATTTATCACATTTAAAATGACCATAGCTTAAGCTTATACTTCTGTCAAACGTGTCTGATATTAAGCAGGATTCTATTATATTTCTTTCTTGTAGGCTTTTTCTTATGGTTGCACCTGATACTTGTATTTAAACCCAACTCTGTATCTCTGTCATTTAGTCTGAAGATGTAATGTACGAAAGTACTTACTGTCTACACGTTTCCTTTCTCCTGTATATACATATATATATATATATAATATATATATATATATAATCTACATAATATATACATAAATATGTACATATTATATCATATTTATATACACAATTATATATATATATATATATATATATATATATACATATATATATATATATATATATATATTTATACGAAATTACTTACTGTCTACAAGTTTCCTTTCCCCTATGGTTATTTTGCATATATATATACATATACATATATATATATACCTATTTACATATATAGTATATATATATATATAAACACACATATATATGTACATATATATGTATTTAAAACTAGGTAAATACATGTGTATATATATATAATATATATACACATATACAGACATAAATATATATATATACATAACATATAATACATTAACATAATTTTATATGTATATATATATATATATATATATATATGAAAATAATATACATATATATTATATATATATATATATACACATATATATACATATATATATATACATTTATATATATATATACATATTTATATATATATATACATATATATATATATATTACATATATATATATATATATACATATATATATCTATATATATATATGTACACACACACACACATATATATATATGTATATATATATATAACATACATTTGTACAAAAGTACTTATTGTCTAAAAGTTTCCTTACTCCTATGGTTATGTTGAAATGTAAATATACACATATTTACATATACATGTATATATATATTTACATATATGTATATATATATATAAATATTTTCTTTAACCATCTCCAATCCCTTGCCCACTACCCTTGCATTTACCTCTCGCTCCACCCCATCCATGTATAAGTTGAACAGCCAGGGCGACATAACGCATCCTTGACGAAGTCCCACCTTTACCTCAAACCACTCACTCTCTCCATTTCCAATCCTGACACAAGCTCTACTATTCTCATAAAAACTCTTGACAGCTCCGAGAAGCTTTCCTCCTATCCCGTATATCTGCATAACCTCCCACAGTGCCTTCCTGTCTACCCTATCATAAGCCTTTTCCAGATCCATAAAAGCCCAAAAAACAACCTTCCCCTTTCCTATAGCTTTCTCACTTATCTGTCTTACCACAAAGATCTGATCTACACAACCTCTACCCATCCTAAATCCACACTGTTCCTCACCAATTACTCCTTCTGTTCCTCTCCTAATCCTCTCAACCAAGATCCTCCCATAAGCCTTCCCAACTACACTCAACAAGCTAATCCCTCTGAAACTACTACATTCACACTTGTCCCCTTTTCCCTTGTAAAGAGGAACTATACAGGCATTCCTTCAGTCCTTCAGCACTCTACCCTCTCTCCAACAAACATTAAATAACCTCACCAACCAGTCCACCATCACTGTACCTCCCTTTTTCAGACATTCCGCATGGCATCTATCCAGACCAGGTGCATAACCTGCTTTCATCATCTTAACAACTGCCTTCACTTCATCCTTCCTTATTTCTCCTCCATTCTCCTCATTCATCACTCTCATTTTCTTCGCACTTCCCACTGCAGCAATCTTTCCTTCCCTATCCTCCTTCACATTTAGCAACTCCCTAAAATATTCTGCCCATCTTCCTCTTACTGCCTTCTCCTCCATTATCATCTCTCCATCTGCACCTTTTACCTTTTCTTCTCTACTTGATTCGCCTCCTCTTCCTCTCTTAATTTCTTTCCAAAACATCTTTTTATTACTTTCAAAATTGTCTGTCAAACTCTTACCCCATTTCACATCTGCTCTCCTCTTTGCAACCTTTACCTTTTGCTTTACTTCTCTTTTCTTTTCTTTGTACCTCTCATATGACTCCCTCGTCCTATTTTGTAACCAATCTGTGAAAGCTCGCTTCTTCTCTTCTACAACCTTTTTTATTTCCTCATCCCACCATTCACTACCCTTTCTTCTATTTCCCCCTGTCCTTATTGTTCCACACACCATCCTTGCACACTTTATGACTCCCTCCTTGAACCATCCCCATTCCTCCTCCACACCCAGCTCTACTCTACCCTTTACTCCCTCCCACTCGTCCTTCAGCTTCTTTCCGTACTCCTTCTCCTTTTCCTTCTCATTCAAAGAGTTCACTCTAAGAACCTCCCTACCTTTTGTTCCTCTTCCTCCATCTATCCTCCACTTTCAACTTACCTTCCACCAAAAAATGATCTGATATTCCCCCACCCTCTCCCCTTAGCACATGTACATCCTTAACTCTTCCCATCATAATCCTATTTACCACTGCATAATCCATTAGCGCTCTATCTACCACCCTTCCCTCCACCACCCTCTCCCATATATATTTATATATATATATAAATATATATGTATATAACATAATATGCACAAGTATCACAAATTACTTGTGACTACACTATGCTGAATACTACAGGACAAATAAAATTCTTGGAATCCGAGCGCTTTTGTGATATTTTCACATCTTCAAGGATTACAAGAGAATGAATAAGCACAGAGTAAGATAAGATATACAGGTACTCGTTTAACGACCTACTCGGTTAGCGACGACGCGGAGTTACGACGGGCTTTATGACAGACGTTTAACGTAAATCTCCCGAAGTTACGACGTCGTGTACGATAATTAAGTTGGCCGAGGCAAATTTGTATGATGTTATAATTGAACTTGTACGGTGGATATTAGCTGTGAGGTAAAGTGTTCTGAAGCTTAGGTCTACATTACCATCCTGCAAGCTGCAAAAACTACCTGGGGTACAATATATACCGGTAGTGGTAAATTTTTAGTTTCGACCATGGGCGCAATGTAGCAATAGAAAATTTATTATTAATTTTGTAAATTATAATGTATCAAAGTAATATGCAATTTTGTGAGCGGAAAAAAAAGGTGCTAAAACAAATTTCGTAAATAACGAAGTCATGTCGGACGAATGGTAGACCATGTTTGTTATGATAGATGCCGATGTCGAAGAAATAAATGGATGATGAATTCGTCTAACATAAACTAAACTAACCTGACCTGTGTTTGATAAATCATTACCTGCAAATTAAATGTCATCCGGCTCGTCCTCGCTGTCGTCGTCGTGAGAGACGTTGGCAGACGACAAGATGGCGTCCCAATCCTATGCTACCGACTTCGTTCATTAGCATATTTTCTTGTAGCATGGTATTTTTTACTTTCATTTCCGCCCACAAAATTGCATATTACGTTGATATATTTTAATTTACAAAATTAATCATTAATTTTCTATTGGTATATTTCGCCCATGGTCGAAACTGAAAAAATACCCCGGTATTCAATATGGAATGTCAGCATACGCGGGTTTGGTCATACACGGTAATTTCAGGAACCTAACCACCGTAAAGAAACAGTAAATAAAGCTTTAATGTACTGTATAAAAGAGGGAAAATACACGAAAACAAAGATACATGTGTTGCTGGACATTGTACATGTAGTACATGTACATATATATATACACTTTCGCTTAACGACCAATTCGGTTAACGACGGCGCGCTGGTCCCAATTGTCGTCGTTAAACGAGGAGTGGTTGTATATACACATGAGGGAGGTTTGACACATGGAGAGGGCTACCACTTAAGCTAATTATATCAGGTCAAGTCAAGTCCTTCAAGACTTGACCAAACCTGATATAATTAGCTTAAATGGTAGCCCTCTCCATGTGTCAAACCTTTCCCATGTGTATAAATATCTCATCTTACTCTGTACTCATTCATTCTATTGTAATCCTTGAAGATATGAAAATATCACGAAAGAGCTCGGATTCCAAGAATCTTTCTTATCCCTGAGTTATTCACGACAATATAGTATATAAATATATATATATATATATGTGTATTTACCTAGTTGTATTTTATGGGAAGGGGAGCTATGCTCGTGGTGTCCTGTTTTCATATCTCATTTTATCTAAACTATTTTTAAATTCATGTATTGTTTTTGCACACACCACTTTCTCATCTAACTTGTTCCAACTGTCTATTACTCTGTGAGGAAAGCTGTTCTTTTTCAGGTCTCTTCTATAGCTATCCTTTTTTATTTTCTTTCCATGTCCTCTTGTATTTCTGTCATCCCATTTTATCAGATTCTCTCTATCAGTAATTTCTATGCCTTTCATGATTCTGTAAATAGCTATCAAATCTCCTCTCTCTCTTCTTTGCTATAGTGTCTGTAGTTCAAGTTTTGCTAGTCTCTCTTCATATGATAGTTTTGTGAGTGTAGGTGCCAATTTTGTAATTGCTCTTTGTATTCTTTCAAGTTTTTTTTATACATTTTTTTGTACTTGGTGACCATATCGTTGCCGCATATTCCAATCTTGGTCTTATCAGGGTGATTAGAATTTTCTTCACCATTTCTTCATCCAGATATGTAAATGCAACTTTGATTGTTCTTATTAAATTATAGGTTTCTCCAAAAATCTTATTTATATGTTTCTCAGGTGACATATTATTCATAACAATGACTCCCAGGTCCTTTTCATTTTCTACTTTTTTATTCTTTCTTCTCCCAATTTATTTGATCCTGTTATTCTGTTTTTACTTTTTCCAAATTCCATTATACTACACTTCTTTGTATTGAACTCCATTTCCCACTTCCTACTCCATTCCTGTACTTTGTTTAGATCTCTCTGTAGTGATTCATAATCTTCTTCCGTGTTCACTTTTTTCAATAGTTTTGCATCATCTGCAAAGAAGCTCACATAGCTTTCAATTCCTTCATCCATATCATTAATATATATAGCAAACATTATTGGGGCCAGAACCGTTCCTTGTGGAACACCGCTTATTACTTCATCCCATTTTGAGTGTTGGTCTCTTATCACTACTCTCATTTTTCTTTCTTGCAAAAAGTCTTCCATCCAATTTAGTAGTTTGCCCTGTATTCCTCCTTCAGTTTCTAATTTCTTAAGCAACTTTTTATGTGGTACTTTGTCAAAAGCTTTTTTTAGGTCTAGAAATGCACAATCAGCCTATCCATCTCTTTCTTGTATTATATCTATTAGCCTTGAATAGAAACATATTAAATTGGTGACGCATGATCGTCCTTGTCTGATTCAGACAAGGACGATCATGCGTCACCAATTTGTCTTGGATTTAGCACGCTGTTTTTTCTAAATATTTTACCCATCTATTTTTGACAATTCTTTCACAAATGTTTGCTATTGTACTTGTTAGAGAGACTGGCCTATAGTTGTTAGGGTCTTCTTTATTTCCCCCTTTATATATAGGTACTATATTTGCTTTTTTCCAATCTTCTGGAACTTTACCTTCTTTCAAGGAACTGATTATTTTACTATGTATTATATCTGCCAGTTCATTCCTGCATTCTTTCAAAATCCAGTTTGCCATTTCATCTGGTCCATGGGATTTTCTGACATCAAGATTACTCAAGTGTTTCAATATTTCATTCTTTGTTACTTCTATTTCTTTCATAGGGGGGACTTTCTCTTTCCATTCTATCTCTTCAGGTTGTATGTTCTCCCTTGTAAACACAGATTTAAAATGTTTGTTCATAATTTCCGCCATTTCAATTTCCTCTGTGTATTCAATTCCTCCTTGTCTTAATTTCTCATAATCTTGTTTGTTTTTCAGTTTGTTGTTTACAAATCTGTAGAATAGTTTTGGTTGATCTTTACACTTTTCTATGACATCTTTTTCAAATTTTCTCTTTTCCTCTCTGCACGCTTGTACATATTCATTTCTATAACAAGTATATATTTTCCATTTTTCTGGTCTTTTGTTTTTCTTCCATTTGGCCCAAGCTTTGTCTCTCTTGTCTTTTATCTCCCTACAACTTTTATTGTACCAGCACTTTATATATTCTTTTTCCTGTTTTTGTCTTGGGACATACTTTTCTACTCCCTTTTTATCCATTTTTGTCAAAATATTCCATTTCTATTCTACTGTTGTATCTTCTTTGTGTATTCTTTCCCAGTTTTCATTTTGGAAGAATTCTCTTATTTTATCAAAATTTGCTTTTTCATACATCAATCTTCCTTTTCTATATTGTTCATTTCTTTTCATGTATTTTTTCTCATTTAGTTCTAGTTCTATCAATATGTGGTCACTTTTGCTTATTGGTGCCTGGTATTCTATCTTTTCCACTCTATCAGGTTCTGAAGTGAATATTAGGTCTAGTCTCGATGGTTCTTCTTCATTTCTATACCTGGTGTTCTCTTGGATCCATTGTGTCATTGTGTGGTCAGTAATCATCTCAAGTAGAACACTACCCCATGAGTCTTCTCCACCCTTTACGGTCATCTCTTCCCAGCATATTTCTTTGCAATTATAGTCGCCCATCATAACTATTCTTCCTCCATCTTCCATTATCTTGTTTAGTGTTATTCTTGTGTCTTCTAACATGCTTTTATGTTCATTCTCTTCCCACGAGGCTGTTTTTGGGGGCACGTAGTTTATTACAAACTTTCTGCTCTTCTTATCCCTATCTTCTACTTCTATCATAATCATCTCTATTGTATTGTTCCCTATATGTGACATTCTTCACGCTTATATCCTTCTTAGTCAGGAACATAACTCCACCCCCTTGTTTTTTCTCTGTTTCTAATCCAATAATTATATGTATTGTGTCCTATGCTGTTGGGTGGTAGTGGACCTTTTAATTTTGTTTCAACAATTCCCATTATGTCCGGATCTTTTTCTTTCATATATTTGTTCAATTCATTCAGTCCTGTTATTAATCCATCTATATTTGTGTAGGATACTCTTAACTTTCTGTTATTTCCATTGTATTCTCTGTTTCTTTTGTGTTTCTCTCTGTTGTGTTCCATTTCTTCAATTTCATATTCACTACTCTCCAGTAGAATTCTTGTTTTTCTGTCTCCGTTCTGGTCTCTTTTTTTTTTTTTTTTTTTTTTTTTTTTCTTAGCTTCATGTCTTTTCCTTATTTCCTCCTCTCTTTCCTCTTTATTCATTTCCCTTTTTATCCATATCTTTTTATATTGTTCACTTGTTGCTAGTTTCCCTGTTTTGGATAAGATATTCTCTGCCGTAGTTTGTGACCTGAATTTAAACTTAATTGGTCTGGACTTGTCTGTACTATATTTCCCGAGCCTGAATTTCTCTTTGATTTGTTTCATTATTTCTGGCTCATCTTCCTGAACTAATTCTAGTAAATTTCTTACTTTTTCATTTTCCTCTTTGATTCTTGTGGTTCTATCTGGGTTATGTTTCTCTTCCATTCCTAATATAATTATACATTTCTTTCTATCTGCTAAGTCTCTTACTATATTCTCCTTCTGTCTCATCACTTTAATAACTGAGTCTTCAGTTTGTTCATTCATTTGCTGTTTGATTATGTCAGTAAATGCAACTTTGCTATTTTCTTGGATATATTTCCAACCCTCCTTGTTCTCCTTATTATTCTCCTTTAAGACTTTATTCTCCTGTTTTACTTCTTTTAACTGTTTTTTTAATTCTTCAATTTCCTTAGTTAAGTTTTTGTTCGCCTTCTCTAGTTCTTCCAATTGTTCAACCCTCTGCACAATGTTGTTAACGTGACCGAACCTAAATTCCCAGTGCTCGATCATCTTATCGAGCTTCTCTTCTAGTCTTGTTAATCGTGTGTGTGTGTGTGTGTGTGTATATATACATATATAAATATAAATACATATATATATATATATATATTATATATATATATACAGACGCTCCTCAACTTACGTTTTAGTTACGTTCCGAAAGGCCGAACGTAAGTTGAAATGAACGTAAGTTGTTACTGTACTATACATCCGTAAATTCTATTACCGTATCTTATAAAACACCCCTAAATCATTAATTATACACATAACATTGTAAAATAATAACATTAATTTCAAATAAACTAAATTCAAGCACCATAAATTGAGATGGTGGAGGAGGGGGAGGAGGAGGCAAGGCACGTTCAGTCTGGCGTTTGTGCCATGTAAACAATGGACGCAGCGTCATGCGTAAGTATCGTTTGAACTACGGAGCGCGCGCTAAACTAAAAAATTCACTCAATTTTTTTTTTCCATTTTTTTTTTTTTTTTTTTTTTTTTTACAGTCAGTTCAAACGTAAAATCGAAAAAACGTAAAACGAATGAACGTAAGTAGAGGAGCGTCTGTATATACATATATATGTATATACATATATATATATATATATTTATAAAGTATATATGTATTTATTTATATTTATATATATATATATATAGATATAAATAAATACATATATATATATATATAAATATATATATATATATATATATAAATATATATGCAAGCAATCACATCACCGTGATACAAAAATGCAAAATAACCACATGAGAAGGGAAACTTGTAGACAGTAAGTACTTTCGTATATTACGAAAGTACTTACTGTCTACAAGTTTCCTTTCACCTGTGGTTATTTTGCATATATATATATATATATATATATATATTTTTATATATTATACATATAGACAAATATATATGGATAAGTATTTTAGACAAATTATTTGGATGATGGAGAACATAAACACAGGGGAATGCTCGGAACCCTAAACACTCTAACATTTCGTTGGCGTAGAACTTCTTCTCTGAAGAAGTTCTACGCGAACGAAACGTTAGAGTGTTTAGGGTTCCGAGCCTTCCCCTGTGTTTATGTTCTCCATCATCCAAATATATATATATACATATATACATATATATATATATAAATACATATACATACACACATTGTTCCACAAGGAACAGTACTGGCCCCAATAATGTTTGCTATATATATTAATGATATGGTTGAAGAAATTGAAAGTTATATGAGCTTCTTTGCAGATGATGCAAAACTATTAAAAAAAGTGAACACGGAAGAAGATTGTGAATCACTACAGAGTCATCTAAATAAAGTATGGGAATGGAGTAGGAAGTGGGAGATGGAGTTCAACACTAAAAAGTGTAGTATAATGGAATTTGGAAAAAGCAAAAACAGAATAACAGGATCATATAAATTGGGAGAAGGAATAAAAAAGTAGCAAATGAGAAGGACCTGGGAGTCATTGTTATGAATAATATGTCACCTGAGAAACATATAAATAAGATTTTTGGAGAAACATATAATTTAATAAGAACGATCAAAGTTGCATTTACATACCTGGATGAAGGTGAAGAAAATTCTAATCACTCTGATAAGACCAAGATTGGAATATACAGCAACGATGTGGTCACCAAGTACAAAAAAATGTATAAAAAAACTTGAAAGAATACAAAGAGCAATTACAAAATTGGCACCAACACTCTCAAAACTATCATATGAAGAGAGACTAGAAAAACTTGAACTACAGACACTAGAGCAAAGAAGAGAGGAGATTTGATAGCTATTTACAGAATCATGAAAGGCATAGAAATTATTGATAGAGAGAATCTGATAAAATGGGATGATAGAAATACAAGAGGGCATGGAAAGAAAACCAAGAAAGACAGCTATAGAAGAGATCTGAAAAAGAACAGCTTTCCTCACAGAGTAATAGACAGTTGGAACAAGTTAGATGAGAAAATGGTGTGTGCAAAAACAATACATGAATTTAAAAATAGTTTAGATAAAATGTGATATGAAGACGGGACACCACGAGCATAGCTCCCCTTCCCGTAAAATACAACTAGGTAAATACAATTAGGTAAATACACACACACCCTTTCACCGAATGGATGGCGAGAATTGGTGTTCCATAGAAAAAGGAAAAACTACGTGGATCTCAACATCCAGGAAGTGCCTTTTTGTATTTATAGGGAAGGGGAGTGCTCGTGGAATAGTGGGGAAGTGATAGGGAAGGAGAAGGGAAGGGATATTGAGGGAAATGGAAGGAAATGAGGAAGAGAATGACATGGTCCAGGAAGCTAGGAGAAATGTAAACAAGAGACGAACTGAAGACGATGACTTTGGAGAGGACGGAATCAACAAAAATGTAAAGATTAGAAGTATAGATAAGAGCAATACAGAAGGTGATGAGAATATTTTCCAGGGATTTAAAGAGGGTGGGGGGGACACAACCCCCCCCCTGATTGACAAGACTAAAAGAGAAGCTCGATAAGATGATCGAGCACTGGGAGCTTAGGTTCGGTCACGTTAACAACATTGTGCAGAGGGTTGAAAGATTGGAAGAACTAGAGAAGGCGAACAAAAACTTAACTAAGGAAATTGAAGAATTAAAAAAACAGTTAAAAGAAGTAAAACAGGAGAATAAAGTCTTAAAGGAGAATATTAAGGACAACAAAGAGGGTTGGAAATAAATCCAAGAAAACAGCATAGTTGCATTTACTGACATAATCAAACAACAAATGAATGAACAAACTGAAGACTCAGTTATTAAAGTGATGAGACAGAAGGAGAATATAGTAAGACTTAGCAGATAGAAAGAAATGTATAATTATATTAGGAATGGAAGAGAAACATAACCCAGATAGAACCACAAGAATCAAAGAGGAAAATGAAAAAGTAAGAAATTTACTAGAATTAGTTCAGGAAGATGAGCCAGAAATAATGAAACAAATCAAAGAGAAATTCAGGCTCGGGAAATATAGTACAGACAAGACCAGACCAATTAAGATTAAATTCAGGTCACAAACAACGGCAGAGAATATCTTATCCAAAACAGGGAAACTAGCAACAAGTTAACAATATAAAAAGGTATGGATAAAAAGAGAAATGAATAAAGAGGAAAGAGAGGAGGAAATAAGGAAAAGACATGAAGCTAAGAAAAAAAAAAAAAAAAAAAAAAAAAGAGACCAGAACGGAGACAGAAAAACAAGAATTCTACTGGAGAGTAGTGAATATGAAATTGAAGAAATGGAACACAACAGAGAGAAACACAAAAGAAACAGAGAATACAATGGAAATAACAGAAAGTTAAGAGTATCCTACACAAATATAGATGGATTAATAACAGGACTGAATGAACTGAACAAATATGTGAAAGAAAAAGTTCCGGACATAATGGGAATTGTTGAGACAAAATTAAAAGGTCCACTACCACCCAACAGCATGGGACACAATGCATATAATTATTGGATTATAAACAGAGAGATAAAACAAAGGGGTGCAGTTATGTTCCTGACTAAGAAGGATATAAACGTGATGAGTGTCACATATGGGAAGAATAGAGTAAAGATGATTATGATAGAAGTAGAAGACAGAGATAAGAAGAGCAGAAAGTTTGTAATAAATTACATGCCCCCAAAAACAGCCTCGTGGGAAGAGAATGAACATAAAAGCATGTTAGAAGACACATGAATAACACTAAATGAGATAATGGAAGATGGAGGAAGAATAGTTATGATGGGCGACTATAATTGCAAAGAAATATGCTGGGAAGAGATGACCGTAAAGGGTGGAGAAGACTCATGGGGAAGTGTTCTACTTGAGATGATTATTGACCACACAATGACACAATGGATCCAAGAGAACACTAGGTATAGAAATGAAGAACCATTGAGACTAGACCTAATAATCACATCAGAACCTAAAATAGTGGAAAAGATAGAATACCAGGCACCAATAAGTAAAAGTGACCACATATTGATTGAACTAGAACTAAATGAGAAAAAATACATGAAAAGAAATGAACAATATAGAAAAGGAAGATTGATGTACGAAAAAGCAAATTTTGATAAAATAAGAGAATTCTTCCAAAATGAAAACTGGGAAAGAATACACAAAGATACAACAGTAGAAGAGAAATGGAATATTTTGACAAAAATCTATAAAAAAGGAGTAGAAAAGTATGTCCCAAGACAAAAACAGGAAAAAGAATATATAAAGTGCTGGTACAATAAAAGTTGTAGGGAGATAAAAGACAAGAGAGACAAAGCTTGGGCCAAATGGAAGAAAAACAAAAGACCAGAAAAATGGAAAATATATACTTGTTATAGAAATGAATATGTACAAGCGTGCAGAGAGGAAAAGAGAAAATATGAAAAAGATGTCATAGAAAAATGCAAAGATCAACCAAAACTATTCTACAGATTTGTAAACAACAAACTGAAAAACAAACAAGATTTGGAGAAATTAAGACAAGGAGGAGTTGGTTACACAGAGGAAATTGAAATGGCGGAAATTATGAACAAACATTTTAAATCAGTGTTTACAAGGGAGAACATACAACCTGAAGAGATTGAATGGAAAGAGAAAGTCCCCCCCATGAAAGAAATAGAAGTAACAAAGAATGAAATATTGAAACACTTGAGTAATCTTGATGTCAGGAAATTGCATGGACCAGATGAAATAGCAAACTGGATTTTGAAAGAATGCAGGAATGAACTGGCAGACATAATACATAGCATAATAAACAGTTCCTTGAAAGAAGGTAAAGTTCCAGAAGATTGGAAAAAAGCAAATATAGTACCTATATATAAAGGGGGAAATAAAGAAGACCCTAACAACTATAGGCCAGTCTCTCTAACAAGTACAATAGCAAAAATTTGTGAAAGAAATGTCAAAAATAGATGGGTAAAATATATAGAAAAAACAGCGTGCTAAATCCAAGGCAATTTGGATTCAGACAAGGACGATCATGCATCACC
>NC_134787.1:4579502-4592002 GCF_046742065.1 Oratosquilla oratoria
GTGTTGGTGGTAATTCGACTCGTTGTTGGCCGCCGCCGCCAAGATTGCGCATTGCATCATCCATTCGAAGGCGTTGAAGGCATTCAATAACGGGGTCGTGGTCAACTCGACCGTGTCCCCGAGAACTTGTAAACCAACAGACGATAGCCGCCAGTGTGGGTTCAGACTTGTTTGGATATGTCGTTGACGGCGTCGCTTATGGTGTTCCACGTGTTTTTTGTAAACAAGGTGACTGTTGATGCTGTGATGTTGGTGTAAATTGATAAGGTTAGTGAATAAAGTGAGTGAATATAGGTGTATTTTCTAAAACCTTCAAATATCCGGAATTTTCAAGTATCCGGTATGCGCGCTCTCCGTAGTTCAAACGATACTTGCGCATGACGCTTCGTCCATTGTTTACATTGCACAAGCGACAAACTGAACATGCCTTGCCTCCTCCTCCCCCTCCTCCTCCACCATCTCAATTTATGTTGCTTGAATTTCATTTATTTGAAATTAATGTTATTATTTTACAATGTTATGTGTATAATTAATTATTTAGGGGTGTTTAGTAGAGGTAGGTGTGGAGGAGGAATGGGGATGGTTCAAGGAGGGAGTCACAAAGTGTGCAAAGATGGTGTGTGGAACAAGAAGGACAGGAGGAAATAGAAGGAAGGGTAGTGAATGGTGGGATGAGGAAATGAAGAAGGTTGTAGAGGAGAAGAAGCAAGCTTATACAGATTGGTTACAAAATAGGATGAGGGAGTCATATGAGACGTACAAAGAAAAGAAAAGAGAAGTAAAGAAAAAGGTAAAGGAGGCAAAGAGGAGAGCAGATGTGAAATGGGGTAAGAGTATGACAGAAAATTTTGAAAGTAATAAAAAGATGTTTTGGAAAGAAATTAAGAGAGGAAGAGGAGGCAAATCAAGTAGAGAAGAAAAGGTAAAAGGTGCAGATGGAGAGATGATAATGGAGGAGAAGGCAGTAAGGGGAAGATGGGCAGAATATTTTAGGAAGTTGCTAAATGTGAAGGAGGATAGGGAGGGAAAGATAGCTGCAGTGGGAAATGCGAAGAAAATGACAGTGATGAGTGAGGAAAATGGAGGAGAAATAAGGAAGGATGAAGTTAAGACAGCAGTTAAGATGATGAAAGCAGGTAAGGCACCTGGTCTGGATGGATGCCATGCAGAATGTCTTAAAAAAGGAGGTACAGTGATGGTGGACTGGTTGGTGAGGTTATTTAATGTTTGCTGGAGAGAAGGTAGAGTGCCGGAGGACTGGAGGAGTGCTTGTATAGTTCCACTTTACAAGGGAAAGGGGGACAAGTGTGAATGTAGTAGTTTCAGAGGGATTAGCCTGTTAAGTGTAGTTGGGAAGGCTTATGGGAGGATCTTGATTGAGAGGATTAGGAGAGGAACAGAGGGAGTAATTGGTGAGGAACAGTGTGGATTTAGTATGGGTAGAGGTTGTGTAGATCAGATTTTTGTGGTAAGACAGATATGTGAGAAAGCTATAGGAAAGGGGAAGGATGTTTTTTGGGCCTTTATGGATCTGGAAAAGGCTTACGACAGGGTAGACAGAAAGGCACTGTGGGAGGTTATGCGGATATACGGGATAGGAGGAAAGCTTCTGGGAGCTGTCAAGAGTTTTTATGAGAGCAGTAGAGCTTGTGTCAGGATTAGAAATGGAGAGAGTGAGTGGTTTGAGGTAAAGGTGGGACTTCATCAAGGATGTGTTATGTTACCCTGGCTGTTCAACTTATACATGGATGGGGTAGTGCGAGAGGTAAATGCAAGGGTAGTGGGTCAGGGATTGGAGGTGGTTAAAGAAAATGGAGAAAAGTGGGAGTTGAGCCAGCTGTTGTTTGCGGACGACACTGAGCTTGTGACAGGATCGGAGGAGGGATTGAGGAAGTTGGTGACAGAGTTTGAGAGAGTGTGTGATAGAAGAAAGCTGAAGATAAATGTGGGTAAAAGTAAGGTGATGAGATGTACAAGGGGTGAAAGTGGCAGTAATCTGGAAGTGAGCATTAAGGGAGAGCAATTGGAGGAAGTGGATAGTTTTAGATACTTGGGTGCAAATGTGGCAGGAAAAGGTGGAGTAAAGGTGAAGGTAGAATGTAGATTGAGAGAAGCGAATAAATGCCTTGGTGGATTAAAAAGTGTAATGAGGAATAGAAATTTGGGAATGGATGCTAAGAGGAGACTGTATGAAGGAGTGATTGTGCCAACAGCACTGTATGGGGCAGAAACATGGAACATAAGAGAGGAAGAGAGAAGGAGCTTGAATGTGTTTGAGATGAAGTGTCTGAGAAGTATGATGGGGGTTACTAGGCTAGATAGAGTGAGAAATGAGGAGGTGAGGAGGAGAACAGGGGTGGAAAGGGAGTTGTACCTAGTTGTATTTTATGGGAAGGGGAGCTAAGCTCATGGTGTCCCATCTTCATATCTCATTTTATCTAAACTTTTTTTAAATTCATGAATTGTTTTTGCACACACCACTTTTTCGTCCAACTTGTTCCAGATGTCTATTACTCTGTGGGGAAAGCTGTTTTTTTCAGGTCCCTTCTATAACTGTCTTGATTTTCTTTCTGTGTTCTCTTGTATTTCCACTATCCCATGCCCCCTGGGGCTAGGGGGTGTAGTATAGAATATAGCCCCCGCCATGTCGGCTGCCTGTCGTAAGAGGCGACTAATGCCGATCCCCGGGCAGGGGCTCTTGTTTCCCCGCACAGGGCTTCCTCTTAAACTTCCTTTTCCACTCCTCTCTTCTCTTCTGCTTGCTGTTCCCTCCCTCCGACCTAATTTTCAGCCACCCCTCTCAGTAGCGGCAAAAGAAAGCCCTATGGCGATGGCTAGTGGCGATGGGGGCAGGAGAAGGTGATCTCTGGAAGCCTCTAGTCACGAACTACACATAGGCGGTGTGGGCAAGATAAATTGCTCTCGTATTGGGATCGAGGCAACAGCACGGTTCGGTAGCTACCCACATGACTGAGCAGCCCTACTCAGGATCCACTCTGCTCACCCCACATGGGGAGGGGGCTAGAAAAGGTGCCCCAAACATAGTTTGCCTCACAACCACCTTACTGGGGAACCGCCCCCAGTAAGGTCACCCCCACTGCGGTCAAGACAAACCCTTAAGAGAAAACTCTCCTAACGCTGACGATCTATGCATGACCAAGGATATGAGCAAGGCCTCTACTGGTTCTAGAAATGAAAGTCCACAGTCTTTCATCACACTGGAACCCTATTCCGCTAAACCACAATAACATGCAGCCAATACCCCATATATGTATATATAAATATGTATATGGGACTCATGATACTGTTTTCTCTTGCTAACTTACTGCAAGAAGGCTACTACAAGAATCAGGACATTGAAGATAATGGTTTCAAAGCAAATGGCTCCAACAATTCTTGGCAAGAAAATTAAACATAAGGAACTATTCTCATGTGTATATACTGAGTGTGCCATCAAAGCATGTGGACTTTGTTGCAACATGTATTCTCAATTATGACCACTGATGTGGTTCATGTGGTTTTGCATTTCTAGGGATGTCAAACTAATGGCCCACAATACATTCCTTGTGAGATGGCAAGATTTCGGAATTCGAATTCCTGTAATATAACTCAAGTTGAAAACTCACATATAACCTCGGGTGGTACTTAGACCAAATGTGGCCAATGGAGCATGAGTTTAACACCCTGTTTTATAGTAAAAAGAGAATTGGGAATTACATGAGTGGCCATAGTTTCATGGAATTATACAAGGTATTTGATAATACAACGTAGGGGAAAAATATTACAGCAAAACTTGACTCAGAGATGGAAACGCAGTGTTTAATGGTTGTACTATTCTTTTTCTTAAGGTCTAAAAGGTTTATTCAACTAAATCCTACCCATTACTTCTTTCACATCCTAGAAGACAAACTGATTCACATACACTTTGATTAAGGTTTAGGTGAGGGCGAGCGATTCTTTATTATTTTGCTATGTTTCCCAGTCAAGAGAAAATTTATAAAGAAAAAACAAATAAATATACCTACAGTACTACTTAACACTTCAAAATAGTCTTTATGCAAACAACATTAATGACTTTGTCAAAATAGGCTGTAAACAATTATTGAAAAAAATCCTGACTAAACACTTATGAATTTTGAAAGTATCCCCTTAAGTAGGAGTACTGTGACAAGAAAATATATATCACAGACAAAGACGCACAAAAATACAGACAAAACTCCACAGCAGGTAGTATAAGTGTGTTCTATCAAGTGGTGGGAAGGAGCACTGGTGGTAGCCACAACCAGCTGGGGCATTCTGCCACCAGACCTCTGGCAGGCTTGAGTTGCAGGCCAATATAGGTTATAACAGAGCAGATACAAAATACAGGTTATAAACATAGCAAATACAAAATAGGCATATCATAATATTGCCAAGTACTACAAAAATCAAAGCAAGGAAACAAAATGGGTGTGAACCACTCGGCAGGTGGAGATGGTACACTGTATTATAATAAAAAATGTTCCTTTGAACTCGTGTTTATGTCGACTCGCCATGGTCTCCCCTCAGAGCACCACCGTCTCATCAAAAACCCTTGCAGTTCATATGGTGGGATATCATTATCACCCACATTTCACCAGTATGACATGGCAACTGCTGAGATATTCTAGAGTTCTTTTGTGTTGTTTTAGCTACTTGAAAGTGAGAATAGGTGGGAGTATATTATTCTTTTGTTATAGAATGTGTTGAATATATTTTACACTATGAGGTAATTACGATTAAGAAGTCTTACAATGGAACTGTCTGATAAAATATACCACTTGATCCTTTCAAACACTATGTGACGATTTTAAAAGAAGAGTGGCACTTCGTGGAGTGACAGTGACGTGACGGTCATTTGCGACTCAGCCCAGATTCTAATCAGGGAATTGTGATATAGTTTTGGAGGACAAAAAATAAACAACTTTCTTAAACACAAAACTCAAATTAACACCAATCAAATTGTCTTTTTTTTTTTATCTTAAAGTTGAGATAAAAACACAAGATATTAAACCTGAAATACCTATAACCTGTTTGAATCTCAAGATTTTTTCAGATATCAACAAATAAAGGGAGAGTTAGGGTGTATGGAGGGGTATTATATGGTGCCTATCAAAGAAATGTATGAACACAAAAATCAAACATGAACACAAAAATCAAATGTGAACACAAATTCTTTGTAATTTCCTCTTCAAAGGGAAAATGAAAGAAGAATAGACATGAACAAATGTTTCCACAGCATGCAGCAGTCTTGCGTTTCCAGGTTAGTAAACAAACAGACATTCCTGAGTGCGTTGCTGAGTGAGGTGTTAGTGGCTCATGGGCAATTCAAATGCAAGTAGTCATTACAAAAAATAGGTGCCAAACAATATATCATGTGCATCATATTCCTGAACATGATGCAAAAGAATTATATGTATAAGAAGCCAGGATATCAATAAAATCACACACTGAATTGATCATGGTTATCCTGAGTGTAGAGGCTAAAAGTCTAAAAATCTAAATATGCAAATAAATTCATATCAATAAAAGTGCAACCAAATAAATATAATAAAACCCACTTTTCAGTATTCATGTTCCTGCATACGTGCATACGTTGTATGTGTGTGCATGTATGTGTTTGTATTTGTGTGTGCACATTTGTTTACATATGTGCATGTGAATGTGTAAGTGCGCAAGTGCTCGCATGTGCATATGTGTCTCTATGTGTGTATACAACTATGTGCATATGTGTGTGTTTGTGTGCACTTATGAGTATGTTTTGTGTGTGTGTGTATTTACCTAGTTGTATCTTACAGGAAAGGGAGCTATGTTCGTGGTGTCCCATCTTTGTATCTCGCAGTATCTAGTTTGCTCTCAAATCCATGTATGGTTTTTGCACACACTACTGTATTGTCCAATTTGTTCCAGTCATCCACCACTCTGAGTGGAAAGCTGTTCTTTTTCAGGTCCCTCCTATAACTGTCCTTTTTGAGTTTCTTTTCATGTCCTCTTGTATTTCTCTTATCTCAACTTGTTAAATCTTCTCTATCAAGGAATTCCATGCCTCTTATGATTCTATGGATGGTCAATAGGTCACCTCTTTCTCTTCTTTGTTCCTGAGTCAGTAATTCCAGCTTTGACAATCTCTCCTCATATGATAGTTTTGAAAGTGTTGGGGCCATCTTCGTAATTGCTCTTTGGATTCTTTCAATTTTCTTTATATTCTTTTTAGTACTGGGTGCCCAGTGTTGCTGCATATTCCAGCCTTGGCCTTATCAGTGTGACTAGTATTTTCTTCACCATTTCTTTGTCCAAGTAGGTAAAGGACACCTTTATTTCTTCTTTATCCAGGAGTCATGTCTTTTGTGATAATTACTCCAAAGTCTTTTTCAGAACTCACTTTCTTTTATTTGGTTTGTACCAATTTTATATTATCCTGATACTTTTTTTTCTACTTTTCCAAATTCCATTATGCTACATTTCTTTATTGTGAAGTCCACTTCCTACCTCTAACTCGATTACCTAACCCTATTTAAATCTTTCTGTAGTGACTCACAGTTTTGTGTCATCTGTAAAGAAGTTCATGTAACATTCTATACCCTCATCAATGTCACTTACATAAATAGCAAACATCAGAGCCAATACTGATCCCTGTGGGACATCACTAATCACTTCTTCCCAAGTAGAACTCTTATCTTTGAGCACTATCATTTTTTTTTTTTTTTTGTAGTCCTATTTGGATTATGCTTCTCTTCCATCCCTAATATAATTATACATTTCTTTTTATCCACTAGGTCTTATCATCTTTTTATCTGCTAAGTCTCTTACTATATTCTCCTTATCCCTCATCACTTTAATAAATCTGTCCTTAGTTTGTTCTTTCATCTGTTGTGTCACTATATCTCTAAATTCAGTTTTGTTGATCTCTTGGACTTTTCTCCAACCCTGTACCTCTTTTGCTATGGACTCTTTATTCTCTTTATTATTCTTTTTTAATTCCTCAGTCTCATATTTTTCTTCTTTTAACTGTCTTTTTAATTCTATTTATTTAGGTTTTTGGTCTCCTTCTTTAGTTCTTTCAATTTATCAACTCTTTGTGTAATTTGTTTAAGTTGACTGAACCTAACCTCCCGCTGTTCATTCATTTTCTCTAGTTTTTCCTCTAGACTTGCTAATCAGGGGAGGTTGTCATCTCCTCCCTCATTAAATCCATGGAAATAATTATCTTCACCTTCCATTGCTCTGCTCTTATCTAAATTTCTCATTTTTACATTTATACTAACCTCTTCGATTTCACCTCTATCGTCTGCACATCTTTTGTTGACATTCCTTCTGACTTCCAGGGCCCATTCGTCCTCTTCCTCATTTCCTTCCATTTTCTTCAGTAATCCCTCCCTTTTTCCCTTTTTTCACCTTCCCACTCCACCATGAGCTTTCCTATTCCCTACTAAAACAACACAGTTACTCCCTCGTCGTTGAGATCCACAAAATTTAAAGTTTTTCCTGGAGTTCCAAACTTCGCTGTCATTTAAACTGTTGTGTGTGTGTATTTACCTAGTTGTATTTTACGGGAAGGGGAGCTATGCTCGTGTATCCTGTCTTCATATCTCATTTTATCTAGACTGTTTTTAAATTCATGTATTGTTTTTGCACACACCACTTTCTCATCTAACTTGTTCCAAACTTCTATTACTCTGTGGGGAAAGCTGTTCTTTTTCAGGTCTCTTCTATAACTGTTTTTCTTGATTTTCTTTCCGTGTCCTCTTGTATCTCTACTATCCCATTTTATTAGATCCTCTTTATCAATAGTTTCTATGCCTTTCATGATTCTAAAAATAGTTATTAAGTCTCCTCTCTCTCTTCTTTGCTCTAGTGTCTGTTGCTCAAGTTTTGTTAGTCTCTTCATATGATATGTGTCAATTTTGTAATTGCTCTTAGTATTTTTTTTAAAGTTTTGTTATACAATTTTTTGTACTTGGTGACCACATCATCGCTGCATACTCCGATCTTGGTCTTATCAAAGTGACTAGTATTTTTTTCACCATTTCTTCGTCCAGGTATGTAAATGCCACTTTGATTGTTCTTATTAGATTATAAGTTTCTCCAAAAACTTTGTTTATATGTTTCTCAGGTGACATATTATTCATAACAATGACTCCCAGGTCCTTCTCATTTTCTACTTTTCTAATTTCTTCTTCTCCCAATTTATATAATCCCACTATTCTTTTTTTACTTCTTCCAAATTCCATTATACTACACTTCTTAATATTGAATTCCATCTCCCACTTCCTACTCGTTTTTTCTCTAGTATTTCGAATTTCCTTACTTTCATATTCACTACTCTCCAATAGAATTTCTCTTTTTCTGACTCTGTTCTGTTCTCGTTTTTTTCCTTAGCTTGTTGTCTTTTCATTTTTTCCTCTCTTTCCTCTTTATTCATTTCCCTTTTTATCCATACCTTTTTATATTGTTCACTTGCTGCTAGTTTCCCTGTTTTTGATAAGATATTCTCTGCCGTTGTTTGTGACCTGAATTTAATCTTAATTGGTCTGGTCTTATCTGTACTATACTTTCCGAGTCTAAACTTCTCTTCAATTTGTTTCATGATTTCAGGTTCATCTTCCTGAACTAATTCTAGTAATCTGCTTACTTTTTCATTTTCCTCATTGATTCTTGTGGTTCTATCTGGGTTGTGTTTCTCTTCCATTCCTAATATAATTATGCATTTCTTTTTACCTAAGTCTCTTACTATATTCTCCTTTTGTCTCATCACTTTAATAACTGAGTCTTCAGTTTGTTCTTTCATTTGCTGTTTAATTATGTCAGTAAATGCAACTTTACTGTTTTCTTGGATTGTCTTCCAACCCTTAGCTTCTTTAGCTATGGCCTCTTTGTTTTCTTTATTATTCCTCTTTAATTCTTCATTCTCCTCTTTTACTTCTTTTAACTGTCTTTTTAGTTCTTCTATTTCCTTAGTTAAGTTTTTGTTCGCCTTCTCTTGTTCTTCCAATCTTTCAACCCTTTGCTCAATTTCTAACATTCTACTGAACCTACTCTCCCAATGTTCGGTCATTTGTTCAAGTTTTTGTTCTAGTCTTCCCAGTCGGGGGAGGTTGGTATCCACCCCCCACCCCCTCATTAAATCCATGGAAATTATTATCCTCAACTTCTATTGTGCTGCTCATATCTATGTTTCTAATCTTTACATTTTTGTTAGACCCTTCATCGTCACTAAATTGATCCGGCCCGCGTTTGTTTACATGGCGTCTGCCTGCCTGAACCAAGTCCTCTCCTTCCTCATTTCCTTCCATTTCCCTCAGTAATCCCTCCCCTTCTCCTTTTTCCTCACTTTCCCACTACACCATGAGCAATCCCCTTCCCTGCAAATACAATAGGTACTTCCTTTGCGTTGAGATCCACAAAAATTTCACTTTTTCTTCAGGACGTCAATCCTCGCCGTCTGTCCGACGTGTGTGTGTGTGTGTGTGTGTGAGACAGAGAGATAGAAAGGTGTGAGAGCGAGAGATGGATAAACAGACAGACAGAGAGGTGTGAGTGAGAGTTACAAGGAGTTACAATGAATCTCAGTACCTCAAAAGGTTTTACAACCCATATTGAGGAATTACTGTTAAGAGGTTACTGGGGATTCATACAAGTATATACACTAATGTATGTAACACCTTGTCTAATCAACTTTTGAACCGCTTAACAGAGGAATTGTTTACCATGTCCTCTGGCAGTTTGTTCCAAGTGTTGTATATTTTATAGATAAAAGAGTCGCCAACCTTGTCACAAGAATAATGAGGGGGATTGAGCTTTCACCCATGATCACGAGTGGCATTCATGTTCAAGCTGAAGAGATGTCAATAGTCAATGTTATCAAATCCTTGTAGTATTTAGAAAACCTTTATTAAGTGTCCTCGCAATCTAGTGGTTTCTAGAAGAAAGAGTCCCAAAGCCTTGAGACACCTCTGGTAGCCCATTTGTCTAATGGTGGGAACAAGCTTTGTTGCTTGTGCCTGAACTCGTTCTAGCTTCTGCACGTCCATCCTCAAGTTCAGCCACCAGAATTGGATGGCGTATTCCAGATGGGAACAAACTAGAGAACTGTAAAGCATCAACACTATTTCTTGGTTCAGGTAATGTCTTCTGATGTATTCTAAAAAATTTTGTGCATTCTTTTCTACTTTGGTACACTATTTTGGGGGCTTAAGGTCGAGGCTAATCAAGACACCCAAATATTTTTCTAGTTCTGTACTTGCTATGTCCTGACCCAGAGAATAATCTGCCCTCTGGTTTGCATGCCCGATATGCATTATCTTGCACTTATCCAGATTAAATGGCATCAGCCACTTCTCGGAACACTCTCCCACTTTCTCTAAGTCTGACCTATGAATTTCTACACTTTCAGGTGCTGCAACATTTGCTCCCAACATTGTGCCATCAGCAAATTTAGCTATGCGGCTCAAAATTCCAACATCTATATCATTGATATAGATGATGAAGAGCAGTGGACCTAATACAGATCCTTGGGGTATCCCACTGGTAGCAGGAGACCAGCTAGACGATGGCCCATTAATGACTACACGCTGTCATTCAACATTAACCTCTTATGAGGTGCCTCATCAAAGGCTTCCTGGAAGTCGAGATAAAGTATGCCGATTGCTATGTTCCTGTCATATTCTTGAAGCATGGCATGGAAGAACTATATCAAGTTGGTTAAGCATGATCTGTGACGCCGAAAGCCATGCTGCGAGTCTAATAACAGGTCATTTCCTTCCAAAAACTCTACTATTCTATCCACAATGACACCTTTCAGTATCTTCCCTACTATGGAAGTACGGCTGATATGTCAGTAATTCTCCATTTTTGCTCGTCGCCCTTTCTTAAAGATAGGAGTCACATTTGCCTCCCACCCCTAGGCACTTCTCCTGTCCGCAGAGACTCATTGAAGATTTCTACTAGGTGGGGAGCCACTTGCAAACCTCCCACAGTGGCTTTGGCAGGAATCCATCTGGTCCGGGAGGCTTGTAAGTTTTTCTAGTCTGGCTAAGACTCCAATGTTCGTAAACTGAATGTCCATGGACTCTCCCTCGTATACCTGAACTAGTTCAGGGATTGCCCTTTCTACTTCCTCAGTGAACCTGAAGAGAAGTGTGCATTGAGGATATCAGCCATCTCAGGGTCTGTGTTCTGAAGTGTTCCACCACAGCCATGCAAAGTATCAATTTTGTTTCTAACTGGTTCTCTGCTGTTGAGAATCTTTCCTGTCCTTAACCGCTCTTCTTATCTCTTGTGTGAACCATTTAGGTTGCAGACATTATATCTAACAGCATTGTGATCGCTTCTACCTAGGGCCTCATCCACAGATATATTGCATACTATGCTATCCTCAGTGGTGAACACAAGATCTGGTATACTTTCTCCCCTTGTTGGCTCTTGTACCCATTGGGTAAGAAAGATTTTGTCTGCAAAATGAAGAAACCTCCTGATTTCATCTTCCCCTGTTCTATCTTCCCAGTTTACATGACAGTTGAAACCCCCTAAGATAACCACTGTACGCTTGCTTATTAAATAATTAATTTCTTGTGTACAATTCAATGTCCTTGTTGAGACACTGATGTGGTGGCCTGTAAACTAGAATAAATCTGTACCATTATTCTCTTAGTTGAAAATCTATGCTAAATAGTTCTTTTCCTGTGTTTAATGTACGTTTGATAGGATACAAGGTTTCTCAAATGTACATCACTACCCCTCCCTTCTCCCAATTCATCCTATCTTTGTGAAACAGTGCATACCTTGGAATCTCAAATTCACCAATAAAGTTCCACTTGCATGGATCCAGGATTCTATAATAGCTACTACGTCTAACATTTCTGTTCCTAGAACTACTTTGAGCTCTAACATTTTGTTTCTAATGGACTTTGCATTAAACAGTAAGACATCGAGGGAATCAAGTCTTACAAGGCGCTCCCTTTGCTTCACTCATTTCCCAACTCACATGAGAGGGTGCCAGAGATGACTCCTCACCCAGAGGAGACAGAGATATAGATGGATATATATATATATATATATATATATATATATATATATATACATATATATATATATAAAGAGAAAGAGGTGAGAGAAGTGGGAGATGCGAGAGAGATGAAAGATGTGAGAAAGGTGAAACGGGTAAAACTGGCTAAAGAGATGAGAGATATGAGAGAGGTGAGATATGTGAGACATGTGGGAGAAGTAACAGAGGGAAGAGAAGGGACAGAGGTGAGAGAGAAGGGAAAGAGGTGAGAGAGAAGGGAAAGAGGTGAGAGAGAAGGGAAAGAGGTGAGAGAGAAGGGAAAGAGGTGAGAGAGAAGGGAAAGAGGTGAGAGAGAAGGGAAAGAGGTGAGAGAGAAGAGATAGGTGAGAGATGTAAGAAAGATAAGAGAGGTGAGACAGGTGAGAGGTGAGGCAGGTGAGAGGTGAGAGGTCGGAGAAAAGTGAGAGAGGTAAGAGAG
>NC_134787.1:4597002-4639502 GCF_046742065.1 Oratosquilla oratoria
CAAAGATCTGATCTACACAACCTCTACCCGTCCTAAATCCACACTGTTCCTCACCAATTACTTCCTCTGTTCCTCTCCTAATCCTCTCAATCAAGATCCTCCCATAAGCCTTCCCAACTACACTTAACAAGCTAATCCCTCTGAAACTACTACATTCACACTTGTCCCCTTTTCCCTTGTAAAGTGAAACTATACAGGCACTCCTCCAGTCCTCCGGCACTCTACCCTCTCTCCAGCAAACATTAAATAACCTCACCAACCAGTCCACCATCACTGTACCTCCTTTTTTTAGACATTCTGCATGGCATCCATCCAGACCAGGTGCCTTACCTGCTTTCATCATCTTAACAACTGCCTTCACTATATCCTTTCTTATTTCTCCTCCATTTTCCTCACTCATCACTCTCATTTTCTTAGCATTTCCCACTGCAACTATCTTTCCTTCCCTATCCTCCTTTACATTTAGCAACTCCCTAAAATATTCTGCCCATCTTCCCCTTACTGCCTTCTCTTCCATTATCATCTCTCCATCTGCACCTTTTACCTTTTCTTCTCTACTTGATTCACCTCCTCTTCCTCTCTTAATTTCTTTTCAAAACATCTTTTTATTACTTTCAAAATTTTCTGTCATACTCTTACCCCACTTCACATCTGCTCTCCTCTTTGCCTCCTTTACCTTTACTTCTCTTTTCTTTTCTTTGAACTTCTCATATGACTCCCTCGTCCTATTTTGTAACCAATCTGTGAAAGCTCAGTTCATCTCTTCTACAACCTTCTTTGTTTCCTCATCCCACCATTCACTACCCTTCCTTCTATTTCCTCCTGTCCTTCTTGTTCCACATACCATCCTTGCACACTTTGTGACTCCCTCCTTGAACCATCCCCATTCCTTCTCCACACCTAGCTCTACTCTATCCTTCACTCCCTCCCACTCCTCCTTCAGCTTCTTCTTGTACTCCTTCTCCTTTTCCTTTTCATTTAAAGAGTTCACTCTAAGCACCTACCTACCTTTTGTCCCTTCCACCAAAAAATTATTTGATATTCCCCCACCCTCTCCCCTTAGCACATGTACATCATAGTCCTATTTACCACTACATAATCCATCAACACTCTATCTACCACCCTTCCATCCACCACCCTCTCCCATGTGTACTTATGCTTGACTTTCTTCTGAAACACTGTGTATGTATATGTGTGTATATATATGTATTATATATATATATATATACATATATATATATATATATATATATATATATACATACATATATATACAGTAAAAGATCTTTTATCCGTTATTCTCGTATTCGTCTCCTTCTTATAACCGGCATATTATTCACAAGGAAATAACAATTTTGTATAAAAATGTAAAAATTCGAAAAAATAAAATTTAAAATTCCCGCGCCACTCCCGCCGCCGCCAGAGGTAGCGCGCATCTTTCCCGCCATCTCCCACAAATCCCGCCGCTCCGTCAGGCCCAGTGCCCACTGTAATAAGACGCCTGATGTTAAGCGTGCGACTGTCTATTAGCAACTCTCTCAACACACAAACACATACCGACAGCAAAGGAAGGCAGTGATGGCTGAGTTGAAGGATATGCGTGGTAGTGCTAAGCTTAGCGTCACTGATGAAGCTCTTCAGGAGTGGATGGAGGTCGACAATGACCAAGCTATCACCCCCACACTAACTGACGACGAAATCATTCAGGCAGTGATTGAGGAGAAGCATGGTAAGGAAACAGAGGCTGATAGTGAAGAGGAAGATGACCCAGAGCCAAGAGTAACGTGGAAGGATGCCGCTAAAGGATTGGCAACATTTATCAAGTTTGTGGAGCAGTGCACCTACATGGGGACTCACGACGTGATGTCTCTTCACTGTCTTCAAAATGAATTTTTAATGCAGAGAGACAAACATTCTAAACAAAGACATACGTGATTTCATGAAAATAAAGATAAATAAATATGAATATACTGGTAAATAAACAACAAAAGTGAAGCCATTGAATAAATTTTATTTAAGTACTCTATGAATAAAGGCAATAAATGTATTTTTTCAATATTCCTTCTCGTAACTGGGATTTCCCCTTTCCGGCACGTCTTTGGTCCCACTCGTGCCAGTTAAAAGAGCTTATACTGTATATATATATATATATATGTATATATACAGACGCTCCTCTACTTACGTTCATTCGTTTTACGTTTTTTCGATTTTACGTTTGAACTGACTGTAGAAAAAAAAATTGTTAGAAAAAAAAAAAAAAAAAATCGAGTGAATTTTTTAGTTTAGCGTGCTCTCCGTAGTACGAGACGTTCAAACGATACTTACGCATGACGCTGCGTCCATTGTTTACATGGCACAAACGACAGACTGAACGTGCCTTGCCTCCTCCTCCTCACCCTCCTCCTCCACCATCTCACTTTATGTTGTTTGAATTTATTTGAAATTAATGTTATTATTTTACAATGTTATGTTTATAATTAATG
Organism: Oratosquilla oratoria; assembly: GCF_046742065.1. Lineage (NCBI taxonomy): Eukaryota > Metazoa > Arthropoda > Malacostraca > Stomatopoda > Squillidae > Oratosquilla > Oratosquilla oratoria. The sequence goes on from NC_134787.1 coordinate 4,599,486, forward strand.
ATTTAGGGGTGTTTTATAAGATACGGTAATAGAATTTATGGATGTATAGTACAGTATGAACGGTCATACATTACTGGAATGTACAGTAACAACTTACGTTCATTTTCACGTTACGTTCGGCCTTTCGGAACGTAACTAAAACGTAAGTTGAGGAGAGTCTGTATATATATATATATATATATATATATATATATATTACTTATACAAAATGTTGTAGCACATTTGTAAGTATAATCAGGAAGAACCCACAGTCGGAATAAAAGGAAACTTTAGAAGAAAGTGTAACTTCTATATTTCGGCTAATAGCTTTCCTGAAGAGGGCTATAGCTATTAGCAGAAATATAGAAGTTACGCTTTCTTCTAAAGTTTCCTTTTATTTCGACTGTGGGTTCTTCATGATTATATATATATATATATATATATATGTATATGTGTATATATATACATATAAATATAGACGCTCCTCTACTTACGTTCATTCGTTTTACGTTTTTTCGATTTTACGTTTGAACTGACTGTAAAAAAAAAAAAAAAAAAAAAAAAAAAAAAAAAAAAAAAAAAAAAAATTGACTGAATTTTTTAGTTTAGCGCACGCTCCGTAGTTCAAACGATACTTACGCATGACGCTGCGTCCATTGTTTACATGGCACAAACGACAGACTGAACGTGCCTTGCCTCCTCCTCCTCCTCCCCCATCTCAATTTATGTTGCTTGAATTTATTTGAAATTAATGTTATTATTTTACAATGTTATGTGTAAGTTGAGGAGCGTCTGTATACATACATTATATAAATATATGCACACACACACACACATATATATATATATATATATATAATCACATATATATATATATATACATATATATATATATATATATTATGGGAGAAAGCATACGCTGGACTCGACGCTCGTCAATTTATTCCGACGTTTCGAACCCTGTCCGGGGTTCGTCTTCAGGGTAATACAGTGGTAGCAATGGAAATGTACATAAATAAGGGGAATTTGGTACACTGGGACAGGTCTCCACAGTAACCGTTACAATCCGACGCAGTTAAACCAAATCAAAAACACAAATGAGAAACAAATATAAATAAAACTATAAAATAACAGGTGCAATACTTCCTTGAAAACTTTCACCGAGTTTACCATAGAAAAATATGTATATCTATATATAAAGAAAATATAGTGAAAGTTGTAAGGATTCACCCCGCTACCGATGGGTCGCACCACTGTGCACTCCCGTGGAACAAATGTCCCGCGTAGCATGTATATCACGAATAAAAGAAATTGGAACAAGAACACAAAATCCATCAATATCATAAACATACAAAAAGGAAGAGTACACATAGAACACCAGAGGGCTGTTAGTAGAAAGGACATGAGTTCGGCCGTCTCAAGACACTGCGAGGAAACGGGACACGAAATGGACTGGCAAAACGCGGAAGTGAAATACGGAGGTAGTGGAAAAAGCACCAGGTTATTCTTGGAAGCTTGGTCAAGTGATGATAATAGTGTCAATAGGTGCATCACTTTAAACCCAATTTATAAGGGGGCGAAGGATAGGCTGGAGAAGAAGCTTACTTCTTAATATGTTTATGTTGTGTGTTTTATTTGTTTTTGTTTCGACATGACGGTAGTGTGTTTCTTGATGTGTTTTGTATCATTCCATTTTATTTTCATTTTTATGTATGTAATTTTATTTATTTATGAAATTTACTAACGGTGGTGGCATGCGTTACATGACTTTTGTTCCGCGTACCGTTGTGGCATGCCACGTCGTACAGCCTTTATGCCCAATCTTGGGGGGCATTTTTTCATACTGCTTTTCTTATTTATTTCAATGTGTACTCTTCCTTTTTGTATGTTTATGATATTGATGGATTTTGTGTTCTTGTTCCAATTTCTTTTATTCGTGATATACATGCTACGCGGGACATTTGTTCCACGGGAGTGCACAGTGGTGCGACCCATCGGTAGCGGGGTGAATCCTTACAACTTTCACTATATTTTCTTTATATATAGATATACATATTTTTCTATGGTAAACTCGGTGAAAGTTTTCAAGGAAGTATTGCACCTGTTATTTTATAGTTTTATTTATATTTGTTTCTCATTTGTGTTTTTGATTTGGTTTAACTGCGTCGGATTGTAACGGTTACTGTGGAGACCTGTCCCAGTGTACCAAATTCCCCTTATTTATGTACATTTCCATTGCTACCACTGTATTACCCTGAAGACGAACCCCGGACAGGGTTCGAAACGTCGGAATAAATTGACGAGCGTCGAGTCCAGCGTATGCTTTCTCCCATAATAATGGTTCCTGGACTCCAGCTATTTACGAATACATATATGTATATATATATACATATGTATATACATATATATGTATCTATATATACAAACATATGCACATATATATATCTATATATACAAACATATGCACATATATATATCTATATATACAAACATATGCACATATATATATATATATATTATACGGTATATATATATATATATATATTATATATATATATATATGTACATATTGCATGAGAAATCACAAACTCTTGATTCTAAATATGCGGAAAAACCACCAAGGAAAAAGATAAAATGATGACCAAGCACTTTTGTCTATTCATGTCTGAGGATGTCTGAATAGACGAAAGTGCTTGGTCATCAGTTTATCTTTTTCCTTGGTGGTTTTTCCACACACATATATATATTTATCAACCATAATGCACTTTAATTCTGAGCCATCTAGGTGCGTGCAGCAATTGAAATGCAGTACGCCCAAGGACTCGAACCTCATGCGGCGAGAACGTTACCAGTGCCGAGTGACTAGACCAATACACCATCGAGAGAGTGTATTGTGGTTGATAAAAATATATCTCTGATCACTGGGGCTTATTCAGTGTTGTACATATATGTATGTATGTATGTATGTATATATATATATATATATATGTACATATGTTCACATATGTACATACATGCGGAAAGATCACTAAAAAAACACGTGATCCACAAATTTTGCTGGTAACCACTAAGGGAATCGGAAGAAAACAGTAATTCCCAAGCGCTTTCGTGTATTTCACATCTTCAGGGGAATACGTATTCCCCTGAAGATGTGAATTACACGAAAGCGCTGGGGAATTACTGTTTTCTTTTGATTTCCTTAGTGGTTACCAGCAAAAAATGTACATACATATATATATGCACATATATATATATATATATATATATATATATATATATACATATTTTCTTATGTACTTACTGCCTTCGAAGGCAAGTAAAGTGATAATAAATACAATTTGGAAACATATACATGGTACAGGAATGGGAATCCCCAGACAGCCAGTGGGATGACCTGTCCTTGGCAGTACCGCATTTCAATTTCTACATGTCAGTCTTGATGGCTTAGAATTAAAGTGGATTGTGGTTGTTAAAATGTATCTCTAATCACTGGGACCCATTCAGTGTTGTACTGTACTAATGTGGAGAATATTATGACTTCCGACAGATTTCCCATCTCTTTTAATACGAAATGTTGACAGTGTAACCTCTCATTGCCAAGGGTCTATGGGAAGTACAACTTCACATTAACTGAAGTGAAAATGTTGCACAATACATATATTATATAATCCCCATGCATGGGAACTATAGATGGGTAATGCACCAGAACCAATACTCAAGACGGAGAAGACACCAAGTGGCCCCAAGGCCACGGTAAGTCATAAATTGGGTTACATGAAATATCCAAACCAATATGAATAATTTAAATAACTACATATTCATAAAGATACATGATTCTTTGTGATGCCATCGTATGTTTCAGGGTTTGATGAGTTCCCTGCCGTTCACAGGTACGTAGTTTTGTAGTGTTGAAAGTTGTATACAAGTTCACACAGAGTATCCCAGTATTAACTCGGTGGGACGGTCACCTAGATTATCTTACACCATCAACATTTCATATTAAAAGAGATGGGAAATCTGTCGTAAGTCATAATATTATCCACAACTAATAATTTCCCGCATTTGTATACTTCCCATTGTACTATCATAGTGGAGATGGGTTGAACACGAAAAAAATTCATGTGTATGTAACTCAAGCATACAAATATATAAGAATTTTTTTTCTCAATTTATATCTCTCTTGATAGCCTAGTTGGTAAGTCACTACTGCACTTGTCATGAGGATGCTGGGGTTTGAGTCCTTGGCAGTACCACATTTCAATTTCTGCATGTCGGCCTTGTTGGCTTAGAATTAAAGTTCATTGTGGTTGTTAAAATGTATCTCTAATCACTGGGGCCCATTCAGTGTTGTACAAATACTTTCCTGTATTTGTATACTTCCAATTGTACTATCATAGTGGAGATGGGTTAAACGCAAAAATTTCATGTATGTGTATGTAACTCAAGCATACAAATATATAAGAAAAATTGCACTCAATTTATATATCTCTTGATAGCCTAGTTGGTAAGTCACTACCACACTTGTCATGAGGATGCTGGGGTTCGAGTCCTTGGCAGTACCACAATTCAATTTCTGCATGTCGGCCTTGATGGCTTAGAATTAAAGTGCATTGTTGTTGTTAAAATGTATCTCTAATCACTATGACCCATTCAGTGTTGTACAAATACTTTCCTGCATTTGTATACTTCCCATTGTACTATCATAGTGGAGATGGGTTGAACACAAAAATTTCATGTATGTGTATATAACTGAAGCATACAAATATATAAGAATTTTTTTTCTCAATTCATATCTCTCTTGATAGCCTAGTTGGTAAGTCACTACCACACTTGTCATGAGGATGCTGGGGTTCGAGTCCTTGGCAGTACCATATTTCAATTTCTGCATGTCGGCCTTTATGGTTTAGAATTAAAGTGCAAAGTGGTTGTTAAAATGTATCTCTAATCATTGGGACCCATTCAGTGTTGTACAAATACATATATATATATATATATATATATATATACATATATAAATATATATCATACACTTAGGGCACAGGTTCTCCTTGATACACACTGAGTTAAACACCACAGCATTATCACAATTATTTATCTTCTTCCTAATATTTTCAATTCCCCCTCACTATAGTTCCGACCCCCCTACTCCTCCCCCTCCCCCTCCCCTGAGGTGATCTGCTAGGGTCAGGTCATCAAGCCACACACCACTGTAAGCCTTTCCATGTATATGGAAAGACGTCACCCTGTTCAGTCCGTAAAATTTAGTTGTTCTGTGTTCTGTGTAATTGTGTTGTGATAAATGTAATTATTTTGAAAATGACTCCTTGAAGTCGAAACGTCGAATATGTTATTAAAATGGATAACTTTGGACAGTTGGTTTTCGATCACCCTCCCAAAGTCAGAACTATACTGAGGAGAATTGAAAATATTAGGAAAAAGATAAATAATTGTGACAATGCTGTGGTGTTTAACTCGGTATATATATATATATATATATAGAGAGAGAGAGAGAGAGAGATAGAGAGAGAGGAAGAGAGAGAAAGTGTGTGTCTGTGAATGTGTATTTGATATTGAGTTTGGACAAAAGAATAGTGGAGGCAAACATGTGTACCATAGCCTGGATGAACGAGTTAAAATGAACATAAGATACAAAACATCACAGCTGATAAAAAAAAGTAGAATTGCACAAGAATAGCTAAAGATAAATAGATAATAGAAATAGGACAAGAACGACAAGAGTTTATAATGAGAGCAGGAGTGAAATGAAGGCTCAAGTGACTGATAAGGTTGAGTGACTGATATGGTTGATTGAGAGTGAAGGAGTGAGAAAACATAGAAGCAATAAAAGAATGTGATAGGAAACAAATACAGAAATGAAGAAGAAAGTACAGAAAAGAGCAAAAAGTACAGGAATGAAAAAGAGAGAGTTGGAAAAAATTAGGCAAAGGAAAGAGGAGTAAAATAGAGCAAGTTAGGCAAAGGAGAATGTACTGGGACAAAGTCAAGCGAATTGGATCAAAAGAGTAAGATAAAAGAGTAAATTGAGGCAAAAGAGCAAACTGAGGCAAAGAGCAAGTTGTCTCCTCAAAAAGAAAAAAAAAGTTCAGCCAAAGAGAACAAGTGAACACTAGTTGGCGACATAGAACAAGCAGATGGGAGACTGAGGAGAGAGATCAACCAGAACAAGAATAATGAGCAATAGGAATGCCCAAGAATAAATGAGAATGGAGAATGAAAAAAAATAAGTGAAAAGTAAAAAGTTCTCTTCGTTGGGGAATTATTGGAGGAATCAGTTCTAAGGGGTTTGTTATAAATTACAAACATCACATGAAAATCAAATAAGGAATTATAGTTATGGTAGACACCACTTAAATAACAATTACTGATGACAGACTCAAGTGAAGCACCGATTCAGAGTTGAGACAACCTTGATGATACAGACGAGATTTTCTATTTTGTTTTTAAAAAGTAATGGTTACAGACAACAAACAATTTCAAAAAGTAATGGTTATAGATGACAGTTTATAAAAGTAACTTTTGCAAATGACAGTTTAAAAAAGTAATGGTTACAGATGACAAACTATTTTGAAAAGTAATGGTTACAGATGACAGGCAAATTAATAAAAACTAATGGTTACATATGATAGATTTTCTTTGAGTAACAGTTACCAATGGCAAACAGCTTTGAATGAAGCAATGGTTGCAGCTGACATGAGTCAAAGCTACTATTCATTACAGCTGTTTCCAGACTTGAATAAACAATTCTTTTAGGCAACTGAGTATAAACAAGTTTTTATTATTCAGGTGATATCAGTGGGTATCCCCCATTTAGAGATCAAACATAATGATGTGGCTAAGGAAAGGAAAAATGGGAAATGTCACAAAAAAGAAGCTGGACAGAATGAAGTATTATATCTATTGGCATGGTCCTTGAGATTGTCGAGGATGAGGCTCTCGCCTTCGTGTGGCAGTGGGCACCAAGAGTCGGCCATGAGGATGAGGTTGAGGAATAGTGGGATTGGGCAAGTGGGAAAGGGGGGGGGTGGTTTGGTGAGGAAGAGGATGGTGGTTTGGGATTCACATGCAACTACCTGCGTGGAGTTTTCTTGGAAGAGTCTGACACCCACGCCTGACGGTACCCAAGTTTCCAGTTGGGGGTTTGTTAGCCGTGAAGCTCGAGGCCACAGGGGACATGACTGTCATCTGCACCAAGTCGCCCGACTTTCGGATGAGGGTCACGACGTGCTCATGGGACGCCTGTGAGACATCCTCGCCATTGATCTGTTGGGGAGAAGATGGGGGGAGAACGAGAAGAGAGAGTGAGGAGAGAAGCCCAAGGACCATCACTGGTTTTGGTTAAAATAATTAGTATTTGGGGAGTTGGGTTACAGAATGGAGAGTTCCTCCCTTAGATGGCAGATGTTGACTTTTTTATGTTGCGTCAAAGTTGGACTGAGAAACCAATCACTCAGGGTGAAGGGAGGGAGGATGGGTGAAGGAGAATGTTATATCATAAAAATACATGAACTTCTTTCTTTTTCTTTTTATCACAGTACATTTCAGAAGGTGCCAGCGACCTCCCACAGATTTTAAGTGCAACAATGAGAACCACAGAGAAAATTCCGTGACTGAAAGATATGGTGAAATGGATCTTATGGCAGAGATTATCTGGGGACACATCACATCTGCAACTGTGCCCTGATGGGTAAGGAATACAAACAAACCATTGGGTACTCACGAGACTGTTTGAGAGGCCCTTTAGAAAGTGTCAATAGGAGGAAGAACAATGAAGACATTTAGTGATGGAAGAAATATTAATGGAAACTGTCAAGAGCATCGACAATGAGGGTTTCTGGATTTTCTGAGAAGTTTCTGCCAAATCAATATCAACTGTCATTCAGCATCGCCTTTTGGTGGTTTATGCCACCCATTCTAATTACAAGTTATTATGTCTGATTTCTCTTTAACTTATGAACACAGATTTTAAGGCTTCTTCTCTAGTTTAGTCTCAAAACTAGTAGTAGTCTTTGTTTTTTAATAGTACAAAGATTTAGTTCAAAACTGATCTAATTTAAGTTAAAACAAATCATCTAATAACTTTTCACATTAACTTCAATATTATTCCTGTAGTTGGGCATCAAACATTAGATTTATTTCTCCAAAGTAGGTTTTAGGTGGTCACATGAACACTTTTAGTTACAAGCAATTGACTTTTATCGAAACACAAAGAACTCTACTATTACATAAGGATTACCTCTAATTCAGACATCTATAGCTACAGTCTACAAGGCTAAAAACAGATTTATTTTACATGGATGAAAGGTTCTAGTAAGCATTGGTCTGCATCTATGTTAAGTGCCACCTGTAATTTAGTGCCAGTGAACAAAATTAACCATATTTTGAAGCTCACACGGCACTGTGCCACTTCTGTCCTTAAGGATATCACGGGTGAATGACAAGGTCGAATAAATTTCCCATGGAAATATCCGCGAAACCCATAAACAGAATGATATTCAACCAGTAATTCCAGGAAGATAAGAAAAGAAAGAAAAAGACAAGTGTTCTAGAAAACTTCTTCCCAGATTGGCTGACTCACCTTCAGGAGGTAGTCGCCTCTTTTAAGCCCTGCAAGGTCGGCGACACCTCCAGGGTCCACATCGTCGAGGTACTGAAGAGCAGGTCCTCGGTCTCCGGGGCGCTCCATGAGTGGTGAGGTGGCCTTGGCACCCCTTAGTACGAAGCCAAAACCTTTCTTGCCTCTGTGGAGTACCACTGTTCGTGGTTCGTTTGCTCTTCACGGGGGAACAAAGAGGTATTAGGGTTTTGCATGTGCAAGAATTTAATTAAATGCATCTCTCTGATAATGCTTTGCACATGTCTAAAAGGAATGATTATGAAGGAGGGTGGTGCAGGGTTGCTTCACCACACATGATAATATTTTTATTATTATTTCATTACTGTGACCCCCCCTAAAAAAAAATTGGTTATCTCCCCCCCTTCTCTTATAATAATCTCTGCTAGTACATACATACATACATATAACAAAGGGTTTTTTCCTCCTTATAAGGGGGTACTGGCTGCATGTTATTGTGACAAAGTAGCATGCAGTTGATGGTGATGTGTCTAAGGAGTTGATAATAGCAAATACAGTGTTTAGGAAGAAAGTCAAGCATAAGTACATATGGGAGAGGGTGGTGGATGGAAGGGTGGTAGATAGAGCATTAATGGACTATGTACTGGTAGATAGGTGTATAATAGGAAGAATTAAGGATGTACATGTTCTAAGGGGAGAGAGTGAGGGAATATCAGATCACTTTCTGGTGAAAGGTAAGTTGAAAGTGGAGGACAGATGGAGAAAGAGGAAAAGGACAAAAAGTAGGGAGGTGCTTAGAGTAAATTGCTTAAATGAGAAAGAAAAGGAGAAGGAGCATAAGAAGAAACTGAGAGAGGAGTGGGAGAGAGTGAAGGATAGAGTAGAACTAGGAGTGGAGGAGGAATGGGGATGGTTCACGGAGGGAGTCACAAGGTGTGCAAAGATGGTGTGTGGAACAAGGACAGGAGGAAATAGAAGGAAGGGTAGAGAGTGGTGGGATGAGGAAACAAAGAAGGTTGTAGAAGAGAAGAAGGGAGCTTTCACAGACTGGTTACAAATCAAGACAAGGGAAACATATGAGAGGTACAAAGAAAAGAGAAGAGAAGAAAAGCATAAGATAAAGGAGGCAAAGAGGAGAGCAGATATGAAGTGGGGTAAGAGTATGACAAAATTTTGAAAGTAATAAAAAGATGTTTTGGAAACAAATTAAGTTAGGAAGAGGAGGTGAATCAAGTAAAGAAGAAAAGGTAAAAGGTGCAGATGGAGAGATGATAATGGAAGAGAAGGCAGGAGGAGGAAAATGGGCAGAGTACTTTAGGGAGTTCCTACATGTGAAGGAGGATAGGGAGGGAGAGGTAGTTGCAGTGGGAAGTGCAAAGAAAATGACCATGATGAGTAGGGAAAATGGAGGAAAAATAAGGAAGGATGTAATGAAGGCAGTTGTTAAGATGATGAGAGCAGGTAAGGCACCTGGTCTGGATGGATGTCATGCAGAATGTCTGAAAAAAGGAGGTACAGTGATGGTGGACTGGCTGGTGAAGTTATTTAATGTTTGTTTAAAAGAGGGTGGAGTGCCAGAGAACTGGAGGAGTGCCTGCATAGTTCCACTTTACAAGGGAAAAGGGGACAAGTGTGAGTGTAGTAGTTTCAGAGGGATTAGCTTAATAAGTGTAGTTGGGAAGGCTTATGGGAGGGTCTTGATTGAGAGGATTAGGAGAGGAACAGAGGGAGTAATTGGTGAGGAACAGTGTGGGTTTAGGACAGGTAGAGGTTGTGTAGATCAGATTTTTGTGGTAAGACAGATATGTGACAAAGCTATAGGAAAAGGTAAGGATGTTTTTTGGGCTTTTATGGATTTGGAAAAGGCTTATGACAGGGTAGACAGGAAGGCACCATGGGAGGTATTGCAGATATATGGGATAGGAGGAAAGCTTCTAGGAGCTGTCAAGAGTTTTTATGATAGTAGAGAGTGTGTCAGTATTAAAAATGGAGAGAGTGAGTGGTTTGAGGTATAGGTGGGACTTTGTCAGGGATGTGTTATGTCACTTTGGCTGTTCAATCTATACATGGATGGGGTGGTGCGAGAGGTGAATGCAAGTTTGGTGGGTCAGGTATTGGAGATGGTTAAAGAAAATGGAGAAAAGTGGGAGATAAGCCAGATGACATGGCACTTGTTGCAGGATCAGAGGAGGGATTGAGGAAGTTAGTGACAGAGTTTGGGAAAGTGTGTGAAAGAAGGAAGTTGAAGATAAATGTGGGTAAAAGGTTTTGAGATACGCAAGGGGTGAAAGTGGCAGCAGACTGGAAGTGAGTATTAAGGGAGAGAGACTGGAGGAGGTGAATAATTTTAGATACTTGGGTGTGAACATGGCAGGAAAGGGAGGAGTGGAGGTGGAGGTAGAATGTAAATTGAGAGAAGCGAGTAAATGCCTTGGTGGATTAAAAAGTGCTAATGAAAAATAGACATTTGGGAATGGATGCTAAGAGGAGATTGTATGAAGGAGTGATTGTACCAACAGCACTGTATGGGGAAGAAACATGGAACATGAGAGAGGAAGAGAGAAGGAGTTTGAATGTGTTTGAGATGAGGTGTCTGAGAAGTATGATAGGGGTTACTAGGCTGGATAGAGTGAGATATGAGGAGGTGAGGAGGAGAACAGGGCTGGAAAGGGAGTTGGGAGATACAGTGGATGAAAGAGTATTTGGATGGATTGGACACATGGGAAGAATGAGTGAAGAATGACTAGTGAAACAGGTGTGGAAGGAGTGAGCATGAGGGGGCGACCTGGGATGAAATGGATGGATGGGGTAAAAGGGGCATTGGGGAAGAGGGGAATATCTGTTGAGGAAGAACGGGAGAGGACAGAAGACAGGGGTGAATGGAGAATGGTTGTATATGGATGATGTTGTGATGTATGAGGTGGAATGGATGGGGGATGGGGGGTGAGGGAGTATGTGCAAGAAAAATTTGATGCAGCCCGAAGGGATTTCTCCCCGTCTTCTCTTTTTCTGCACGAGGGGACGGAGAGGGGGGGGTTGCTGATTTAATGAAGCAGCCTTACTGTCAATGTGCTGTGTTTTGTGACACTGCTTCTGACCCAGGGCAGTGGAAAAGATGCAGGGATGACCTGTCATCCAGGAGGTGCCAAGATGAGAGGGAGGGAAGAGGGTTTAGGGGAGTGGAGTGTGATAGGGTTGGAATGGGTGGGAGTGGTTTTTATGCCTGTTTTTGGCTAACTCCCTTATCTCTGCTAATATGTATAAGAATATCAAGGGAAAATAATGCAAGGAAAATTAAACAAAAACTGGAAAAAATAGGAGTGGAGAACTTACAGTTTCCTGATCCTGGGTGCTGTCCCATACTGCTGCAGTGTCATTTCCCGCCGTCCCTGCACCCGGGATACTTGTGGTGCTATCAGCGATTCCCGGACAGCCTGTGGGTTCCTGAGCCGGACCTCCTGCACGCAGTGGGGAGGGAACACCCCAGTGACGCCCTTCAGGCAGCCTTCCAGGTACCCCGTGTCTGTGCTTCCTGTGACTGTAGAGGTTAGATGCACTATACATAACCACTACACATTTGTGTTAAGAACCATATGAATTATACGAAGAAACTTATGTTTCTTTAGGTATCCCCATACATTTATTGTCTAAAAATGGTATAATCCAGAACCATTCACAGCCACCCACACACCCACCCACACATACACAATCAGTTACTAGAAAATGGAAGGAAAAAACGAAGGACATAGAGACAGGGAACCAGCAAAAGGATGCCTAGACGTAAGTAGAGTTGAGTTGCCGCTTGGGGTTATCCTAAAAAGGACGTGCCTCAACGAAACACCAAAGACATACCAAAAGTTAGAAAGAAATGTATTTTTGGGATTTGATAGGGATAATAATATGTATCGAGGGATGAATATGGAAAGAGAACCCAGGTTTAAAAACATAATAAGAAATAGGGAAATCAACGACATGTTAGATGAAATAAACTTAAAAGTGAATGCAAATGTATATACACTCAAACCTTGTTTTTCCGCATTAATTGGTGCAGATACCTGTCCAGATAATGAAAATATCCGGATACTAAAAATGTATTTATTTTAGTCCAAAATACAAAGTTATAAACCCAAATTCACCCTTCAACTAACCTTAACACATAGTGGAACACAACACATTGGTTTGAAGTTGAAGTGAGTGGTCTTTACTTGTTTTCATCTGATGAAAATCCCTCAAAATCTGGTGGTGGGGTACTTGCATCTTGTGATGGGCCAGGTTCACAGACTTGAGCTGGTGGTGCAGGAGTGAAAAAACTCGTTATTTTTCCTTGACGACCTGCCTGGTACTGCTTCTTGATGATCAATTCCCTCAACATTCTCAGAGATCCATAATGTGAGGCAGTTTCAGGGATGGTGCTGTAAGTCGTATAATCAAGTAAGGCATCGATGTATGAGCGGAGTTGAGAAAGCCTAACTTTCTTCACGTTCACATTCGGCTCTTCTTCACCGCTGCTGTCCTCCCCTTCACCGGTTATAGAGGCAATGATTTCGTCGTTGTTCATTTCATGGTGTCCCTGAACTTCATCTTGCTCCTCCAGCCACTCACGCGCATCATCAACATTTGGTCCGGTGTCGCCACCATTTTGTAGCATCTTGTACATGTCTTCAGCCTCGATTCCTTCAAAGTCGGCCACAATTTCTGTGTCTTTCAGTACTTTTTTCCAGCAGTTGGACAGTGTCGATGGCTTCAATGAATCCCAGGCGTATTTGAAATTATATAAAGCAGACCTGATGGTGTATGCTTTGATATTCTGCAGTGTTTTTTCTCCCCTATTATCTTCTTTTCCTTCTTCCTGGTGAATCACAAGGACCTCCTCCAGGTAACGGGCTGTGTATGGTCTTTTCACAGCTGAAATGATGCCCTGGTCCATTGGCTGTATCGCTTATGTGGTATTAGGTGCGAAAATATCACACGAATTCTGCCATCACTGCTCACAAGGGCATCTTCACTCAGGTGAGCGGGACTTTATTAGGCATGATGACACAGGTGTATTCGTAGTACTGTATAGAAGTGTACTGTAAATAGGTGTTGTATGGCTTTCACCCCGCGACTAGTGTCATCTATATACCCCGCCGCGCGCCATCTGGTGTTTACATTTCAAAATACTGTAACTTGGTATCATTCGCCTCACGTACATGGCAGTTTTTTGTTTTTTCGGGCAGCTAAATATTATTTTCGAAAATAATATTTAGCTGCCCAGCTGCTTCAAAACGTCCGCATAAACCGAAATCCAGATATGTGAAGGCCAGATAAACGAGGTTTGAGTGTACAAAGAAGTAGCCCTATTAAGAGAGGCCAATGAGGAAAATAACAGGGAAATAGATGAGTTGATAATGGAACTAAATAGGATATAGAGAGAAAATGAAAGATTGAAAACTGAAGATATGAATAGGAATGAGGCATTAAAGAAAGAGATGATGGATCAAATGCAGGCAGTGACTGAGAAAGTGGAAGAAAAGATCAAAGAAAATGACTTCCAAGAAATAAAGAAACAGTGGAAAGTAGAACAGGAAAGTCAAAAGTTATCTTTTAAAGAAATAGTGGAGCAGCAGGTCAAGGAGAATGCTAAGGAAACAGTAATTCTAGTGATTAAAGAGAAAGGCAATTTGGTTAGGGACACGGTGGACAAAAAAGATGCATTGTAATCTATGGTATTAAAGAAAAGCATGGTGTTCCTAGATATCAGAGAGAAAAATTGGAAAAAGAGATCGCTAAGGAAATTCTGAAAGAAATTCAAGAGGAGGGACAAAGTTTAGATAAATAAATCAAACATACAGAAGAGATAGATACTCAAAAGAAAAACAATATAGACCACTAAAAGTAAAACTTAAGTCACATATAATTGCAGAGGACGTACTACCTAGAACAACAAAACTAGCAAACAGTGAACAGCACAAAAATGTATGGATAAAAAAAAGAAATGAGCAATAAAAAAAAAAAAAAAAACGAAAAACGAAAAGGAACTTAGAAATGAAGCAAAAGAAAAAAGAACTGAGACTGAAAAGAATAAAAAAAATAAAATTGGAAAATGGTGGACCTGAGGCTGAGAAAATGGATATCAGGAAAAAGGAAACAAAGCAGAGAAAAAAAAGACAAGAAAAAAATTAAAGTTAGCCTATACCAACATAGATGGAATGATTTCAGGACTGAATGAACTAAATGACTATTTGGCATTAGAAAAACCAGACATAATGGGATTAGTAGAAACTAAATTAAAAAGTACTTTACCACCAAACATTGTGGGACAAGGTCTATATAACTGTTGGATGAAGAATAGAAAGGAAAAACAGGGTGGGGGAGTATTATTTTTGACTAGGAAAGACTTAAATGTGACAAAGATAACGGAAGGAAAAAACAATGTAGAATCAATCATGATAAAAGTTGAAAGCAATTACATGAAAAGTAGAAAATTTGTAGTAGTGTATGCCCCTCAAAACACAGTCCTGGACAGAAAGTGATCATTCCAAACTGTTGGAAGATACAAAGTATGAACAGACTGATATACTAAAGGAAAGAGGAAATATAGTAATTATGGGTGATCTTAATTCAAAAGAAATATATTGGGAAGAAATGACAGTAAAGGGTGGAGAAGACATCTGGGGCAACATTCTGCTCGATATAACCAATGAATACACAATGTCTCAGTGGATAAAGGAAAATACCAGATACAGAAACAATGAGAAACCAACAAGACTGGATTTAATACTTACGTCAGAACCTGAAATTATACATACATATACCAAAGGCTCTTTCCCGCTACACAGGGGGTAGCCAAAAAGAAAAGGCATAGAAACCACTCCCACCCATTCCATTTCCTATATATTCCACTCCCCTCCACCCCCCTCCCTCCCTCCTATCTTGGAACCTCCTGGATGACGGGTCATCTCTGCATCCTGTCCACTGCCCTGGGTCAGAAGCCGTGTTGCAAGACATAGCACATCCACAGCATGGCCCCTTCATAATTTCGGCGAAACCCCCTCTCCGTCCCCTCATGCAGAAAAGGAGAAGACGGGGAGAAATCCCTTCGGGCTGCGTCAAATTTTTTCTCATACATACTTCCTCACCCCCCCATCCCCCTCATGCATCACAGCATCATCTATACACAACCCCTCTCCATTCACCCCTATCTTCTGCCCTCTCCCATCCTTCCTCCACAGACATTCCTCTCTTTTGTAATGCCCCTTTCACCCCATCCATTCAACTCATCATAGGATGCCCCCTCATATTCACTCCTTCCACCTCTGCCTTCCACACTTTTTTTACTAAGCTTTCTTCACTCATTCTTTCCATGTGTCCAAACCATCCTAATACTCTTTCATCAACCCTATCACCCAGTTCCCTTTCCACCACTGTTCTCCTCCTCATCTCCTCATTTCTCACTCTATCCAGCCTAGTAACCCCTGTGAGGTAATATGTGTGAGCAAAATTGGACACAGCCCGAAGAGATTCCTCCCCGTCTTCTAATTTTATGCATGGGGGGACGGAGAGGGGGGTCGCCGATTTAATGAAGCAGCCTTGCTGTGGATGTGCTGTGTCTTGCCACACTGCTTCTGACCCAGGGCAGTGGACAAGGTGCAGGGATGACCCATCATCTAGGAGGTGCTAAGATAAGAGGGAGGGTGGAGGGGTGTGGAGTGTATTCAGGGATGGAATGGGTGGGAATGATTTTATGCCTTTTCTTTTTTGGCTACCTCCCTTGTAAGGGGGAAAAAGCCTTGGTATATGTATGTATGTATGTACTGTCCTTGGCCCTATACTATTCTTGATTATGATCAACGACATCAACATCGATATCTCCAGCCCACTACTATCATTTGCAGATGACACTCGGGCATTCAAAACAATCTCTAGCAAAAAAGATAGCTCCCAACTACAGAAAGACCTACATACATATACCAAGGCTTCTTCCCCCTTACAAGGGGGGTAGCCAAAAAGAAAAAGGCATAAAATCATTCCCACCCATTCCATCCCTAAATACACTCCACACTCCCTCTTATCTTAGCACCTCCTGAATGACGGGTCATCCCTGCACCTTGTCCACTGCCCTGGGTCAGAAGCAGTGTCACAAGACACAGCACATCCACAGCAAGGCCGCTTCATTAAATCGGCGACCCTCCCTCTCCGTCCCCCCATTGCATAAAATGAGAGGACGGGGAGAAATCCCTTCGGGCTGCGTCAAATTTTGCTCACACATACTACCTCACCCGCCATCCACCCGCCCATTCTACCTCATGCAATCACAACATCATCCATATACAACCATTCTCCATTCACCCGTCTTCTGTCCTCTCCCGTCCTTCCTCAACAGACATTCCCCTCTTCCCCAAAGCCCCCTTCACCCCATCCATCCACCTCATCCTAGGACGTCCCCTCATGTTCACTCCCTCCACATCTGCCTTGCACACCTCTTTTACTAGTCTTTCTTCACTCATTCTTTCCATGTGTCCAAACCATCCTAATATTCTTTCATCAACCCTATCTCCCAGCTCCTTTTCCACCCCTGTTCTCCTCCTCACCTCCTCATTTCTCACTCTATCTAGCCTAGTAACCCCCATCATACTTCTCAGACACTTCATCTCAAACACATTCAAGCTCCTCTCTTCCTCTCTTATGTTCCATGTTTCTGCTCCATACAGTGCTGTTGGCACAATCACTCCTTCATACAGTCTCCTCTTAGCATCCATTCCCAAATGTCTATTCCTCATTACACTCTTTAATCCACCAAGGCATTTACTCGCTTCTCTCAATCTACATTCTACCTCCACTTTCACTCCACCTTTCCCTGCCACATTTGCACCCAAATATCTAAAACTATCCACTTCCTCCAGTCGCTCTCCCTTAATGCTCACTTCCAGTCTACTGCCACTTTCACCCCTTGTACATCTCATCACCTTACTTTTACCCACATTTATCTTTAGCTTTCTTCTATCACATACTCTCCCAAACTCTGCCACCAACTTCCTCAATCCCTCCTCCGATCCTGCCACAAGCGTAGTGTCGTCCGCAAACAACAGCTGGCTCACCTCCCACTTTCCTCCATTTTCTTTAACCATCTCCAATCCCTTGCCCACTACCCTTGCATTTACCTCTCGCACCACCCCATCCATGTATAAGTTGAACAGCCAGGGCGACATAACGCATCCTTGACGAAGTCCCACCTTTACCTCAAACCACTCACTCTCTTCATTTCTAATCCTGACACAAGCTCTACTACTCTCATAAAAACTCTTGACAGCTCCCAGGAGCTTTCCTCCTATCCCGTATATCTGCATAACCTCCCACAGTGCCTTCCTGTCTACCCTATCATAAGCCTTTTCCAGATCCATAAAAGCCCAAAAAACATCCTTCCCCTTTCCTATAGCTTTCTCACATATCTGTCTTACCACAAAGATCTGATCTACACAACCTCTACCTGTCCTAAAGAAAGACCTAAATAAAATATACAAATGGGTGGGAATGATTTTATGCCTTTTCCTTTTTGGCTACCTCCCTAGTAAGGGGGAAAAACCCTTGGTATATGTATGTATGTACAAATGGGCAGAAATGAATAACATGAAATTTAATGAGGACAAATTTGAATTTATAAAGTTCAGTAGGAACAAACACGAAACCTATTATAAAGATCCAAAAGGAAACCATATCACACAATAAACATTTGTAAGAGATCTAGGAGTTATACTTTCGGATGATGTTACATTTGATCAATGCATAGAAAAAACAGTATCAAAATGCAGACAATGAATGGGATACATACTTAGAACCTTCCATGCCAGAGAACCAGAAACCCTGCTAACCTTATGGAAAGCCCTAGTCATCCCTATCATAGACTACTGCTCACAACTTTGGGCTCCATACAAACAAGGCCACATCATGCAGCTGGAGGCTCTGCTGAGAACCTTTACCTCAACAATCAAAAGAACTCCAGCTCACCAAGATGTGGACAAACACAATTACTGGGAAAGACTGGCTGAAAATGAACTCTACTCAATAGAAAGGAGACTAAAGAGATATCTGATATATACATGGAAAATCCTAGATGGCAAGATTACTCCACCCAAAACAGAACCTATTAAACCAGTAAAGACCCATATCACCCCAGAAGAAAATAGAATCGGAAGAAAATGCACCCAATTGGCCCTGCCATCAGAGTGCCCGCTAAAAGTCAGGACGGTCCAACACAACAGCATCTCAAGAAAGGGGGCCCAACTGTTCAATCACTTACCTAAACACCTACGGAACATTACAGGTGTTAAAACGGAAGTTTTCAAAATGGAACTTAACAAATTCCTGTCAACCCTACCAGATCAGCCAGGCATCCCAGGCTATACAGCATCATGCCCAGCAAATTCCAACTACATTATTGACCAGCTGGACTACGAACAACAAACTGAAAGGTGGCGGCTACACTGTGGCCTTCCCTCGAGTTCCATCGGGGGAGCAACATCCCCTTGAGGCAGAAGCTCTTCAAGGTAAATTCAAGGAAAAACAAGAGGACACGAAAAGAAACTCAAAAAGGATAACTATAGAAGAGATTTGAAGAAGAAAAAAAAAAAAAAAAGCTTCCCACACAGAGTGCTGGATACCAGGAATAATTTAGATAAAGAAACAGTGTGTGCAAACACTATTCAAGATTTTATGAAAAAACTTGATGCTGAATGATACAAAGATGGGTCACCACAAGCATAGCTCCCTTCCCGTATAATACAACTAGGTAAATACATGCACACACCCGCACTTACATTCATACTATAGATGCACATGGAGGCACACCCACAGCAGACATGGAACCACATGTGTGAACATATGCACACTCGGATACAAATACTTATATCTACCTATCTATATGCCAACCCAGCACATGGACGCACACCCACAACAGACATGGAACCACATGTGTACACATATGCACACTCACATACAAATACCTACCTATCTATATGCCAAAAGGCATTTTCCCTCCTCAAAATGGAGGCATGCACCCACCCTCCACCCAGCCATCCCTGTCCCCCACCCAAACACACAAATACCTACTTTCTAGTATATCGCCAGGGTTGATGTCGAGGTGCCCAGGCTTATGGGGCGTATACTGTTGCAGACAGACCACCAACATGCCTACATCAAACTGGGATGCATCGGTGGGTGTGGCATCGTAACTCTCAGCACTCCCACTGTTCGAAGTGCACACTCCTGAACTGTCACTGACAACGTCGCAGCACTCTACTGCGGCTAAAAGGAAGGAGAAATATTTTAAGTGGAGAACAGCAGCAGGTCATTTGATCATTAAATACGTAAAATAAGTACACACCAATAAATAAAACATAATTAATTGAATGAAATAAACAACAAAACAAATAAATACTATCTATATACCAAGAGCTTTTCCCCCCTGAGAAGGTAGGTAGTAGCCAAGTCAAAGGCATGTACCCACTTCCATTCATTCCACTCCCATCCACCACCCTTTCCCCCTTCTCATCTTAGCTCCTCATGGATAACAGGTCATCCTTACATTCCACCCACTGCACTGGGTCAGAAGCAATATAGCAAGACAGTACATTCACAGCAAGGTCACTTCACTTAATTAGTGACCTCCCCTTTCTATTCCCTCATGCAGAAAAATAGAAGACGGGAAGAAATCCCTTTAGGCTGCATCAAAATATCATTCACACATAAGCACCCCCTACTCCTATCCTCCGCCCTTACCTTCCTTGCATAACAGTATCATCCATACACAGCCACTCTCCTGCCTTCTTCCCTTGCTCAAGAGACATTCCCCTATTTCTCAACGCCTTCACCCCATCCATCCATCTTATCCTCGGTCGTCCCCTTAATTTCACTTCCCCCACCTCTGCCTTTCACACATCTTTTACTGATCTTTCATCACTCATTCTTTCCAAGTGTCCAAACGATCCCAATAATCTTTCATCAGCCCTATCTACCATCTCCTTTTCCACTTCCACTCTCCTCCTCACCTCCTTGTTTCTCACTCTATCCAACCTAGTAACCCATATCATACTTTTCAGACATTTCATCTCAAACATATTCAAACTATTCCTCTCTGCCTCTCTTAAGTTCCAAGTCTCTACCCGTACAATGCCATCGGCACAATCACCTCTTCATACAATCTCCTCTTTGCATCCTTTCCCAAATATCTTTTTCTCATAACACTTTTTAATCCCCCAAGGCATTTACTTGCTCTCAATCTATAATTTACCTCTGCCTCCACTCCTCCCTTTCCTGCCATATGCAATCCCAAATACCTAAAGATATCCACTCCCTCCAGCCTCTCTCCTTTTAGACTTATTTCAACTCACTGCCATCCTCTACTCTTGTACATTTCCTCACCCTATTTTTACCCACATTTACTTTCAACTTTCTCCTATCACATACTTTCCCAAACTCTGTAACTAACTCTCTTAATCCCTCCTCTGACCTTGTTACAAGCACAGTGCCATCACCTTCCACTTCTTTCTATTTTCTTTAATACTAATGAATTTGAATAAAGAATATTTACAAATGAATATAAAGATCTATCTGCATATATACAAATATCTATATCATCTATAGATAAATGTAAACTGATAAATAAATAGATAAAATAAATAGAAAAAAGAAACATACCAGCATTAATACTAGCTGACCCAACAGCACTGACACACTCCTCAGAATCCATCTCACTTGGGTGTGTGCATGTGGACCCACTCCCTGTGGAGGTTTCACTCAAGGATGAAGCAGAGCTGAAGGGCGGGATGGACCTGCTGGAGGGCGAGGGGGATGGAGGCTTTGTCATCGCACAGACCTCGAGTCTTGGGTCAGACTGGGCACGGGACAGAGGAGCCCCTGAGATACGACGGTTAGGGTTGTATTTTGGAGGTTCCTTGAAGGGCACTGTGAGGGCAGGAGTTACAGTGGGTTACAGTGATAAAACAACAGTGAACTGTAAAACAATAGTGAACTGAAGACAATGTAGTACAGAAGCAGTGGTCCAATAAAAATGCCACGCACTACTATACTACTTTAATAACAACCTTGCATGTCATTGATAGTCTCCCTCTCACTGCCAGAGGTATCCTCTTAAATGCATAAGATCACCTTGCAGGCACCAGAACAAAACTCTTACATTAACTTTGGAAGAGAACGGGTTAATCTTGAACACAGGTCTTTCAGACTTACCAACATCATCAATGCTATGGTTTTTGATAACTTCTGCTAACTCCATGTTCCCTGCAATTACAGCCACCTGGAGTAAAATAAAATAAAAATGAGTATTCCCACAAGGGCAAGGAAAGAACTTGACACTCTGACAGATGGTGTAAGACAGAACACATGCAAAACTAAACTCCAAAAAACCTTTACACCTTCAGTGCATTAATATACTTTTCTAGGTTTGAGCAAGATTCTATTTGGTCCTGAAACTTTCTAGTACAGGAATCTAAGAATTGCATCATTATGCTCTAAATAAAGGCTCACCAATAAAGGATCGATGACAGATATGCTGGTCCTGGCATAACTAAAACCATTCAAATAAAGTCTGGCATGTACCTGACATTGAAATACTTAATTCATATGGTATAAGTCTCCTGAAATAGAAAACTATTTTCTAAAAACTATCTTTAGGTTTCCTCCCCACTGGGAGTGGGTGAGGTGTTTTTAGCACAAGTATGATAGGCCACAACAAAATGACTAGCATTTTTTGCACTCAGCCACAACACTCTCTGATCTTGCATACCTGGTATGGGGTCTGGTTAGCAAAGTTGAGCGCGTTCTTATCACATCCCCGGAAGAGCAAGACCCGGGTGCAGTCCTCAAGGTTGTTGACGGCACACACGTGCAGTGGCGTGTTCCCGGAGGCGTTTTGGGCATTCATGTCAGCGCCGTAGAACAGAAGGTGCTCCAGGTGCTGCACAAGTTTATTTCGACACGCCTGTAATGGTGAATTCATTGTGCCAATACAGATCGACTTTCAGATGCACTATGTCATTAAGTGTCTATTTACCTTTCAACCTTACAATCTCTAGACAACAACACCATATATCGTCCCTGAGTGACTTGAGGTCCTGCCCGAAGGCTTATTGCAGGTTACCTGATAGACATTGGTCTTCTGCAAGAGACCAGGGGCAATAGACTGGCTAATCTTTTAGAACCGTGACTCTTGGTTACATCAAACCAAAGGGGTGTATTCTAGAGGGGGTCATGGAGAGATTTAAGGAGGTCAATAGGAAGGAGGGATAGTATGCTAAAAGCATTCAGCATTCCTTTTTCAGAGTGAAGATTATTTCCCAACTAGAAAAGAAAACAAAAGGGCTGGGCTCTTGGACACTAAGTCTCCAAAATATTCCTATCTATTTTATCTATATACCACTTGTGTATGTTCACATACCTATGATTATTTGAGAATGCTTTTTGACTGCAAGTAATAGCATGTTAAGGTCACTTTACCAGATGACAAAGCCATTTTAGGTTCAGAACGCAAGACCCGCTTTGTATTCTATGACCTCGTTTCTCCCTCCATGAGTGATGACATCATAAATATTTCACAGGGGGACCTTTGGTCACTCCAGAGGACAATCCTGAATGCAGTTGTGAATAGGCCAACCCTTACCTGGTGGACTTCATGCCATCCCTGGTTATCAGTGGCACCAATTGAGGCATAGTCGTGCAGGAGGGCCTCGCACAGGAGTGGGTCAGTGGCGTGGGTTACTGAGTAGTAGAGCGGTGTAAGACCCCTTGAGTCACGGTAGTTCGGCGACGCCCCCAGATCTGCAGAGAGAGAAGGAACCATGTTTTTAATGGAGGCATAAAGCAAAAAACAACAGTAAGAATGACGAGGGAGAAGATGAAGGGAGTGTGAGGAAAAAAGGAGAGTGAAGAAAAGGGAGGGGGAGGAAGAAGGGCGGAAGGAAGAAGGGAAGAAGGAAGAAGGGAGGGAAGGAAGAGGGAGGGAAGGAAGAAGGGAGGGGGAGGATGAACGTACGTACATACATACATATAACAAAGGCTTTTCCCCCCCTTACAAGGTAGGAAAAAAAAAAAAACACTCCCACCCATTCCATCCCCAGCATACTCTACTCCCATCCACCCCCTTCCCTTCCTCTTATCTTGGCTCCTCCTGAATGATGGGTCATCCCCACATCTCACCCACTGCCCTGGGTCAGAAGCAGTGTTGCAAGACACAGCACATCCACAGCAAGGCCACTTCATTAAATCAGCAACCCCCCTCTCTATCCCCTCATGCAAAAATGGAAAAGATGGCGAGAAATCCCTATGGGTTGCGTCAATTTATTTTTCACACACACTGCCTTACCCCCCATCCCCCACCCACTCCCCCTCATGCATCACAGCATCATCCATTCACAACCATTCTCTATTCACCCCTATCTTCTGTCCTCTCCCATCCTTCCTCAATAGACATTCCCCTCTTTCCCAATGCCCCTTTTACCCCATCCATCCATCTCATGTTCACTCCTTACATCTCTGCCTTCCACACGCCATTTACTAGTCTTTCTTCACTCATTCTTTCCATGTGACCAAACCATCCAAATATTCTTTCATCAACCCTATCTCCCAACTCCCTTTCCACCTGTTCTCCTCCTCACCTCCTTGTTTCTCATTCTATCCAGCCTAATAATTGCTATCATACTTCTTAGACACCTCATATCACACACATTCAAACTTGCTTCTCTCAATATACATTTTACCTCCACCTCCACTCCTCCCTTTCCTGCTACATTTGCACTCAAGTATCTAAAACTATCCACTTCCTCCAGTTTCTCTCCCTTAATACTCACTTCTAGTATGCTGATACTTTCACCCCTTGTACATCTCATCACCTTACTTTTACCCAAATTTATCTTCAACTTCCTTCTTTTACACACCCTCCCAAACTCTGTCACTAACTTCCTCAATCCCTCCTCTGATCCTGCTAAAAGCACAGTGTCATCAACAAACAACAACTGGCTTATGTCTCACTTTTCTCCATTTTTGTTAACCGTCTCCAATCTCCAACCCACTACCCTTGCATTTACCTCTTGCACCACCACATCCATTTATAAATTGAACAGCCAAGGTGACATAACACATCCCTGATGAAGTGCCACCTTTACCTCAAACTACTCACTCTCTCCATTTCTGATTCTAACACAAGCTCTAATATTCTCACAAAAACTCTTGACCACTCTTAAAAGCTTTCCTCCTATCCCATATATCTGCAAAACCTCCCACATTGCCTTCCTGTCTACCCTGTCATAAGCCTTTTCCAAATCCATAAAAGCCCAAAAAACATCCTTACTTTTTCCAAAATCTTTCTCACATATCTGTCTTACCATAAAAATCTGATCTACACAACAACTACCTGTCCTAAACCCACACTGTTCCTCACCAATTACTCCCTCTGTTCCTCCTTTTTTTTTTTTTTTTACATTCTGCATGACACCCATCCAACCCAAGTGCCTTACCTGCTCTCATCATCTTAACAACTGTTTTCACCTCATCTTTCCTTATTTCTCCTCCATTTTCATCACTCATCACATAAGGGATGAAAAAGGAAGGGGATTTAAAAGGGCGGAGGAGGAAGAAGGGAGGAGGAAGATGGGAGGATGAGAAAGAAGGGAGGAGGAAGAAGAAGGGAAGGGGAGGAAGAATGGAGGGGGAGGAAGAATGGAGGGGGAGGAAGAATGGAGGGGGAGGACGAATGGAGGGGGAGGAAGAAAGGATGGGGAGGAACAAGGGAATAGGAGGAAAAAGGTAGAATGGAATGAATTATAAAATGTTTGGCATTATCAGTCAAGTACTGGAGCCTTCAGGCCATTCAGCACATTTATTTATCTATATATATATATATATATATATACATATATATATATATAATTGGTAAAAAGAAAAATCACTTGAATGCACTCATACATACATACATACGCCAAACCCTTAAACATTAGAATTGAACAACACAAGAAAAATGTTAGGGATGCCAATAATTCTAGTGGTATATTCAAGCATATTGAATTAAATAATCATCCAGTTGATTGGGGTAATGCCCAGCCAATCTATTATACCAACAACATAATAGCAAGAAATTTAATAGTGTAGTTTGATTCATACCACCAGTAATCAAAATACTAACCTACACAAGGGCTTATACAAACTTGATAATTTTATTTGTCAAGAAATTAGTAAGATAATATCAGGTAAAATGTAACCCAGTGACTATGTGACCCTGGCGACTGTGACCTGATGTCGCCCCAGAAGGGAAGGAAGAAGGGAAAGGAATGGAAAGAAGAAGGGGGGAGGATGAAGGGAGGGGAAGGATGAAAGGAGGGGAAGGATGAATGGAGGGGAAGGAAAAAGGGAGGGGAAGAAAGAAGGGAGGAGTAGGAAGAAAGTAAGGAAAAGAAAAAGGAAGCGAGAAGAAAAATGGAGGGAGGGGAAGAAGGGAGGGACAGGAATAAAGGTGGGGGAAGAAGATGGGAGGGGGAGGAAGATGGGAGGGGGAGAAACAATGGAGGGGGAGGAAGAAGGAAGGGGGAGAAGAAGGGAGGTGGAGGAAGAAGGGATGGGAGGAATAAGTGAGGGGGAAAGAAAGGAGATGGAGGAAGGGAGTGGGAGGAAGAAGGGAGGGGGAGGGAGATGGGAGGTTGTGGAGGAAGGGAGGGGGAGGGAGATGGGAGGTTGTGGAGGAAGGGAGGGGACAGAAGGAGGGAAGGGAGTAAGAAAGGAGAGGGAGGATTAAGAAAGGAGAGGGAGGATTAAGAAAGGAGAGGGAGGATGAAGGGAGGAGTAGGAGGAAGAGGGGAGAGAAGGAAGAAGGGAGTGGGAGAAAAAAGTGACTGAGGAAAAAGAGACGAAAAAAAAGAAGGGAGGGGTTGGAAGATGGGAGGGGGAGAAAGAAGGGAGGGGGAGGAAGAAGGGAGGTGGAGGAAGAGGGAAGGGGGAGGAGAAGGGAGGAGGAGGAAGAAGGAAGAGGGAGGAAGAGGGAGTGGGAGAAGGAAGGGATGAGGAAGGAAGGAGAAGGAAGGAAGGAGAAGGAAGAAAGGAGGAAGAGGGAGGGAGAGGGTGAAGAGAAGGGAGGAAGAAGGGAGGGGAGGAAGAAGGGAGGGGAGGAAGAAGGGAGGGGAGGAAGAAGGGAGGAGAGGAGTAGAGGAAGAAGGGAGAAGAGGAAGAAGGGAGAAGAGGAAGAAGGAAGGAGAGGAAGAAGGAAGGAGAGGAAGAAGGGAGGAGAGGAAGAAGGGAGAAGAGGAAGAAGGGAGAAGAGGAAGAAGGAAGGAGAGGAAGAAGGAAGGAGAGGAAGAAGGGAGGAGAGGAAGAAGGGAGGAGAGGAAGAAGGGAGGGGGAGGAAGGGAGTGAGAGGAAGAAGGGAGGGGAGGAAGAAGGGGGGGAGGAAGATGGGAAGGGGGAGGAAGATGGGAGGGGGAGGAAGATGGGAGGGGGGAGGAAGAAGGGAGGGAGAAAGAAGAAGTGAGGGGGATGGAAGAAGAAAGGGGAAGGGAAGAAAAAAGAAACGAGGAGGAAAGAAAAAATAATAGGTGGGAGAAGAGAAGAAAAAATAGGTGGGAGAAGGGAAGAAGAATAGGAGGGAGGAGGCATGGGGCGGTCTGATGTTTTATCGAAACTTGACCAAAACCAGCAAAACCCCCTTAAACCACTTACTTAATGTTGTCATATCTTGCTGGAACTTTCTGTGTAAGAGTATATGCATATTGACCCGTTCTTTCTAATCTTGAAATCAGATATTACTTACCTGATGATTTTTTGTAAAATAAAGGCCATTTTCTTAATATTCCAGCAGTATCACTTGCAAAGCTCATAATCATGAAATTTTCTATTCGTTAGGTTAGGTTAGGTTAAGATAGGTTAGGTTAGGTCAAGATACATCTTAACATTTTAAAATGTAGCCATTTTCAATATTGAGGGTTCTTCAGGATAGTGGGTTTTATGTAGTTTGGTGGTTAGGAAACTGAATATCTCATGAACCAAGGTAGTTCAGATGAGGCATACAAAGAAGGAGGCATATGAGGTAGGAGGCATACGAGGGAGGAGGCATAGGAGGAAGTGAGGGAGGGAGGAGGAACAGGAAGTTGTGAGAAAGGAGACACGGAGAACCTCAGGGTAAAAAAAAAAAAATCTCAAGAGGGAAAGGCAACTGGCGATGAGCATGCCAAGAAATGCACTGTGAAGGAGTCTATATTAGTAAAATGTTTCATTTGCTTCAGCTTTATCAAATACATGTACTTGATAAAACTTGAATAAATGAAACACTGTACTAATACAGACTTTGTCCTTACATGGTGCATAAAAAAAAAAAAAAAAAAAAAAAAAAAAAAAGTGAAGAGGACTCTTACCAAGCATCGTCTTGACTGCCTCAAAGTTGTTGGCCTGGACTGCGCGGTGCATGGCTGTCACTCCGTCGCGACTTCGGTAATCAAGGAGGGCACCGCCATTGACGAGGGCCACAAGCAACCGTCCAGACTTCTTCACGCGGGCTGCTATCGTCAAGGGTGTTTCTGGAAACCCGAAGCAGGGGAAACGGTGAGGTCTTCGGGATGATGATGATGATGATGATGATGATGATGATTGTGGTGCTGGTGATTACGTATACTGATGGCAAATGTGGTTTTGGGGATTGTGTGGACAGAAGTGATGGAGATTGTGGTGTTGGCAGTGGTATTGGCAACAGTGGTGTTGGCGATTGTGGTGTTGGCAGTGATGTGCTATATGGTGATGACTAACAACATAAGGAAAATTACATATGTCCACAGATAAGATACACAATAATGAACAAATAAAAAAACAATCTAATTATTCAATTAATTCAAGATAAAATTATCTTTGAAGATTAACTCTCTCAAGCAACCTTAATCTTCAGGAAAAACAAAGTTACCCATCACCTATGAATACCAGTTGCTAATTCGAGTGATTTTATCCTGTTTAATATTTCACTCAACCACTGAAATGCTGTGGTTCATTTACTATCAGAATTATTATGAAGACTTAATTTCAACTAGACCCAGTCCCAGGCTCACTCACTCACCATCCCACTCCAACAAAGTGGGAAGTGAGAAACCTACTGGTAGGGCAAGCTCTGTCAATTGCAGCAAGCCATTGGGTTTTTAGGTCAGTGTTTGGGTCAGCTCCCTGCCTGGCCAGGGCTGTCAGGAACCAATGCAAGAAGCATGCAGCAGGTCCCAGGAATTGAACTAGTGACCACCTGCTTGCAAGTTCAACACAGTATCCACTGACTGAACAAAAGCAAACTGGCACTAACTGGAATGAAGTCAGTACAGTGGACTGAGTAATGATGATCTAAAAAGGAACAAGAACACAAATGATCAGGTTACTGAGGAGGGAAGGAAATCCCTCAAAAAAAAAAAAAAAAAAAAAAAAAAAAAAAAAAAAAAAAAAAAAAAAAAAAAAAAAAAAAAAAAAAAAAAAAAAAAACCCCCCCCCGGGGGGGGGGAGGGGAAGAAACTCTGGGAGAAGGAAGAGAAAGAAACCCCGGGTTTGGTGGGGATGGGGTGGATGCTGTAGAACTCGTAGGACCTACCTCCGGATTCCTGGCAATGGAAGTTGGGGTCGAGGCCTTTGGCACACATCTTGGTGACTTTGTCAGTGTTGTTCTCCTTGACACTGTCTACAAAGCGACGAAGGTTAGCACGGGTGTGGAGGGCTCTTAGGGCTTTCTCCTCGATCCGCAACATCTTGTACACACGCCGCTTGTACTTGAGCTGCAACAGGGTGGGAGTGTTGTTAATATTCAGCATCAAAATCCCTTTTCTCCATTTTTATGTTAAGTGGATGGCCAAGTCCATCCAAAACCCATCCAAAATACGTTTGTTACCTCCCTCCCATTTTAATACCTCGTGGTTGAAGGGTAACCCCTGCTGTCACACTGCTCAGGTCAAAGGCAGTGCATCAAGGCACAGCATGAAAAAGGGTGAGGTAAATAGTTACTATTTGGTTATGAATCCTTGATTAACTGGGAAATGTTAGCTGGCATCTATTGGTAATGTGTCCAGTACCAACGATAGGTACCTCCAAATGGTGGTCTTGCGAGTTGGTTGTCAGAATCACCTTTCTCCCCATCTTCAAAATCCATGAACAATTTCATCTCCATTAAGTAGTCCTGAGGGGATGACTCTTGGTCTCTGGACCAATATCTATGGAGGCGGTGACATTCATTAACTAGATCTAAAGATCTCTTACTTGAGGTCATGGGCCCATTCCAGGGAATGAAAGCCATCCTACAGGACTGAATCTCTAATGAAAACTGGAGGCTTTGTTACCTGGAGATGGGCAGACTTCATCACTGAGATCAGAGAAAAGGTGCAGGGATTCCTGATCTCAGCCTATGCATTATATCATAACTAACCTCTGATGAAACATTAAAAAACTAATTCCTCTGAAGGGAAGTATAATAAAGACAATGATTGCCTTCATCGAAGGAAGGAGCCATTATTCAGTTCCTAGTGCAACCTAGAAGGAGAGGAATAGGAGGACGAGGAGGAGTGTGCCATGAGGACCCATTTTTCCAACTTCATTGGAACTATATATATATATATATATATATATATACAGTCGAACCTCGAAAGCCCGGACTAATTGGGGGGAAGGGTGATCCGGTCATGCCAAACGTCCTGTTATCGAAAATATCGCCCTAACACCCGTAGATTTTCATAGCAGTATACGTACAGGTAATGTATATGGCATAGAAACACATAAGAATAATACTCTAACACTGTAATAATAACAATACTGTAATAATAATGCTATAATACTAATAATTCTGTAATAATAATTGTAATACAGGCATGTAAATGTACTGTATATACAGTGTACTGTACTGTATTTTTTATTACGTACACTGTAAATATCGGAAGGTATGCACGCGGGACAGTGGTGGCGGCCAGGGTTGCCGCGTTGTCTACACTGCCGTGTAGAATAGGAGTGTTGCCATACCGGGGCATACATTTTTCTCGGGCGTGTACAGACTTTCATAGCAAGATATACTGTACTTGTCAAACTTTGACAAAATGTTGGTTCTAGTTTTTTTATTCTTGAATGTATACAAGGCCCCCATGCCCTAACATATTAAGTAAGATATGATTTTTTTTTTTTATTATCACTAAAAGAAAGCTGAAACTTAAGCGTAGAATTTTTTTCTACGCGGTAAAAACGTATCTTTTGGGGTATAATATTTTATAAGTAAAACAATTACCAATAAAAGTCATATTTTGATGTACCATTTATTATTTGACAACTAGTCCTATGATTTTTAAACAAAAGTTTGAGTTTTTGAATGTTTTTAACAGCCCGCTGATATGTAGAAAAAATTTCCTCATGTCCTTGTGCAGTTGCCACATGCCGCTATTTTACTACGTTTTGGTACAAAATTCTACGAAACGGCAGCCCTGGTGGCGGCTTGACTGGGCCTGGTTTGAGTACACGTGTACGGCCGTCGCTGCCACCTACCGGACAAATAGGGAATTTTGTTTGAAAAGTCCGCCCTTTGTTCATTCTGACTGGTTATACGAGGGTCCGGGCATTCGGGGTCCGGGTTTACGAGGTTCGACTGTATATATATATATATATATATATATATATATATATATATATATATATATATAGTCACTATCCGAGTTACGACGTACGCGAGTTACGACCACCCGTGCTTACGACCACATCTTGCAGATGCCTATTATGAGTTTACTGTACATGTCTGGCAGCACAGCGCGTATGATAGTTGTGGCAACCGGCATCGCGTACGGCAGTTATGGCAGAGATGGAAAAGTTGCTATACACGTGGTTGGAAGATAATAGGCAAAGAAATGTGAGAGTGACGTTGCAAGCAGTGCAAAGTAAGGCTACAAGTTAATTTCACATGTTGAAAGAACGTGCAGGTGAAGAATACGCTTCACATGAGTTCATAGTGAGTGCTGGGTGGTTTCGTTGCTTTCGAGAGCATTACCAGGTTCACCACGTGTTGTAGAAAGGTGAGGCTGCTAGCAGTGATGCGCCTGCAGCTAAGGCATTTGTGGACGAGCTTGATAAATTATGGATGAAGGATATTTACGTACTTACGACCACGTCTAGCTGATGGTTATTATGAGTTTACTAATACAAATACACTATAATAAGTATTTTCTTTCTTTAACTTACCATATCATATTAACAACTAAGCAACTGAAAACAATACTGTATACAACTGTAGGAGAGAAGCCAAACGCAGAGTGTGGGTTCCAATGCATTTAACGTTTCGCCCACCAGGGCTTCTTCAGAAATAACATAGTGGACAAACATCTGATCTGACTCCTTATATAACCCGAGTTTGCGGGGAGAAACGAACATGAAACTGGTGTTTAAAAAAAAAAAAAAAAAAAAAAAAAATAGAGACTGAACAACTTCACACCAGGCTTAATGACCGCCTTATGGGTCGATAGCCTTAAAAAAGTCCACTATGTTATTTCGGGAGAAGCCCTGCTGGGCGCAACGTTATATACATTGGATCCCATACTCTGCGTTTGGCTTCTCTCCTACATTGCTGTTGCAGTCGTTGCTGTACCTATATCTCACACTTAGAATGGATTGAAATGGATGAGAAAAATAGATCTTAAAACTCACATATATTTAGAGTACATACAACAATTGAAGAATTAAGAAAAAATTATTAAAAGGAAACTATATTTAAAAAAAATTAAAAATGGTAAGCAAGGTTATATTTAATACGTGTGTGTGTGTGTGTGTGTGTATATACAGGTATAGTATATACATACAGTACCTGCATACGTATATATACTAAAATACAGTACAGTATTAAAACATTAAAAAATAAAAAAAAATTATAAATATGAAACTAACAAGCATTGATAAATAAACAGTAAACAGCTTGCATTTAATAGTATTTAATTGAAAAAGTTACTTAAAAATGCAACAGATTGATATCATGTTTCCTAGAGTAGAACCCTCGTGTCAGCTATTTTGAATAGGATCCGACTTACGACCAATCCGACTTACGACTGGTTGGTCGGAACCTAAGTCGTAACTGGGATAGTGGCTGTATATACATATATATAGTATATTCCATATATATATATATGCATATATATATTATATATATACATACATATATATATATACATATATATATATATATATATACAGACGCTCCTCTACTTACGTTCATTTGTTTTACGTTTTTTCGATTTTACGTTTGAACTGACTAAAAAATTGTTAAAAAAAAAAAAAAAGTGCATTTTTTAGTTTAGCGCGCTCTCCGTAGTTCAAACGATACTTATGCATGACGCTGCATCCATTGTTTACTTGGCACAAGCGACAGACTCAACGTGCCTTGCCTTCTCCTCCTCCCCCTCCTCCTCCATCTCAATTTATGTTGCTTGAATTTAATTTATTTGAAATTAATGTTATCATTTTACAATGATATGTGTATAATTAATGATTTAGGGGTGTTTTATAAGATACGGTAATAGAATTTACGGATGTATGGTACAGTAACAACTTGCGTTCATTTTCAACTTACGTTCGGCCGTTCGGAACGTAACTAAAACGTAAGTTGAGGAGCGTCTGTGTATATGTATGTATACATATATACATATATATATACATATATATATATAAGTTCCTATATACATATTTAGATATACATGTATATATACATATATACATACATAAATATATATATATACATATATATATATATATATATATATATATATATATAATATATATATATACATAAACATATATACAGTGAGTCCTCATTATAAGGTACATGTGCATTCCTGAAAACCTAACCGCAAATTGAAATTACCATATAACGAACCCAAGTTTAGACTTATGGCGGACGTACATTCTCCATGCTTTTTCCTCTTCAAAATATCTAATTTTACGTCCAAAACACGAGCAGATACTGTATCTGTGAATTTTTCTTACCATAAATAGAATCGAGGGTAGTAATTACCAAATACCGTAACTGTGAATTTACTGGATAAAGAATTATCGTATAAGGAGGACTCACTGTATATATATATATATATATATATATATATACATATATATATAAACATATATACATATATATATACACTTATACATATATACATATATATATACACACACACACACTTTCGTCGGATGGATGGCGAAGATTGGAGTTCTGAAGAAAAAGTGAAATTTTCATGGATCTCAATGCAAAGGAAGTACCTTATTGTATTTACAGGGAAGGGGAAAGCTCGTGTTGTAGTGGGAAAGTGAGGGAAAAGGAGAAGGGGAGGGATTACTGAAAGAAATGGAAGGAAATGAGGAAGGGGAGGACTTGGTCCAGGAGGCCAGGCGTCTTGTAAACAAGAGATCCAATGATTTTGGTGAAGGGATTAACAAAAACGTAAAGATTAGAAATATAGATAAGAACAGCACAATGGAAGGTGAGGATAATAATTTCCTGGGATTTAATGAGGGGGGGGGCAGATACCAACAACCTCCCTCGATTAGAGAGACTAGAGGAAAAACTTGAACAAATGACCGAACATTGGGAGAATAGGTTCGGTAAAATAGCAAAGATTGTGCAGAGAGTTGAAAAATTGGAAAAACTAGAGAAGGTGAACAAAAACTCAACTAAAGAAATAGAAGAATTAAACATACATACATACATATACCAAGGCTTTTTCCCCCTTACTAGGGAGGTAGCCAAAAAGGAAAAGGCATAAAATCATTCCCACCCATTCCATCCCTGAAAACACTCCACGCCCCTTCACCCTCCCTCCCATCTTAGCACCTCCTAGATGACGGGTCATCCCTGCACCCTGTCCACTGCCCTGGGTCAGAAGCAGTGTCGCAAGACACAGCACATCCACAGCAAGGCCGCTTCATTAAATCGGCGACCCCCCCTCTCCTTCTCCCCATATAAAGGAGAGGACGGGGAGAAATCCCTTCGGGCTGCGTCAAAATTTTGCTCACACACACTACCTCACCCCCCATCCCCCCCGTCCATTCCACCTCATGAATCACAACATCTTCCATATACAACCATTCTCCATTCACCCCCGTCTTCTGTCCTCTCCCGTCCTTCTTCAACAGACATTCCCCTCTTCCCCAAAGCCCCCTTCACCCCATCCATCCATTTCATCCTAGGACGTCCCCTCATGTTCACTCCCTCCACATCCGCCTTCCATACCTCCTTTACTAGTCTGTCTTCACTCATTCTTTCCATGTGTCCAAACCATCCCAATACTCTTTCATCAACCCTATCTCCCAACTCCCTTTCCACCCTTGTTCTCCTCCTCAACTCCTCATTTCTCACTCTATCTAGCCTAGTAACCCCCATCATACTTCTCAGACACTTCATCTCAAACACATTCAAACTCCTCTCTTCCTCTCTTATGTTCCATGTTTCTGCTCCATACAGTGCTGTTGGCACAATCACTCCTTCATACAGTCTCCTCTTAGCATCCATTCCCAAATTTCCATTCCTCATTACACTTTTTAATCCACCAAGGCATTTACTCGCTTCTCTCAATCTACATTCTACCTCCACCTTTACTCCACCTTTTCCTGCCACATTTGCACACAAGTATCTAAAACTATCCACTTCCTCCAGTTGCTCTCCCTTAATGCTCACTTCCAGTCTACTGCCACTTTCACCCCTTGTACATCTCATCACCTTACTTTTACCCACATTTATCTTCAGCTTTCTTCTATCACACACTCTCTCAAACTCTGTCACCAACTTCCTCAATCCCTCCTCCGATCCTGCCACAAGCGCAGTGTCATCCGCAAACAACAGCTGGCTAACCTCCCACTTTTCTCCATTTTCTTTAACCATCTCCAATCCCTGACCCACTACCCTTGCATTTGCCTCTCGTACTACCCCATCCATGTATAAGTTGAACAGCCAGGGCGATATAATGCATCCTTGACGAAGTCCCACCTTTACCTCGAACCACTCACTCTCTCCATTTCCAATCCTGACACAAGCTCTACTACTCTCATAAAAACTCTTGACAGCTCCCAGAAGCTTTCCTCCTATCCCGTATATCCGCATAACCTCCCACAGTGCCTTTCTGTCTACCCTGTCGTAAGCCTTTTCCAGATCCATAAAGGCCCAAAAAACATCCTTCCCCTTTCCTATAGCTTTCTCACATATCTGTTTTACCACAAAAATCTGATCTACACAACCTCTACCTGTCCTAAATCCACACTGTTCCTCACCAATTCCTCCCTCTGTTCCTCTCCTAATCCTCTCAATCAAGATCCTCCCATAAGCCTTCCCAACTACACTTAACAAGCTAATCCCTCTGAAACTATTACATTCACACTTGTCCCCCTTTCCCTTGTAAAGTGGAACTATACAAGCACTCCTCCAGTCCTCCGGCACTCTACCTCTCCAGCAAACATTAAATAACCTCACCAACCAGTCCACCATCACTGTACCTCCTTTTTTAAGACATTCTGCATGGCATCCATCCAGACCAGATGCCTTACCTGCTTTCATCATCTTAACAGCTGCCTTCACTTCATCCTTCCTTATTTCTCCTCCATTTTCCTCACTCATCACTCTCATTTTCTTATCATTTCCCACTGCAGCTATCTTTCCCTCCCTATCCTCCTTCACATTTAGCAACTCCCTAAAATATTCTGCCTATCTTCCCCTTACTGCCTTCTCCTCCATTATCATCTCTCCATCTGCACCTTTTACCTTTTCTTCTCTACTTGATTCGCCTCCTCTTCCTCTCTTAATTTCTTTCCAAAACATCTTTTTATTACTTTCAAAATGTTCTGTCATACTCTTACCCCATTTTACATCTGCTCTCCTCTTTGCCTCCTTTACCTTTTTCTTTACTTCTCTTTTCTTTTCTTTGTACGTCTCATATGACTCCCTCGTCCTATTTTGTAACCAATCTGAGTAAGCTCGCTTCTTCTCTTCTACAACCTTCTTTGTTTCCTCATCCCATCATTCACTACCCTTCCTTCTATTTCCTCCTGTCCTTCTTGTTCCACACACCATCTTTGCACACTTTGTGACTCCCTCCTTGAACCAACCCCATTCTTCCTCCACAACTACCTCTACTCTATCCTTCACTCCCTCCCACTCCTCCTTCAGCTACTTCCTGTACTCCTCCTTTTCCTCTTCATTCAAAGAGTTCACTCTTAGCACCTCCCTACCTTTTGTCCCTTTCCTCTTTCTCCATCTGTCCTCCACTCTCAACTTACCTTCCACCAGAAAATGATCTGATATTCCCCCACCCTTAGCACATGTACATCCTTAACTTTTCCTATCATAATCCTATTTACCACTACATAGTCCATTAAAGCTCTATCTACCACCCTTCCCTCCACCACCCTCTCCCATGTGTACTTATGCTTGACTTTCTTCCGAAACACTGTATTTGCTATCATCAAAGAATTAAAAAGACAGTTAAAAGAAGTAAAAGAGGAGAATGAAGAATTAAAGAGGAATAATAAAGACAACAAAGAGGCCATAGCAAAAAAAGCACAGGGTTGGAAAAAAATCCAAGAAAACAGTAAAAGTTGCATTTACTGACATAATTAAACAACAAATGAAAGAACAAACTGAAGACTTAGTTATTAAAGTGATGAGACAGAAGGAGAATATAGTAAGAGACTTAGCAGATAAAAATAAATGTATAATTATATTAGGAATGGAAGAGAAACATAACCTAAATAGAACCACAAGAATCAATGAGGAAAAAGAAAAAGTAAGCAGTTTACTAGAATTAGTTCAGGAAGATGAACCTGAAATCATGAAACAAATTGAAGAGATGTATAGACTCGGGAAGTATAGTACATATAAGACCAGACCAATTACGATTAAATTCAGGTCACAAACGACGGCAGAGAATATCTTATCCAAAACAGGGAAACTAGCAGCAAGTGAACAATATATAAAGGTATGGATAAAAAGAGAAATGAATAAAGAGGAAAGAGAGGAGGAAAAAAAGAAAAGACATGAAGCTAAGGAAAAAAACGAGAACAGAACAGAGTCAGAGAAAGAGAAATTCTATTGGAGAGTAGTGAATATGAAAGTAAGGAAATACAACATACTAGAGAAAAACAAAAGGGAAACAGAGAATACAATGGAAGTAGCAGAAAACTAAGAGTGTCTTACACAAATATAGATGGATTAATAACGGGATTGAATGAGCTGAATGAATATCTGAAGGAAAAAGAACCGGACATAATGGGAATTGTAGAAATGAAATTAAAAGGTCCACTACCACCCAACAGTGTAGGACATGATGCATATAATTATTGGATTAGAAACAGAGAGACAAAACAAGGGGTGGAGTTATGTTCCTAAGAAGGATATAAATGTGAGGTGTGTCACATATGAAAGAATACAGTAGAGATGATTATGATCATAGTGGAAGTCAGAGATAAGAAGAGCAGAAAGTTTGTGATATATTATGTGCCTCCAAAAACAGCCGCGTGGGAAGAGAGTGAACATAAAATTATGTTAGATGATCATGGAAGATGGAGGAAGAATAGTTATGATGGGTGACTTTAATTGCAAAGAAGTCTCCTGGGAAGAGATGATAGTAAAGGGTGGAGACGGCTCATGGGGAAATGTTCTACTCGAGATGATTATTGAACATACAATGACACAGTGGATACAGGAGAACGCTAGGTACAGAAATGAAGAACCATCGAGACTAGACCTATAATCACATCTGAACCTAGAATAGTGGAAAAGATTGAATATAAAACACCAATAAGTAAAAGTGACCACATATTGATTGAACTGGAACTAAATGAGGAAAAATACATGAAAAGAAATGAACAATATAGAAAAGGAAGAATGATGTATGAAAAAACAAACTTTGATAAAATAAGAGAATTCTTTCAAAAAGAAAACTGGGAAGGAATATACAAAGAAGAAACAACAGTGGAAGAGAAATGGAATATTTTGACAAAAAAATTATAAAAAAAAAGGAGTGGAAAAGTATGTCCCAAGACAAAAAAAAAAAAAAAAAAAAAAAAACTATGTAAAGTGCTGGTACAACAAAAGTTGTAGGGAGTTAAAAGACAAAAGAGACAAAGCTTGGACCAAATGTAAAAAATACAAAAGACCTGAAAAATGGAAAATATATACTTGTTATAGAAATAAATATGTACAAGCGTGCAGAGAGGAAAAGAGAAAATATGAAAAAGATGTCATAGCAAAATGTAAAGATCAACCAAAATTATTTTACAGTTTTGTAAACAACAAACTGAAAAACAAACAAGATTTGGAGAAATTAAGACAAGGAGTTGAATACACAGAGGAAATAGAAATGGCAGAAATTATGAACAAGCATTTTAAATCAGTGTTTACAAGGGAGAACATACAACCTGAAGAGATCGAATGGAAAGAGAAAGTCCCCCCTATGAAAGAAATAGAAGTAACAAAGAATGAAATAATGAAACATTTGAGTAATCTTGATGTCAGAAAATCGCAGGGACCAGATGAAATAGCAAACTGGATTTTGAAAGAATGCAGGAATGAACTGGCAGACAAAATACATAGCATAATGAACAGTTCATTGAAAGAAGGAAAAGTTCCAAAAGATTGGAAAAAAAGCAAATATAGTACCTATATATAAAGGGGGAAATAAAGAAGACCCTACCAACTACAGACCAGTCTAACAAGTACAATAGCAAAAATCTGTGAAAGAATTGTCAAAAGTAGATGGGTAAAATATTTAGAAAAAAACAATGTGCTAAATCCAAGGCAATTTGGATTCAGACAAGGACGATCATGCGTCACCAATTTAATGTTTTTATTCAAGGCTAATAGATATAATACAAGAAAGAGATGGATGGGCTGATTGTGCATTTCTAGACCTAAAAAAAGCTTTTGACAAAGTACCACACAAGAAGTTGCTTAAGAAATTAGAAACCAAAGGAGGAATACAGGGCAAACTGCTTAAATGGATGGAAGACTTTTTGCAAAAAAAAAAAAAAAATGATAGTGATAAGAGACAAACACACAAATTGGGATGAAGTAATAAGTGGTGTTCCACAAGGAGTAGTTTTGGCCCCAATAATCTTTGCTATATATATTAATGATATGGATGAAGAAATTGAAAGTTATAAGAGCTTCTTTGCAGATGATGCAAAACTATTAAAAAAAAGTGAACACGGAAGAAGATGTGAATCACTACAGAGTGATCTAAATAAAGTCTGGGAATGGAGTAGGAAGTGGGAGATGGAGTTCAATACTAAAAAGTGTAGTATAATGGAATTTGGAAAAATAGACATTTGGGAATGGATGCTAAGAGGAGACTGTATGAAGGAGTGATTGTGCCAACAGTACTGTATGGGGCAGAAACATAGAACATAAGAGAGGAAGAGAGAAGGAGTTTGAATGTGTTTGAGATGAAGTGTCT
>NC_134787.1:4644502-4649502 GCF_046742065.1 Oratosquilla oratoria
TATATTATATATGTATATTATATATATCACATATATTATATATGTATATTATATATACCAAATATATATATATATATATATATATATATATATACAGTCGAACCTCGAAAGCCCGGACCCCGAATGCTCGGACCCTCGTATGACCGGTCGAAATGAACAATGGGCAGGCTTTTCAAGCAAAGTTCCCTATTTGTCCTGTAGGTGGCAACGACGGCCGTACACGTGTACTCAAACCCGGCCCAGTCAAGCCGCCACCAGGGCTGCCGTTTCGTAGAATTTTGTACCAAAACGTAGTAAAATAGCGGCATGTGGCAACTGCACAAGGACATGAGGAAATTTTTTCTACATATCAGCGGTCTGTTAAAAACATTCAAAAACTCACTTTTGTTTAAAAATCATAGAACTAGTTATCAAATAATAAATGGTACATCAAAATATGACTTTTATTGGTAATTGTGTTACTTATAAAATATTATACCCCAAAAGATACGTTTTTACCGTGTAGAAAAAAATTATACGGTAAAGTTTCAGTTTTCTTTTAGTGATAATAATATAAAAATAAGTTATATCTTACTAAATATGTTAGGGCATGGGGGCCTTATAATTCAAGAATAAAAAACTAACACCAACATTTTGTCAAAGTTTGACAAGTATATCTTGCTATGAAAGTCTGCACACGCCCGAGAAAAATGTATGCCCCGGTATGGCAACACTCCCATTCTACACGGCAGTGTAGAAAACGCGGCAACCCTGGCCGCCACCACTGTCCCGCGTGCACACCTTCCGATATTTACAGTGTACGTAATAAAAAATACAGTACAGGAGTCCCTCAAATAACGCGGGGGTTAGGTTCCTGAAATTACCGCGTATGACCAAATCCGCGTATGCTGACTTTCCATATTAAATACCGAGAACCGTATGTATATGTATGTGTACGTGTGTGTGTGCGTGCGTGTGCGTGCGTGTGTGTGTGTGTGTGCGCGTGTATGTGGTGTATGCATGTGGCGTTTGTGGCGTATGTGTTTGTGCGTATATACATGTGTGTGTATGTGGCGTATATGCATATGTGTATGTGGCGTATATACATATGTGTGTATGTGGCGTATACACGTGTGTGTGTGTATGTGGCGTATGTATATGTGTGTGTATGTGGCGTATGTATGTGTGTGTGGCGTGTGTGTGGGTGCGTACGTGTATGTGTCTGTGTTCACATGTACAAGTAAGCATGTACGTGTGTGTGTCTGTGTTCGTATTTTTGTGTACACGCACGCGCATTCACAACATACACTGGTTGTCTAACACGTGTCTACGTGTGCGTTTATACACGTGTGTAAGCGTGTATATGTCTGTTTTTGATCTCCCAAACCACCAACGCCAGTAACAACAAGAACCTCATAAGAGAAATGAAGACACGACAAGCGCAGTCATTATCAGACGTATTAGTTGTGTTTCAAACGAAAGAAACATTACACTTCAACAGGTTAGGGCGGTAAAATTTCACGATACCACGGCGTAGGTGGTGGAAGCGACAAGCTAAAGCTTGTTGGCTACCCCCCTACTCCCCTCCCTCCCTCCTGCATCAGTACCCGTAGGTTGACACATAACCGCAGGCAGCCACCCACGGCTATCCCCTCGCCTCACACCCTTGTTTGAGCAGTTCCCAGTGTACATAATGACCGCGTTATATGAGGATCGACTGTATATGGTAAAATAGAAAGCAGTCACCACAAATGTTTGCGATGTTGCCACGTGTGTGCGTATGCGTGCCCGACTCGGCGCGAATTTTAAAACGGTTCTCTACATTTGAGATGGTTTTGAAATAAAATCCGCGTATGATTGAATCGTGTTATTCGAATCCGCGTTATTTGAGGGACTCATGTAGAGTACACTGTATAAACAGTACATTTACATGTCGGTATTACAATTATTACAGAATTATCAGTATTATAGTATTATTATTACAGTATTGTTTTTATTAGTGTTAGAGTATTATTCTTATGTTTCTATGCCATAAACATTACCTATACGTATACCGCTACGAAAATCTATGGGTG
Source organism: Oratosquilla oratoria (assembly GCF_046742065.1). Classification (NCBI taxonomy): domain Eukaryota; kingdom Metazoa; phylum Arthropoda; class Malacostraca; order Stomatopoda; family Squillidae; genus Oratosquilla; species Oratosquilla oratoria. Next base: position 4,646,557 of record NC_134787.1, read on the forward strand.
TTAGGGCGATATTTTCAATGTCCGGACTTTTGGCATGACCAGACCAACCTTCCCCCCAATTAGTCCGGGCTTTCGAGGTTATACATACACACACACACACATATATATATATATATATATATAGTATATTATATAGATATATACATTATATATATATATATACATTATATATACTATATATATATATATACATATATATATACATATATATATACATATATATATACATATATATATACATTATATATATGCTTATATATATACATATATATATATATATATATATGTATATATATACTATATATATATATATATATATAAATATATTGTATATATAAGCATATATATAATGTATATATATATGTATATGTATGTATATATATACATTATAGATATATTATAGATATATATATATATATATATATATATATATATACTATATAAATATATGTATATATATATATATATTATATACATATATATATTATATACATAAATATATATTATACATATATATATAATCATATATATATATATATATAAATACTGTATATATATATATATATATACATGCACTGTATATATATATATTTTATATATATATATTATATATACATATATTATATACATATATATATATATATATGCATATATATAATTATACATATATATATACATATTATATACACATATTATATATATATATGCATATATATAATATATATCATAATATACATATTATATATACATATATATTATATACACACATATATTATATACACATATTATATGTATATATATATATACATACATCATCCAAATATTATATACATATATATATTATATATATATTACACATATATATATATATATATATATATATATATATATTACATGCATATATAATATATATATATATATATATATATATATACATTATATATATTTTATATACATATATACATATATACTATTATATATATATTATATGTTATATATATATACTATATATATATATATATATTATATGTATTCATATATGTATATATTACATATATATATATATATTACATATATATGTATATACATATATATATATATTATAAATATAATATATATACATATATATTGTATAAAATATATATATATTTATATATATATAATTATAATGTATATATATATAATATTTATATATATAATATATATAATTATAATATATATCTATTATATATATAATATATATTTATAATATATATAATATTTGTATAATATAGTTATATATATATATATATAATATTTATATATAATATATATAATTATAATATATATCTATTATATATATATATATATAATATATATCTATAATATATATAATATTTGTATAATATAGTTATATATATATATATATATATATATATGTATATATATATATTATATATATATAATTATATATATATATATTTTTATTATATATATACATAATATATATACATATGATATATGTATATATTATATTATATATATATATACATATAATATATATATTATATATATATACATATAATATATATATATATATATATATTATATACATATAATTATATATATATTATATATATACATATATCTATATATATATAATTATACATATATAATTTATATATATTTATATATTATATATATATATATATTATATATATATATATTATATATATATTATACATATATATTATAACATATATTATATAAATATATATATTTTTATATATATAAATATATATATATTTTATATAAATATATATATATATATATATATATTATATACATATATTATATATATAAATATATAAATTTTACATATATATATATATATATTGTATATATATGTATATATTATATACATATATTATATATATAAATATATAAATTTTACATATATATATATATATTGTATATATATGTATATATTATATATTATAATATATATATATATATGTATATATATATATATATACATATATATATATAAATTATATACATATATATAATTATATAAATATATAAATTATACATTTATATATATAATATATATATATATTATACATATATATATATATATATTATACATATATATATATATTATACATATATATATATATATATTATACATACATATATATTTATATTATATATATATTTATATTTATATATATATATATTACAAATATATATATTATATATCATATAATATATTATATAATATATATATATATCATATATATAATATATATATATATATATCATATATATATATTATATATACCATATATATTATACATATATATAAATATATATATATATATATACTATATATATATATATATATACATAATATATTATACATATATATATATATATATATAATTTATATATATATATATATATATATTTATATATATAATATATTTATATATATATATATATTTTATATATTTTATATATATATATATTTATATATTTATATATATATATATTTATCTATATATATTTTTATATATATATTTATATATGTTTCTTTTTTTTTCTTGTAACCACTAAGGAAATCGGAAGAAAACAGTAATCCCCAAGCGCTTTCGTGTAATTCACATCTTCACACTGAAGATGTGAATTACACGAAAGCGCTTGGGAATTACTGTTTTCTTCTGATTTCCTTAGTGGTTACCAGCAAAATTTGTGGATCACGTGCTGTTTTTAGTGATCTTTCTGAATATATAATGTATGTATATGTATATATATATATATATATATATATATATACATATATATATATGTATATATACATATATATATATATATATATATATATATATATTATATATATATAAATATATTATATTTATATATATATTATATATATATATATATTATATATATATACATATTATA
>NC_134787.1:4657002-4682002 GCF_046742065.1 Oratosquilla oratoria
AACAGTTAGCCACCGCATTCACGACCTTGGGTACAGAAGCCACCGCCCAGTGAAGAAGCCTCTTCTCACTCTTAACCAGAGACACTGTAGGGTCAAGTTTTGCAAGAAATATCTTCAGTGGGATGATGACAAGTGGCTGGATATTCTCTGGACCGATGAGTCCACCTTTACTGTGACTGGCAATAGGGGTGGAAACATGTATCGGTGTGCAGGTAGTGACCCTCTTGACCCCCGGTACGTTCAACAAACAGTGAAACACCCTGATTCTCTCATGGTATGGGGAAGTTTTAGTGGAAGAGGTCTTGGGAGCCTTGTTGTACTACCGAAAAATGTAAAAGTGAACCAGTATGTTTATTATGAATTCTTAAATAACCACCTGGAGGATTCTTTTAATACCTCAGGTGCTAACATCTTTCAACAAGATCATGCACTAGCCCACACTGCTCGTAGTGTTATTCAGTGACTTAAAGACTGTCATATACCTTACATAGCAGACAGGCCAGGCAATAGTTCTGACATGAATCCAATAGAAAACCTGTGGAACCACATTAAACAAGACCTTCAGGGTAAAGATACGAGCTCTGTGCCCAAGCTCGAGGCAGCCATTCGCCAATACTGGGCTAGTATAACCCCTGCACATCTTCCCATGTATGCCACTTCCATTCCAAACTGCCTTCGTGAGATCATTGCATGTAAAGGCCACCCATCAAAGTATTAGAGGTACGAAGTGAGCTTTTCTTTATTGATTTATGACTCATTCTCATCACCCATTCTCGCTAACCGTTCGTACTTCCTTGTCGAGCACTGTATATACATATATACATACATATACATTTTATATATATATACACATATATATATATTACATATTACAACTAGGTAAATATATATATATTATATATATATATATACATATATATATATACACACGTATATATACATAGACATACATACATATTATATACATCTATATGTATATATCTATATGTATACTCTATATATATATATATTATATATATATATATATATATTACATATATATATTATATATATACATATATATATATATACGAGGGGTGATCAGAAACTGTTTCAACAGCCGCCATCATCGTGTATATTTGTAAGGCCACACCATATATTAAGAAAGAAAAAACAGTGCATAGAAGGAAGATACTGCAGTTGCCCGTTGCCACGCGCAATAAAAGAAAAGTCTCTGCAGAGTCGGGAAGTTCCAGAAACAACTATTTACACATGCAGGGCCTCGGAGGTGAGTTAGAGACTTTGTCAACCCGGGGTTTGTCCTCTATTGTTTTGTCCCATTTAGGATGGGTCCGGCGTAGTCACTCTGCATGTGTACTGGATAGGGAGAAAGGAAGTCAGCAGCCTAGTACCTACCTCACAAACATGCATTCCCCAGTCGGTGGGCTTTCGGCCCTCGCAGGGAGTAGTGACCTCGCAGTATACATCCCCACTTGACTGGGTTCAGACATGTAGCTTGGAAGGCACCAAGATACCAGAACCTTCCTTAACAAGTATTAGAGAAAGATGGTGAAAAAGGAGAGTAGGGTAGCAAATATGAAGGATAGGGATAGGGGAATTCACATAGGAAAAGGGTGAGGGACCCCCTATCTATTCACTACCCCAAAAACCTCATCCTAAAACAACTGTCATAGGATGAGGGCGACAAATCCTACGAGTATTCCAGTCCATAATCAATGCCAAGCTAGGGTCATCAACAAAAAGACTTTTGGCTCAGTTTTCGTCTGGTAGCTCAGGGCTGACCTCTCCAGTATGGTTGCACCTGGCTGGCAACCTTACTACACGGAAGACCCCCATTACATCAAAGTACTGGGCCTCGGGGGGGGGGGTGCTATATTTGCTCTTTTCCAATCTTCTGGAACTTTTCCTTCTTTCAAGGAACTGTTTATTATCCTTTGTATTTTGTCTGCCAGTTCATTCTTGCATTCTTTAAAAATCCGGTTTGCTATTTCATCTGGTCCATGCGATTTTCTGACATCAAGATTACTCAAGTGTTTCATTATTTCATTCTTTGTTACTTCTATTTCTTTCATAGGGGGGACTTTCTCTTCCCATTAGATCTCTCCAGGTTGTATATTCTCCCTTGTAAACACTGATTTAAAAGGCTTGTTCATAATTTCTGCCATTTCTATTTCCTCTGTGTATTCGACTCCTCCTTGTTGTAATTTCTCTAATTCTTGCTTGTTTTTCAGTTTGTTTACAAATCTGTAAAATATTTTTGATCTTTACATTTTTCTATGACATCTTTTTCATATTTTCTTTTTTCATCTCTGCACACTTGTACATATTCATTTCTATAACTAGTATATATTTTCCATTTTTCAGGTCTTTTCTCTTTCTTCCATTTGGTCCAAGCTTTATCTCTTTTGTCTTTTAACTCCTTACAACTTTTGGTGTACCATCACTTTACATATTCTTTTTCTTGTTTTTGTCTTGGGACATACTTTTCCACTCCTTTTTTATAAATTTTTGTCAAAATATTCCATTTCTCTTCTACTGTTGTATCTTCTTTGTGTATTCTTTCCCAGTTTTCATTTTGAAAGAATTCTCTTATTTTATCAAAATTTGTTTTTTCATACATCAATCTTCCTTTTCTATATTGTTCATTTCTTTTCATGTATTTTTCCTCATTTAGTTCTAGTTCTATCAATATGTGGTCACTTTTACTTATTGGTGCCTGGTATTCTATCTTTTCCACTATTTCAGGTTCTGATGTGATTATTAGGTCTAGTCTCGATGGTTCTTCTTCATTTCTATACCTAGTGTTCTCTTGAATCCATTGTGTCATTGTGTGGTCAGTAATCATTTCAAGTAGAACATTTCCCCATGAGTCTTCTCCACCCTTTACTGTCATCTTTTCCCAGGAGACTTCTTTGCAATTAAAGTCGCCCATCATAACTATTCTTCCTCCATCTTCCATTATCTTGTTTAATGTTATTCTTGTGTCTTCTAACATACTTTTATGTTCACTCTCTTCCCACGAGGCTGTTTTTGGGGGCACATAGTTTATTACAAAATTTCTGCACTTATCTCTGTCTTCTACTTCTATCATAATCATCTCTACTCTATTCTTTCCATATGTGACACTCTTCACATTTATATCTTTCTTAGTCAGGAACATAACTCCACCCCCTTGTTTTATCTCTCTGTTTCTAATCCAATAATTATATGCATTGAGTCCTATGCTGTTGGGTGGTAGTGGACCTTTTAATTTTGTCTCTACAATTCCCATTATGTCCGGTTCTTTTTCCTTCAGATACTCGTTTCTTTTTTGTTTCTCTCTGTTATGGTACATTTCCTCACTTTCATATTCACTACTCTCTAATAGAATTCTTCTTTTTCTGACTCCGTTCTGTTCTCGTTTTTTTCTTTAGCTTCTTGCCTTTTCATTTTTTCTTCCTCTCTTTCCTCTTTATTCATTTCTCTTTTTATCCATACCTTTTTATATTGTTCACTTGTTGCTAGCTTCCCTGTTTTTGCTAAGATATTCTCTGCTGTTGTTTGTGACCTGAATTTAATCTTAATTGGTCTGGTCTTATCTGTACTATATTTTCCGAGCCTAAACATCTCTTCAATTTGTTTCATGATCTCAGGTTCATCTTCCTGAACTAATTCTAGTAAACTGTTTACTTTTTCTTTTTCCCCTTTAATTCTTGTGGTTCTATTTTGGTTAAATTTTTCTTCCATTCCTAATATAATTATACATTTCTTTTTGTCTGCTAAGTCTCTTACTATATTCTCCTTCTGTCTCATCACTTTAACTGAGTCTTCAGTTTGTTCTTTCATTTGTTGCTTAATTATGTCAGTAAATTCAACTTTACTGTTTTCACGGATTTTTTTCTCCTCTAGTCTTGCCAATCGGGGGAGGTTGGTATCCCCCCCACCCTCTTTAAATCCCTGGAAACTATTATCATCACCTTCCACTGTGCTGCTCTTATCTATACTTCTAATCTTTACATTTTTGTTGATCCCGTCGTCACCGAAATCATCATCGTCGGTCCGCCTTTTGTTTACAAGACGCCTGGCCTCCTGGACCATGTCCCCCTCTTCCTCATTTCCATTTCCCTCAATAATCCCTTCCCTTCTCCTTCCCTATCACCCCCCCCCCACTACACCACGAGCTCTCCCCTTCCCTATAAATACAATAAGGCACTTCCTGGACGTTGAGATCCACGTAGATTTTCCTTTTTCTTCGGAACACTAATTCTCGCCGTCCATTCAACAAAAGTGTGTGTGTGTGTGTGTGTGTGTATTTACCTAGTTGTATTTTACAGAAAGGGGAGCTATGCTTGTGGTGTCCCATCTTCATATCTCATTTTATCTAGACTGTTTTTAAATTCATGAATTGTTTGTGTGCACACCACTTTTTCGTCCAACTTGTTCCAGATGTCTATTACTCTGTGGGGATAGCTGTTCTTTTTCAGGTCCCTTCTATAACTGTCTTGATTTTCTTTCCGTGTCATCTTGTATTTCTACTATCCCATTTTATCATATTCTCTCTATCAATAGTTTCTATACCTTTCATGATTCTATAAATAGTTATCAAGTCTCCTCTCTCTCTTCTTTGTTCTAATGTCTGTAGTTCAAGATTTGTTAGTCTCTCTTCATATGATAGTTCTGAGTGTTGGTGCTAATTTTGTAATTGCTCTTTGTATTCTTTCAAGTTTTGTTATACATTTTTTTTGTACTTGATGATCACACTGTTGCTGCATATTCCAATCTTGGTCTTAAAGTAACTAGTATTTTCTTCACCATTTCTTAGTCCAGGTATGTAAATGCTACTTTGATTGTTCTTATTAAATTATAAGTTTCTCCAAAAATTTTGTTTTTATGCTTCTCAGGGGACATATTCATAATAATGACTCCCAGGTCCTTCTCATTTTCTACTTTTTTTTATTTCTTCCAAATTCCATTATACTACACTTCTTGATATTGAATTCCATCTCCCACTTCCTACTCTATTCCCATACTTTATTGAGATAACTCTGTAGTGATTCACATTCTTCTTCAGTGTTCACTTTTTTCAACAATTTTGCATCATCCGCAAAGAAGCTCATATAACTTTCAATTCCTTCATCCATATCATTAATATATACGGCAAACATTATTGGGGCCAGAACTGTTCCTTGTGGAACACCACTTATCACTTCATCCCAATTGGAGTGTTTGACTCTTATCACCACTCATTTTTCTTTCGTGCAAGAAGTCTTCCATCCACTTAAGTAATATGTCCTGTATTCCTCCTGCAGTTTCCATTTTCTTAAGCAACTCCTTATGTGGCACCTTATCAAAAGCTTTTTTTAGGTCTAGAAATGCACAATCAGCCCATCCATCTCTTTCTTGTATTACATCTATTAGCCTTGAATAAAAACACATTATGTTTGTGACGCATGATTGTCCTTGTGTAAATCCAAATTGTCTTAAATTTAGTATGTTGGTTTTTTCCAAATGCTTTACCCATCTAGTTTTGATCATTCTTTCACAGATTTTAGCTATTGTACTTGTAAGAGAGACCTATAGTTAGTAGGGTCTTCCTTGTTTCCCCCTTTATATATAGGTACTATATTTGCTCTTTTCCAATCTTCTGGAACTTTTCCCTCTTTCAATGAACTGTTTATTATGCCATGTATTTTGTCTGTTAGTTCATTCCTGCATTCTTTCAAAATTCAGTTTGCCATTTCATTTGGTCCATGTGATTTTCTGATATCGAGACTACTCGAGTGTTTCATCATTTCATTTCTTGATATTTCTATCTCTCTCCTTACATTCGATATCTCTAGGTTGTATATTCTCCCTTGTAAACACCGATTTAAAATGCTTATTCATAATTTCTGCCATTTCTATTTCCTCTGTGTATTCAACTCCTCCTTGTCGTAGTTTCTCTAATTCTTGTTTGCTTTTCAGTTTGGTTGATCTTTACATTTTTCTATGACATCTTTTTCGTAATTTATCTTTTCTTCTCTGCGCACTTGTATTTATTAATTTCTATAACTAGTATATATTTTCCATTTTTCAGGTTTTTTGTCTTTTTTTCATTTTATTCAAGCTTTATCTCTTTTGTCTTTTAACTCCCTACATCTTTTGTTGTACCAGCACTTTACATATCCTTTTTCTTGCTTTTGTCTTCGGACGTACTTTTCCACTCCTTTATAAATTTTTGTCAAAATACTCCATTTCTCTTCTACTGTTGTATCCTCCTTGTGTATTCTTTCCCAGTCAGCTTTTTGAAAGAATTCTTTCATTTTGTCAAAGTTTGTTTTTTCATACATCAATCTTCCCTTTCTATATTGTTTGTTTTTTTCATGTATTTTCCTCATTTAGTTCCAGTTCAACCAATATGTGGTCACTTTTACTTATTGGTGTTTTATATTCGATCTTGTCCACTATTTTGGGTTCTGATATGATTATTAGGTCCAGTCTCAATGATTCTTCCTCATTTCTATACCTAGTATTCTCTTGTATCCATTGCGTCATTGTATGTTCAATAATCATATCAAGTAATACATTTCCCCATAGGTCATCTCCACCCTTCACTGTCATCTCTTCGCAGCAGATTTCTTTACAATTAAAGTCACCCATTATAATTATTCATCCTCCATCTTCCATTATCTTACTTAGTGATATCCTGGTGTCTTCTAACATATTTTTGTGTTCTTTCTCTTCCCACAAAGCTGTTTTAGGAGGAACATAATTTACTACAAACTTCCTGCTCTTCCTATCCTTGTCCTCTACTTCCATCGTAATCTCTACTCTATTCTTTCCATATGTGACATTCCTCACATCTATATCCTTCTTAGGAATATAACCCCACTCCCTTGTTTTACCTGTTCCTAATCCAACAATTATATTTACCATGTCCTACACTGTTGGGTGGTAATGGACCTTTCAATTTTGTCTCTACAATTCCCACTATGTCCAGTTCTTTTTCCTTCAGGTAATCATTTAGTTCATTCAAGCCTCTTTTTATCCATACCTGTTTAAATTGCTCACTGTCTGCTAGTTTCCCTGTTTTTGCCAAGATATTTTCTGCTGTCATTTGTGACCTGAATTTAACCTTAATTGGTCTGGTCTTATCAGTATTGTATTTCCCAAACCTATACATTTCTTGTATTTATTTCCCTATTTCTGGTTCATCTTGAACTCTTTCTAATATAGTATTTACTTCTTCTTTTTCCTCCTTTATTGTTGTAGTCCTATTTAGATTATTATTCTCTTCCATCCCTAATATAATTATACATTTCTTTTTATCTGTTAAGTCTCTTACTATATTTTCTTTCTCTCTCATCACTTTAATAACTATGCCTTCAGTTTGTTCCTTCATCTGTTGTTTCACTATATCTCTAAATTCAATGTTGTTATTCTCCTGAACCTTTTTCCAACTACTTACTTTTGTTATGGACTCTATTTTCTTTATTATTCCTCTTTCATTCCTCATTTTCTTCCTTTCTCTTAACTGTCTTTTTAATTCTTCTACTTCTTTGGTTAGATTTTGATTCTCTTAGTTCTTCCAGTTTATCACCTTTCTCTGCAACTAGAGTTAATTGGTCAAACCTAATCTTCCATTCTTTGTTCATTTTTTTTAGTTTCTCCTCTAGATTTACAAGTCGGGGGAGGTTGTCCCCTCCTCCCTCTTTAAATCCATAAAAGCAGTTATCATCGCTTTCCACTGAGCTGCTATTATCTATATTTTTGCTCTTCACACCTCTGCTTCCTTGTTGTTCGTCTGTATATTCCGCCCCCTGTTTGTTTATGCCTTTCCTATGATCCTGGGCCCATTTGTCCCCTTCCTCTTTTCCTTCCATTTTCCTCAGTAATCCCTTCCCTTTTCCTTTTTCTTCACCTTCCCACTACACCACAAGCTTTCCCCTTCCCTATAAATACAACACAGGTACTTCCTTGTCATTGCAATCCTCAAAATTCTTGGATAACTCCGGAGCCCGAACAAGAGGTGAACCTCATACACCAATTTTATTGCAGCTTTGGTGACTGCAGTTGCCTCAATTCACGGTATATAGGTTCAACCACTACCACCATTTCAAAAAGGATGACGGCACATTTGCAGGATAGGGCCATACTCCGTCACACCAATAATACACATGGACACTCCCTCACCACTCAAAACTATCATATGAAGAGAGACTAGCAAAACTTGAACTACAGACACTACAGCAAAGAAGAGAGGCGATTTGATAGCTATTTACAGAATCATGAAAGGCATAGAAATTATTGATAGAGAGAACCTGATAAAATGGGATGATAGAAATACAAGAGGACATGGAAAGAAAATCAAGAAAGACAGCTATAGAAGAGATGTGAAAAAGAACAGCTTTCCTCACAGAGTAATAGATAGTTGGAACAAGTTAGATGAGAGTGGTGTGTGCAAAAACAATACATGAATTTAAAAATAGTTTAGATAAAATGAGATATGAAGACGGGACACCATGAGCATAGCTCCCCTTCCCGTAAAATACAACTAAGTAAATACCAGACAATAACTAGAAGCACAAACAATGATACTGTATTGAGAACAAGACAGAAGGAGATTAAGGATGGCAGAATCAATTTTTATTCGTCTGGATCAACCCTCCATCAATATCCAGCTAAAACCTGAAATTTCACTCCCATCAATGAGGAAACCCTACCAGCAACCTACGAGGAACCCGTTGGCGCTCTGTGGGTAGCTACATCGACTTCCTGTCCCAGGGTTTCTTCGCGGGTACAAAATCTCCCCCGCCGCACCCTATATGTCATTCTTGTTTGTTATATCATTGTGTGTATTGTAACTCCTGAGGATGACCTCTGATTGGGTCGAAAGACGTCTAGAGTAAACAACATGTACCTTGGAGATTCTATCAATACCCAGACCTCCAACCTCCGCTCTCTCATTAGAAATATCGAGAGTACTTCTTACAAGTTAAACAATGCTACTACTGCTGTAGACTTCAACAAAGCCTGTATTCAGAATGGCCTCCTTCCAAAATATATTTATATATACATTTATATACATATATATATATATATATATATATCATATATAAATATATATTATATATATATATATATATATATATATATATATATATATATATATATATATGAAGCCTGTACTGTAACCTGCTTTTCAACCTAATTATGGAATCATCTGACTGTGTTTAAGTTTGTGAGTATTTGAAATGCCTCCTCCAATTGAGAATCCCGCTGACTGTGAAGTACATGCTGTGATTAATTTTCTTACAGCTAAAAGCGTGAAAGCGGCTGAAATTCATCGTCAAATCAGTGAAGTGTATGGAGAAAACATTACGAGTGATGGGATGGTGTGGAAATGGGTGAGAGCTTTTAACGATGGCTGTAGAAATGTGCACCAAACCATCAGTAATGAGTGAAGGTCGTCCACTTCATTCCTCATCATGCACATTTGTACGGCCATCTTTAAAAGCTCTCACCCATTTCCGCACCATCCCATCACTCGTAATGTTTTCTCCATACACTTCACTGATCTGATGATGAATTTCAGCCACTTTAATGCCTTAGCAATAAGAAAATGAATCACAGCATTCACGGCGTTCTCAATCGAAGGAGGCATTTCAAATAGGCCTACTCACAAACAAATTTAAACACGGTCAGATGATTCTGTAATTATTTTGAAAATTAGATTACAGTACATGCTTTCATGTAAAAATAAAATTGTTACAAAAAGTCTACTTGTTTCATTTTTATTTCAAAACAGTACTTACTTAAAAACACGCCTGGTGTGTGTGTATATGTGTACATATTATATATATATATATATATATATATATACATATACACTGAATGGTTCCCAGTGATCAATTAATATCTTCTTTCAACCACGTATCACTTTTAATTCCATGCCATCGCAGTCGAGACTGAAGAATCGCTCGATGGAGGCATCCGTTGGAAATTGAAACGTGGACAAGCCGAGGATTCGAACCCAGCTAACCCGTAACAAAGTTACAGTGACTTAAACCAATACGTGTATAAGTACTCATGCAATATTAACAAAGACAGTGTGCTTTGCAACGAAGAGTAGGCCACACAATGCAAACATTATCACAAAGGCTGACATTTCACATGCAAAACGGTGCTATCAAAAATCACATCACAAAAACACATAACACTATCATATCATGAGACCAACTAAACGAAAACACAGTCATAATTTCAAAGACCAACGATAAAAGAACACTGAAATGTTTGGAGGCACTTTTGATAAGAAACCATATGCCAAATATTAACATCCAGCAAAACATGTGCGGACATTTGGAACTTTTCGGGGCACCCCGCGTCATGCCACAAAGATGAAAAATCCTGTAACACTCATAAACCACCATCTATCCTAGTATTCCATATTTTGTAACTTTTGTATCTATAAGCATGTATGTATCTTTAAAAATAAAATTTATCAGAAGATGTCTAAGATATAGGCGAAACATTGTAATGTTTTTAGTTTTCATTTCCACTATGGACTTGATCAGAGATATTATTTATCATTTACCAAGTTCTAAGAAAAGAATAATTAGAAGAATTGAAAGTGCTAAGAAAAAGATCATGAATGTCGAGTATGCTGTGATATTTTAATAGAAAATGTCTCGATGAAAACCTGCTCCCTAAATTCACTTATATATTGTATTTATATACATGTATATATGTATATATATAATATATACATATACATATATTATATATATATATATATATATATATATATATATATATAAAGGTACACATCACCTTACGTCATTAATTGGTTCCAGAAGACACGACGTAAGTTGAATTTGCTTATACAGTAGAAGCCCGATTTAACGAATCTCAATTTAGCAGAAGCTCAAATTAGAGAACTGCAAATAGCAATAACGAAAATGCTCAACTTAGAGGAAATGGTCCGCTAAGTTGACCATTTTCCACTAGCTGGCCAGACACGCGTCTACGGAAATAGCTCAATTTAGCGGGAACAGTAAGCTAAGTTGAGCATTTTCCGTCAACTGGCCACATGGGTGTCTCAGAGTCCAATGTTACCAGATGTTACCAGATTGTGGTGGTGGAGTCAAGGAAAAATTTATAATTTAGTACTTTGGAGGCATGTATATATATATATATATATATATATATATACGTACTATAATATATATACAATAATATATAATTCAGTATATGTATAAAGTATAATTGTAGCAGAAATATATTCAAGTAGAAATAGACGGTATAATAGGAAAACAAAATAATGAAACAGTAAGTTGATGGGAAAATTCAAAATCAGTACGCAAGAGTAATCACCATAAAAAACACTTCTATAACAATGAACTACGTTTTCTGCAACACAACAATAACGCTCACTATCCAAAAACCAACTGCCCAGTACTATTAATCGCTAGAATTATGTACACCGAACCAAACACGAAGCTATGACTAATATTCCACGAAATTCACAGACAGCTCATATCATTGTTACACGACACACATACACACATGTTGCAACAAATTACTGCACGTTGCTATTCGTTTGCAATTCACGATTGTGCTGCCTATAATTCACTTACAATAATATATATACTGTATGTGTGTGTGTGTACACTAGGGCATTTTTAGGTACATATCATTTTTATAATCCACTCTGGCAACACTGTTACACCAACACTCACTCGCTCAATTTAACGGAAAATTCAATTTAGCGGACTGGACCTTGGCTGAATTAGTTCATTCAATCGGGCTTCTACTGTATGTAGGCTAGGTAGGTGTGGTGTAGCCTAGGTTAAACTGCTAATAGCCATTCCCAAGTACTGTATTTTACTTATGAATGCATTTTCAATAAGATAAGGTTAATAAAAACCTATTTTAAGTTTCCAAACAAAACATGTATTTATTATTTTGTAATTAAGTAAAAACAAAAAGTACCTGTACAGTAAGTCCTCATTATGGGGTACATATGCGTTCTTGAAAACCTTACCGCAAATTGAAATTACTGTATACCGAACCCATAACATGTAATAATAGGATGTGTGTTCCAGCACGTCGAAAGTCACCCCTACAGACATGAAAATAGTCACATAAGTAAAGTATTGCACATTGGGCAGACAAAGATGAGGGTGAGGCAGGAGGCTGAAAACCCTCAAACACTTCGTTGTCTGCACTGTCGGAAGCAGATGTGGAAGGGCCAGCTGTAGCAGGGTCGGCACGTTTGGCTGGTTTGAAGAAAGAAGATATGGAGGAAGGACCAGCTGTAGAACCGTCAGCAGCAGATGTGGAAGGGCCAGCTGTAGCAGGGTCAGCAGGTGTGACAGGGACGGCAGGTCTGACTGGCTTGAAGAACGAGAAGATGGAGGACTGTTTGGCATTTCTTCTTTTTTCATCATAGATTTTTTGATAAATTTTGACACTTTCCTACTCTTGGTAGGATTTGGGTCATGTTCCTTCAGGGTTTCCAGGGCTTTTTCGATACTTCCGAGACATTCTCTATGAGTTTTGATGTCCAGGCCACGCACAGGTTCTTCTTCCTCATTTCCCTCTTTTTCTGCCTCCTGTAATGCCTTGTCTAGCTCTATAAGTTCATCATTTGTGAGAGGTTTACCATGACTTTCCAAAAGATCTTGAACATCATCATCATCAACTCCATTGAAGCCAGCCTTATGGCACAGATTTACGATGTCATCTCTGATCGCACAGATGTTGTCTTCAGCAAAGCCTGGGAAGTTATGCACACATTCTGGCCATACTTTACTCCAAGCCAAGTTTATGGTAGAGTTCTTCACTTTGTCCCAAGATGACTTGATGTTGTCTAAGGCATGCTTAATGTTATAAGACTTCCACCATTCTCTGAAAGTGGGCTTGCCAGGCCCATCTGTGCCCTTTATCAGTTGCTGCATGGTTCGCTACTGGTAATAAGCTTTGAATGTCTTGATGACTGTTTGATCCATTGTTTGGAGCAGAGCTGTGGTGTTTGGGGGGAGGAACATCACCTCGATATTATTTGCCCAGTCTTCCATAGCCCTTGGGTGGAAGCATTGTCAACTATCAGTACGAATCGGTTGGCAATGTTGTTAGTTGATGCATACTCCTTAAAAGTTGGAGACAGATATGATATAAAATAGTCCTTGCGATTTGAAGAGGTCAGCCATGCCTTCGGATTTGATTTCCATATTACAGGTAAATATTGCTTCAGTAACCCCTTGAGTGCTCTCGGGTTTTCTGAGTGGTATATGAGGAGTGGCTTTAGCTTCAAATCCCCTTCTGCATTGCCTCCAAGTAACAGGGTTAAGCGGTTCTTAGAGGCTTTAAACCCCTTCACACTTTTTTCTTCCTTGTCAATATAGGTCTTACTGGTCATCCTCTTCCAGTAAAGTCCTGTTTCATCATAATTTATAACTTGTTTCTTGCTGTACCCTTTCTCTTCAATGCACTTTTCTAATTCTGGCTTATATTTGTCTGCAGCCTCTTTGTCGGCACTAGCAGCCTCACCTGTGACCTTGATATTATGGAGAGCTGAACATCGCCTGAATTTATCAAACCACCCTTTGCTTGCTTTAAATTCAGTCTTCCACTCCCATTTCTACCTTCAGTCTTTCAATAATGGACAATGATTTCTGACAGATTAAATTCAAAGACAGCCATATTTTGACGATTCTGGTCATCAATCCACATTTTGAGCAACCTTTCCATCTTATCTATTACTGGCTCACGGTGTTTTGTTAGCAATTTGCTCTGCAGATGCGTTGCATTCTCCCTAGCTTTTTTATAGCCTCATGATTTTTCAACACCGTCCAGACTGTCGACTGGGCTAGGCCCAAGTTTCGACTTATGGCAGATGTACCTTCTCCCTGCTCTTTCCTCTTCAAAATATCTAATTTTACCTCCAATGTCAGACTACTCCTCTTTCGCTTTGCCTTTTCAACTGCAGCAGTGTCTGCAGAACGTTTTGTGGCCATAAAGGGTGCGTCACTGTGCGTCGTGATATCCACAAAAAACACACCGTACGGATTTAACTAGTGTTCAGAGGGAAACGCGGGAAAAGACTGATTATTGTGGTGGCCGCATGGTAGTGATGGGCAGATACCGGTAAAGTTACCGGTTTTACCGGTAAAGTTACAGGTTTTACCGGTAACAACCTTAACGGTACTTTACCGGTAAACATTCTGGTACCGTTAAGGTTCCGTTAACCGATAACTCGATAAGCTATACCATAACACTCAGAGAGCAGTAAGCACGTCTCGGCTTGGTGGTACTGAGTGACGGACTGACGGGCCCAATGTCCCGCTAACTTTACCGGTAAAATACCGTTAAGGGGTGAACCGCTAAGGTCTCGGTAAGCGCGTCTCGGCTTGGCGGTACTGGCGGCATGACGGGCCCAGTGTGCCGCTAACTTTACCGGTAAAATATCGTTAAGGGGTGTACCGCTAAGGTCTCGGTAAGCGCGTCTCGGCTTGGCGGTACTGACGGGCCCAGTGTGCTGCTAACTTTACCGGTAAACTACCATTAAGGGGTGTACCGCTAAGGTTTCGGTAAGCACGTATCGGTTTGGTGGTACTGACGGGTCCAGTGTCCCGCTAATTTGACTGGTTAAATTGTTACCATTAAGCAAGTATGTACCGCTAAGGTCTCGGTAATTTTTTTTTACCATTAAAACCGTTTTTCGGCACTTTTAATTTCTCAATAGAATTAATGTTATTTCTGTGATCAGCATACGAAACTATATTAATTGTGAAAGTTTCATCGAAAAATTCCGCGTGTCGCCAAACGAAGACCCATATATGTATATATATATTATACATATATATACATATATGCTCAAGTGATGAAAATGGCAACATGCTTCTGTTTCTAAATAAGAATATGAACTAATTTGTATGAAAAAATAATTGAGGAAATAAAAACATGGCGACAATGAAATCTAATATATCCTTGAGTATTCACCTTGGTCTTTGGATCACGTGCTGGGCTCGTGATCGACAGCCATTTCCATCTCGGAAGAGAGCTCAGAGCTTGTATGACCAATCTATGGGTAATGCTGTGACCTTACACAAAGCCCCCCCCCACCAACTCCCCGCCCACGAGAGTTGGAGTAACGACTCAGAGTGCAGCGATACTGAAATTATTTCACCCCTGGACAGGTGTGTGTGTGTGTGTGTGTGATTCACTTTGGTCACCTTGGTCTTTGGATCACGTGTTGGACTCGTGATCGACAGCTATTTCACTCCCGGAAGAGAGCTGTGTGTGTATTTACCTAGTTGTATTTTACGGGAAGGGGAGCTATGCTCGTGGTGTCCCGTCTTCATATCTCATTTTATCTAAACTATTTTTAAATTCATGTATTGTTTTTGCACACACTACTTTCTCATCTAACTTGTTCCAACTGTCTATTAGACTCTGTGAGGAAAGCTGCTCTTTTTCAGATCTCTTCTATAGTTGTCTTTCTTGATTTTCTTTTCGCATCCTCTTGTATTTCTATCATCCCATTTTATCAGATTCTCTCTATCAATAATTTCTATGCCTTTCATGATTCTGTAAATAGCTATCAAATCTCCTCTCTCTCTTCTTTGCTCTAGTGTCTGTAGTTCAAGTTTTGCTAATCTCTCTTCATATGATAGTTTTGAGAGTGTTGGTGCCAATTTTGTAATTGCTCTTTGTATTCTTTCAAGTTTTTTTTATACATTTTTTGTACTTGGTGACCACATCGTTGCTACATATTCCAATCTTGGTCTTATCAGAGTGATTAGAATTTTCTTCACCATTTCTATCCAGGTATGTAAATGCCACTTTAATTGTTCTTATTAAATTATAAGTTTCTCCAAAAATCTTATTTATATGTTTCTCAGGTGACATATTATTCATAATAATGACTCCCAGGTCCTTCTCATTTTCTACTTTTTTTATTCCTTCTTCTCCCAATTTATATGATCCTGTTATTCTGTTTTTGATTTTTCCAAATTCCATTATACAGACGCTCCTCTACTTACGTTCATTCGTTTTACATTTTTTCGATTTTACGTTTGAACTGACTGTAAAAAAAATTGTAAAAAAAAAAAAAAAAAAAAAAAAAAATTGTGATTTTTTAGTTTAGCGCGTTCTCCGTAGTTCAAACGATACTTGCGCATGACGCTGCGTCCATTGTTTACATTGCACAAACGACAAACTGAACATGCCTTGCCTCCTCCTCCTCCTCCTCCTCCACCATCTCAATTTATGTTGCTTGAATTTAATTTATTTGAAATTAATGTTATTATTTTACAATGTTATGTGTATAATTAATGATTTAGGGGTGTTTTATAAGATACGGTAATAGAATTTACGGATGTATAGTACAGTAACAACTTACGTTCATTTTCAACTTACGTTCGGCCGTTCGGAACGTAACTAAAACGTAAGTTGAGGAGCGTCTGTACTACACTTTTTAGTGTTGAACTCCATCTCCCACTTCCTACTCCATTCCCATACTCTATTTAGATCACTCTGTAGTGACTCACAATCTTCTTCCGTGTTCACTTTTTTTAATAGTTTTGCATCATCTGCAAAGAAGCTCATATAACTTTCAATTTCTTCATCCATATCATTAATATATATAGCAAACATTATTGGGGCCAAAACTGTTCCTTGTGGAACACCGCTTATTACTTCATCCCATTTTGAGTGTTTGTCTCTTATCACTACTCTCATTTTTCTTTCTTGCAAAAAGTCTTCCATCCATTTAAGCAGTTTGCCCTGTATTCCTCCTTCAGTTTCTAATTTCTTAAGCAACTTCTTATGTGGTACTTTGTCAAAAGCTTTTTTTAGGTCTAGAAATGCACAATCAGCCCATCCATCTCTTTCTTGTATTATATCTATTAGCCTTGAATAGAAACACATTAAATTAGTGACGCATGATCGTCCTTGTCTGAATCCAAATTACCTTGGATTTAGCACGCTGTTTTTTTCTAAATATTTTACCCATCTACTTTTGATAATTCTTTCACAAATTTTTGCTATTGTACTTGTTAGAGAGACTGGTCTATAGTTAGTAGGGTCTTCCCTTCTTGCAGATCCGTTTGAAGGATGAGGCTGATCGTAACAGGTTCTGTTTTTTCAGGAGGATTAACGACCAGTATATACCCTTCAGGTATAATACTATCATTTTTGGCTTCATTTGCTCTCCTTTCATTCTAAATTTCATTATCCAATACCATCTTTCTTTGCAGCCTGACTCTCTAACTGCCTCCTTAATAAAGGATAAATTTTATGTAGACAATTTGGTCTACACTACTAACGAGCTTTGTTCCTTCCCTGGAATGGTCGAGAAGATTAATGAGATCATGCTCAATGGAGGTTTACCTCTCAGGGAGTGGACATACAATTCGACTTCTATTCTTTCTGTTCTTGATCAAGAAGTAGTTTGCAATAAAGAGGAGGTTAAAGTCTTGGGTTATATTTATAATAAGGATCATACTTTGAGAATCAAGGATGTTTCCCTTGACCAGAATGCCTCGACCAAAAGACAAGTTTTATCTTCCTTGTTTTCTGTATTTGATCCTTTAGGGTTTTTCTTTCCTGTGCTCTTGCATGGAAAAATCCTTATTAGAGAGATGTGCCAAAAGATGGTGGATTGGGATGGGAAATTGGATAGAGAGTTACTTGTTAGATGGAACAAGTTATGTGAAAATTTTAGGGAGGTTAATAACCTATCCTTTAAAAGGAAAACCTTTTGTACAGAGTTTCCCATTAAATTGTTTGTATTTGCTGATGCTTCCAAGGAAGCCTATGGATGTGCCATATATGTAGGGCAAGAAGGAAGAGAATTAAAGGAGTCTAATACCTCTCTTCTATTTGCCAAGGTCAAGATGGCTCCTATTAAACAGAGAACTTTACCGTCTTTGGAGCTTATGGCAAATTTTCTATCTTTGAAATGCCTCAACACTATTTTTGAGGAAGGACTGGTGTCTGCACCACTGGTTGAATCAATGGTTCTTTTTGTTGATAGTCAAGTTGCCCTTTCTTGGATCCTGACCAACAAGGCTCCTAAGAAAAATATATCTGTCAATAATAGATTGAAGGAAATTTCCAATCTTTTGGAATTTTTCAAGGCCAAATTCACACCCATTTCCTTTACTTATGTTCCTTCTGAACATAATATGGCTGATTTCCTAACTAAACCTTGTAGTGCTAAGGTGTTCAAGGAAAAATTTAATTGGTGGGTTCATGGACCTGAATGGTTGTTGTGGCCTCCTCATACTTGGCCAAAGGGTCACTTGGGATGTATTCCCTCCTGTTTCAAGGGAGAAATTGTCAATGCTCCTGTTGTACAAGTTGACACTCCTCCTCTAATAGATGTCTCTAAGTTTTCTTCCTATAGTAAACTTCTTCATCACACTTCTTTGATTTTTAAGGCTGTCTTTCTGTTCAAGAAGTCTAATGCTGACCCTGTTAAGGCAGCATCTAATTATTTGATGAGTATTATGCAAAGGGATTCCTTTCCTGCTGAATTGGCTTATTTGCAGAATTCCAACACTAATGACGTACCTCCTTTGGTAAGTCAAATGAACTTTTTCTTGGGCAAAGAATGGTTTGATTAGGTCCAAGGGCAGAATTGACAAGAACATTAACCTCAAATATGAGGTTGTCAATCCCCTTCTCTTGTCCAAATCTCATCATTTAACTAAGATCCTAATTTTCTTTGCTCATTGTCAAGTTATGCACATGGGACTACAAGCCACACTTAATTTCCTTCGTATGCACGGATTCTGGATACTTAAGGCCAGACAAGCTGTTTTAAGCATTTTGAAGGATTGTATAGTTTGTAGGAAATACAATTCCCGTGCAGTTAATCATCCTTCTCCTTCCTCTTTACCTGCCTCTAGGGTGAATCTAAGTGTGCCCTTTGCCCATACTGGTGTAGACTACACTGGACATTTATGGGTTAGAGACAGGAATGGAGAGAAGGTTAAAATATACATTCTTATCTTTACATGTTTCAATACCAGAGCAGTTCATTTAGAAGTTGTGAATACTATGTCCACTCCTGAGTTTATTTTAGCTTTTGTTAGGTTTGCTAACAGGTATGGAATTCCTTATGCTGTTTATTCTGACGCTAAATCTTTTGTTCAAGCGGGAAATGTTATTGAACGACTTTTATCTTCTTCTGAATTTGAAGAGAAATTTAAAACTTCCCCTGTTCAGCATAGAACCATTCCTGTTTATGCTGCTTGGTATGGTGCCACTTGGGAAAGGTTAATACAGACAGTGAAACAATGTTTGAATAAGGTATTGGGTAGGTCTGTTCCTTCCCTGGCAGAGATTACCACTCTTTTGTCCAATGTTCAAAATTTTTTGAACAATAGACCACTAACTTATCGTTCTTGTGAAAATGAGGTAGATGTTATTACCCCAAATCATTTTCTTATTGGAAGGACCATTCCTTCCTTGATGTTTGGAGACTTGGAACAAGTCCCTGAATGGGAATCAGGAGAAGACTACCCTTCTCTTCTCAACTTGGTTATGGACTGTAGGGATTATTTTTATGAAGAGTTCAAGAAACAATGGTTAACAGAGTACTTGGTCAGCTTAAGGGAAAGGGATAGAGCTGCATATCACAGTTCTAGAAGCTGGGAAAAGGGAGATATTGCCTTTTTGAAACCCTTTCAAGACCAGACCCTTCTGGCCCTTAGTTCGTATTGTGGAAACCTTTCCTGACCAAGACAAGGTGATACGTACAGTCTCTGTCATTAAGCCTGATGGAAACTCTATTAAACTGAACATCAAACTTTTAATCCCTCTAGAGCTCCATGCAGAGTTGAGTTCCAGTCTTGAGGATGAATCCCCTGGGGTTCCTTATGTTCAGGCAAGAGAGTCTGAACCATTTGAAGAGGTCTCAGACGCAGAGGAGGTTAACTCTTTACAAGACGATTGTGTCTCTTTGGAACCTGCCTCTGTGAGGCAAACTCGTGGGACTGCACTGGCCTCTAGAGACCTAGTAAGGTCCCTAGCAAGCAAAAACTTGTTATAAATTTTGTTCGAAAGTTATATTTTTTAAACTCTTTCTGTTGTTGGGGAGGCTGTGGTAATTGTTGTTACGGGAATGGCATTGTTTACCTTGAGCTATGGCAATTTCCCGAAAGCTTGTTTAATTTTCGAATCTGGAATCTTTCCTGTAATTTTGTACCACACTATCGTAATTCTAATTAATATATTATTAAATTCCCCTCCCTCTTTATTATTTATTTAAGCCTATGTTGTAATTTATGAAGGAGTGATTGTGCCAACAGCACTGTATGGAGCAGAAACATGGAACATAAGAGAGGAAGAGAGGAGCTTGAATGTGTTTGAGATGAAGTGTCTGAGAAGTATGATGGGGGTTACTAGGCTAGATAGAGTGAGAAATGAGGAGGTGAGGAGAACAGGGGTGGAAAGGGAGTTGGGAGATAGGGTTGATGAAAGAGTATTAGGATGGTTTGGACACATGGAAAGAATGAATGAAGAAAGACTAGTAAAGGAGGTATGGAAGGCAGATGTGGAGGGAGTGAACATGAGGGGACGTCCTAGGATGAGATGGATGGATGGGGTGAAGGGGGCTTTGGGGAAGAGGGGAATGTCTGTTGAGGAAGGATGGGAGAGGACAGAAGATAGGGGTGAATGGAGAATGGTTGTATATGGAAGATGTTGTGATGCATGAGGTGGAATGGTAGTGTGTGTGAGCAAAATTTTGACGCACCCCGAAGGAATTTCTCCCTGTCCTCTCATTTATATGGGGGGATGGAGAGGGGGGTCGCCGATTTAATGAAGCAGCCTTGCTGTGGATGTGCTGTGTCTTGCAACACTGCTTCTGACCCAGGGCAGTGGACAGGGTGCAGGGATGACCCGTCATCTAGGAGGTGCTAAGATGGGAGGGAGGGTGGAGGGGTGTGGAGTGTTTTCAGGGATGGAATGGGTGGGAATGATTTTATGCCTTTTCCTTTTTGGCTACCTCCCTAGTAAGGGGGAAAAAGCCTTGGTATATGTATGTTGTAATTTGATTAACAAATCGGGAACTTGAGAACTTACTTGAAGTATCAGTTGTCTCGTGGCTTTGAAACCGTTTTGAAGGCTCATTAGAACTCCAGCCGAACGAGACTAAGTTTTAGTCCCTGAACGCCAGACTAGCTTCAACCCTGCTACCAGTGACAAGCTTTAACCCTGTCACCAGAAGGACAATAAAACCTCGGCAAGGATCTACAACCATCGAAGCCTCAAGCTTGTATTCATTTCTAACGATTTGTTAGAGAACTCAAACAGGTAAGTTCTCTAATGTTCTCTGTTTTGATCAATTAATTACGACAATCTTTTGGTCCATAACTAGGCCGGATGAAAAAAAATATATAAGAATGATTAATAAACAAAGAAATCAATAAATAGATATATAAATAAAATAAATAAATAATATAATAATAAATGATGTTAAATAATAAATAAACACATAAATAGTAAATAATAATAAATTCACAGATAACTAATAATAACTAATAATCAAACAAATAATGACAAACAAACAAATAATATGAAATTAATGGCAGGCATTAGTCATTACAGCATCATGCTTAGGCGTTTATCTACATGAATCTTAAAGCTAACTATGATTCACTAAATACTCTCCCTTTGAAGTTTCAAACTTCAAAGGGAGAGTATTTAGTGAATTATTGTTTGTATGCACATCCAGTCCTGTGTCTGTGAGCATCTACAGGCTTATTTTCATGCTTATGCTCTTCTTAAGTCTCTCAATCTCCTTGTTGTTTTACTCATACAAGTACTGGTCCCCTGTACCCTACTTCTGGTGCTTCAGGTTATAATGTATTACTTCCTGGTGCCCAAACTAATGTGTAATTACCCACCCCATCCTTGGGTACAAGTAAATTTTGGAATTAATTAATAGGTGACTCATGCTGATATGTATCATTCACTATAACATGTTGATATTGTAGATGGCCTGCTACCTTCTATCCCGTGGTACTTGATATTTACTCTTACCCTGGGGTGGACTCCTCTTTAGTTTATTTAATTATTGTCCTACACTTGCTGCTACAGAAGTAAAATAATGTAGTATTATAAGTATATCACTAATGGTACTAGTAACTATACTGATCTTGTACTCACTCATACTGTTTTGGTACCTTTTACTTTAAGTAATATTTTGTTGTTCCTGATGGGGTCTCACTAAACGCCGACCAAAGTCGACCAACGTCGACCAAAGCCGACCAAAACCACACAATGATGTTTTTCTATCAAATGCATAATTTATATATAAAAATAGCATATGGTTGCATTATTTGGCCTATTTTCTTTAAAATGTGTGATTTCCATGTAAAATCATCAAAGAGAAGTTACGTTTTTATCCTCTGCAAAATTACCAACCGGCAACCAACGCCGACCAAACCCAAACAATGACAGCTTTTGCTCAAATGAAAAAAATTTATTCTCTTTTTTGATTTTACATGGAAATCACACATTTTAAAGAAAATAGGTCAAATAATGCAACCATATGCTATTTTTTATATATAAATTATGCATTTGGGCAAAAACCGTCATTGTGTGGTTTTGGTCGGCTTTGGTCGACGTTGGTAATTTTGCAGAGGATAAAAACGTAACTTCTCTGATGATTTTACATGGAAATCACACATTTTACAGAGAATAGGTCAAATAATGCAACCATATGCTAATTTTTATTTAAAATTATACATTTGAGCAAAAGCCGTCATTGTTTGGGTTTGGTCGGCGTTGGTTGCCGGTTGGTAATTTTGCAAAGGATAAAAACGTAACTTCTCTTTGATCATTTTACATAGAAGTCACACATTTTAAAGAAAATAGGTCAAATAATGTAACCATATAGTATTTTATATATATAAATTATGCATTTGAGCAAAACCCGTCATTGTGTGTTTTTGGTCGGCGTTGGTCAACTTTGGTCGGCGTTTAGTGAGACCGTTCCTGATGCATAAATTAAATGCAATGTTCCTTATTGTGATGGTGCTCATGTTCTGGTCTCAATATCCTACGTGTTTCCAACGGTTTAGCAGTATTAGCAAATCTATGATAATGTTTGTCACTTTGTGTCATATGTGTACTGACTGGTATTACTCATTACTGTCTCTGGTCCCCTTAACCCCTAAATATGTTGTCTGTGTAACTTACTGTTGAAAATAAGTCTAATGAGAACCACAATTGTCACTGTGACAATCACAATAGAAATAAGCTCGCATCTGATCATACATTATCTGCACTTCATGTATTTTGATTCATTGCCAAATGAACTTTTCTTTTTTTATTAATAATAACTATATTACTGTAAGGAGGAATGGGGTGCTTTTTACCTTTGAGGAACGGGTTTGTTTATGATACAAATGTGGTGAATGCTCGTCCGGGGCATTCGCTAAATTTCTCAAAACACTTTATAATAGTTTGTCACAGAAAAGCTAACAAGATGTCTTTCCTCTTTATTATCACTTAACCCAAAAAATCCGAAAAAGCAAATATCGGCTATCTTATTATTTTCAAGATTTTATAAATTTTGTTCATATTTCAGAGACCATATGTAATCATTTTTTCTTATCATGAGAATCGACTGACTTTGTAAAACTAGTGAACCATATAAACATTAAGCATTTTATACATCCAATAGATAATTATTTTTACGCTAGGAAAAATATCCAAGGCAACAATTTTATATTGGTGCTACTACTGTATAGCGTGAGGTCTACCACACTAGCATGAGATCTACCTCCCGTTAGTACTATAGCGTGAGGTCTACCACACTAGCATGAGATCTACCTCCCGTTAGTACTATAGCGTGAGGTCTACCGCTGCATTATCCCTCTCTCATTGATATCACACATTTCTATACGTCTAGTTTAGCGATTAAAACATAATTTGTACATATCCTAGGAATGACATAGAACATTGGATTCCTAATTACATTCATATTAAAGGAAGAAAGGTAAAAATAAAAATGTTATCATATATTTCCATACATATATTCTACCATTACACACTACATACATTATAGGTTAGGTTTGGTTAGGTTGTGCTCTCTTAAATAAGCGAGTGCTGCTTCATCTGTCAGAATGACTCTTCTGTAAAACTACTTCAGCAACATTTCATTTTGAAGTACCCTCAATCGGTGTTAACTAGTTTAGGCAGAGGAGGAATCTGATTTAGGAGTTCAGTTTGCTACCTTTTATATGTTCAGGTCACGTGGACAGGTTACGTTTTTTGATGGATTTAGGCAGGCCACGTGTTTGATAGACAAGGATGGGTAACGTCCCGGAGGAACGCGGGCCACGCGGTAAACATCAAGCTGCACCTGGGTAGGCGACATATGGCGGTAGACCTCACGCTATAGTAGCACCTATATATTAATCTCAAATTATTCTCGCTGTGTATTGCGTTATATCCATAAACAGCGTGTTGAGAAAATTTCGTGAAAACGAGGGGAGACTAACTACCGATATGTATATACATTATATATATATATATATATATATATATATATATATATATTATATATATATACATATATATACATATATATATATATATATATTATATATATATACAGTATACATTATATATATATATATATATATATATATTATATATACATATATATATATAGTATACATATTATATATATACACACATATATATATACTGTACATACATATTTTATATATATACATATATATACATAATATATATACATATATATATATATATATATATATATATATATACATATATATACATAATATATATACATATATATATACATATATACATATAAATAATATATATACATATAAATAATATATATACATAATGTATATATACATATACATATATACATATATATATATACATATATATACATTATATATATACATATATATATACATATATATATACATATATATATACATATATTTTCTTTAAGGCATATAGAATTGTATGCAACAGC
>NC_134787.1:4689502-4694502 GCF_046742065.1 Oratosquilla oratoria
TAAAAAAGATAATAAGAAAAAGAAAACGACAATACGAAATGAACATCGCTGATAAATCCAAAGAGAATCCCAAAGAATTCTGTAGTTACATTAGAGATAAAAAGGTTGTTAGGCATCACATTGGTCCACTATTATCTGCTGATGGTCAACTTGAATATTCAAATGAAAAAATGTGTAATATCTTAAAACAATTATTTTAGCTCGGTATTCGTAAACGAAACACCCAAGTGAATTCCAAACTGAAACCTGTGAAAGGTCTAGGGTAAACTTACTCACTACGGTAAATATAACAAGACAAAATTAAAAGGTGTATAGAGAAACTCAAAGTTAATAAAACACCAGGGCCTGATGGTTGGCATTCAAGAATCTTAAAGGAAATGAAAAATGAGATTGTTGTTCCATTAGAAATTATTTTCAAGAAATCCATCATATCCGGAGATGTCCCAAGAGAATGGAAGCTAGCTAACGTTACTCCTATATTCAAAAAAGGTGACAAAAAGAAGCCAAATAACTATAGGCCTATAAGTTTGACTTCAATCGTAGGAAAAATAATGGAAACTATCATCAGAGATGCTATCGAACATCATTTAGAAAGTAACCGTTTGATAAATGATAGCCAGCATGGTTTCAGACGGAAACGTTCTTGCGTGACTAATTTACTCGAATTCTACAACACAGTTATCTCGAGTTATGACAAAAGAAACAATATAGATTTAATATATCTAGACTTTGCAAAAGCTTTTGATACCGTCCCACACGAAAGACTACTTACTAAATTAGCTTTGCATGGAATAAGTGGTAGCCTATTAGGTTGGACTAGTAATTGGTTGAATGGTCGAAAACAGAGAGTTGTTTTAAATGGAAAAAACTTCTAGATGGAAAAATGTTACAAGTGGAGTTCCTCAGGGTTCCGTTCTTGGGCCACTTCTATTCATAGTATATATAAATGATATAGACCATGGATTAAAATCTACTGTTTCCAAATTTGCTGATGATACAAAACTGTGCGGAGTGGCAAATGATCACTCAAACCAATTAGATATTCAAGAAGATTTAGATCAATTACAGCAATGGTCTGAAAAGTGGCTAATGAAATTTAACACAAGTAAATGCAAGGTAATGCACATAGGTAAAAATAACAGTAAGTACGATTACAAGTTATTTGGAAATTCGTTAACAAAAGTGGATAGTGAAAAAGATCTCGGCGTAATTATCAGTAACGACCTCAAATCATCCAAGCAGTGTATTTCAGCCTCTGAGGAAGCAAATAAGATTCTGGGACTGATTGCGCGATCTTTTGATTTCAAAAGTCCATCACTCATTAACAAGCTATATAAATCGTTAGTTCGTCCACATTTGGAATATGCTGTTTCTGTATGGTCACCGAATGTCATTAAAAACATTGACAGACTGGAAAAAGTACAACGGCGAGCCACAAAACTGATTCCAGATTTCAAAAATAAATCATACAAAAATCGACTAAAACACGTGAATCTGTTTTCCCTAAAAAAGCGTAGACTCAGAGGTGACTTGATACAGGTCTTTAAGATTTTAAAGGGAATTGGCAACATCAAAAGTGACAAAATTTTCACACTGAATGAGAATCCGACAAGAAACAATGGTCTCAAACTGTCCGGAAATAGATTCAATTTGGAAGTAGGTAGAAACAACTTTTCCAACCGTGTAGTTAATGTATGGAATAAACTTCCTGCACAGGTAGTGCAATGTAGTTCAGTTCTAAGCTTTAAGAATCATTTAGATAAATACCTAAGTTAGATGCTATTTTTCATTTCCTTTAAGATTCTTGGATGCCAACCGTCAGGCCCTGGTGTTTTATTAACTTTGAGTTTGTCTATACACCTTTTAATTTTTTCTTTTGTTATATTTACCCTAGTGAGTAAGTTTACCCCAGACTTTTCACAGGTTTCAGTTTGGAATTCACTTTGAGGTGTTTCGTTTACGAATACCGAGCTAAAATAATTGTTTAAGATATTACACATTCCTTCATTTGAATATTCAAGTTGACCGTCAGCAGATAATAGTGGACCAATGTGATGCCTAACAACCTTTTTATCTCTAATGTAACTATAGAATTCTTTGGGATTCTCTTTGGATTTATCAGCGATGTTCATTTCGTATTGTCGTTTTCTTTTTCTTATTATCTTTTTTAAATCTCTCTGTATTGATACATAACTTTCATAGTCATTAGATGCACCCGAGTACTTATATTTCTTATAAGCCTGTCTCTTTTTAGCAATACTTTTTTCAGTTTCTTTGTCGAGCCACTTTGGGCGAGCCTGATTTGGGGGACGTCTGTCCTTAAAAGGAATGTAAGTTTGAATCATCTCTGTGAGCGTATTTTGAAATATTTCCCACATCTGATCTACAGGCCTTTCGTTTAATTTTGCCTCCCAATCTGTAAGCTTTAAATACTCCCCCTCCCAGGTGTGCGCCCTGGGAAAATACATGCATACACAAATATCATGTGTACATATTCTTTTGAGTGTGAGTGTATGTGTACTGACAATAAATATCTACAGCTAAAAGGTGAAGAAATGCATCTAGTTTTGTTTATCTATAGAATATATATGATTATAGGGGTGTGTCTGCAAAAAAACATAGGAGTTTGTGAATAAACAATTTTCGCCCGCACTAAAATTAAATGAAAATAACCAATATTTCAACATTTGGTAAAACTATACAATCATTTTACATAAACATGCTTTATTCTTACAAAATCTATTATGGTCTGTGGCAACATTAATTTCACAAATGTAAATAATATTTATGAATACATGCAATGGTTTGTTTAATCATATTGATTCTTAAGTCACAAAAAATACTACGGGACTTAAAGGAATATTACATAAACCTAAATTTAACCGTTAAGCCTACCCATTTTTTTTAAATGAAATATAGATATCCAAGTACCTGGAATGATAGGGTATCAGAATATATATGGTTATGGGGGTCTGTCTCTAAAATTCTAGGAATTCGTGTACAAACAAACATATAAACAATCAGAAAGACCGACAGAGGCTACTACTTTATAATATATATACTGTATATACATATATATATATGTATATATATATGTATATATATATATGTATATATATATATTATAAATATGTATATATATATTATATATATAAATATATATATATATACATTATATATATATATACACATATATGTATATATACATATATATATATATATATATTAAATATGTATATATACATATATATATATATATATACATATATATATACATAGATATATATACATATATATATATATATATATATACATATATATATATGTACATATATATATATGTGCATATATATATATGTACATATATATATATATATATATATATATCATGGGAAAGGTGGAGGGGGAAACACGGGTCTTTATCTGTATATCGAGTTTTTCCAGACCGGTTTTGCTTACAATAGCAAAACCAGTCATCAATAAACTCAATATTCAGATAAAGACTCGTGTTTCCCCCTCGACCTTTGTAATAATTTGTCCCAATGTCTCTCCCGAGGTAACTAGCGATTTTCCTAAACCACCCACTTGCTGTAGCCTAACGTCGAACAATAGTCACGACCCCTTTATAGTGACCTTTCCTTAGTAACTGTGCCTATGAGATTTATACTATCCCCCCAGAGATTCGAAAGTTAGCTATACCTACAGAGTAAGCCGTCTATTCTAAGATTCACACCATCAGCTGGCCATATTCTGATATACATATTTACATATACATACATATTATACATATATATATCTATATATATATATAATATATATATATACATATATATATATATATATATATAATATATATATAAACATATAACTTATAAATATATATCATATACAAACACACACATATATATATATATACATATATATCTATACATATATTATATACATATATATATATATATACACACTCATATATATATATATATATATATTTATATACATATAGTTACACACACACACACACATATATATATATATTATATACATATATATATATATATATATATTCATATAAATATATATATATATTATATATATACATATATATATACTGTACATACATATAAATATATATATATATAATACATATATATATATATATATATATACATATAACACACATATTACATATATACATATAATACATATATATATATATATATATACATATATATCCATATATATATTATATATATACATAAAACATATATATATATATATATATATATATATATATATATATATATATATATATATATATATATTATGGAAGAAGTATACGCTGGACGAACGTCGAGTCCAGCGTATACTTTCTTCCATAAAAATGGTTCCTGGACTCCAGCAGTTTTCGAATATATATATATATATATATATATATATATATATATATATATATATATACATATGTATCCATATAAATATATATATATATATCCATATAAATATTATATATATATATATATATATACATATATATCCACATATATATACATATATATATATATCCATATATATCCACATATATATATATATATATATACATATATATATACATATATATATATACATATATATATACATATATTATATATATACATATATTATATATATATACATATATATATACATATATATATATATATACATATATATATATACATATACTATATATACATTATACATATATTATATATACATATATTATATATAATATATATAATATACACATACATATTTTTGACAAGAGAAAAGACAAATGTATGGCAAGAGTGGTATAGGTAAATTCCAGGAAGGAGCAGAAGTATTTTATTCTCTAACGTTTCGACAGAGTCTTCTTCAGAGAGATAATAGTACAGGCAAATTGGAATACATTGTCTATATACTAAGCGGGTCATCTCACAGGTCGCCTTGGGAAAGAGTCTGCCGTTTGTGCCCCCTCGAGG
>NC_134787.1:4702002-4707348 GCF_046742065.1 Oratosquilla oratoria
CTTTATCACATCCTGAACACGGAATACGATAAACACCGGCTTTGGTGCTCGGTGTCTGGTTGTTGTGTGTTTCCGTCTTCGTGATGTCTTTTATTGTTCTGCTTGTCTGACACACTATGACCAAGTTGGTGGTTCTTAAAAGACGTGTCAGGTTGGTGGCAACGTCGCCGGTTGGCAACACGAGACGTCTAGTTGTGCTGTCCTGCTGCCTACGGCTTTCCCGAATCTTAGCGGCCTGCTGTTTGCAATTATCTAAAAGAAACTCTGGAAATTTTAGTGTTAAAAAGGTCTCTTTAATAAACCTGCACTCTTCTTCTAAGTATTTTGCACTACATATCCTAAATGCCCTAAGGAAAAAACCTATTACTACTCCTCTCTTGGTCCTTATATCATGGTGGGAGTAGAAATGAATTAAATCATTTTTGTTGGTAGGCTTTCTATACACTTTGAATTCAAATTGGTTACCGTACTTAAAGATGTGTGTGTCCAGGAAAGGAAGAGAATCGTGGATTTCTTCCTCTAGGGAAAACTGAATGGTGGGCTCCACTTCGTTTAAGGCCGTCTGCAAGCGCTGAAGATTGAAAAGCCTGGGTGTGACGAGTAAGATATCGTCCACATATCGCAGCCAGGTCACATGCTCGGGAACGATGTTGGCAAAGGGTCCTGTTTCTAGAAATTCCATGAATAAATTAGCCAGGACTGCACTTAATGGAGAGCCCATGGCCATGCCAAATTTCTGGTGGAAGAAACTGTCCTGGAATTTAAAATAATTAAATTCAACACAAAGTTTGATCAAATCGACAAAATGGTTGGGGGGGCAGGGGGAAGTCGATTTTCTCCTTCTCGATTCTATCCCTAAGGAGCTGTATTACCTTATCCGAGGGGACACATGTGAAGAGACTTTTTCACGTCCAGGCTGGCCAACTTCTTGTTTCTGGCGGAGATATCTCGGATTCTGTCTAGTAGGTCCCCTGAGTGTCTGAGATGAGCTCCACTGATGGTTCCCAGGAGGGGGGACAGATGTCTGGCCAACGTAACCTGCTAATCTGTGGGGAGCACTCCCTATCCCTGATGTTATAGGTCTCATTGGAATATCATTTTTGTGTGTTTTGGGCAGACCATACATCGTAGCTGTGCGTGGGAGATTTGGCAATAAGTAAAGGAGCTTTTTACCTGCAACTGAACTTTTGAGAATTTTTCTTACCTTGTATGCGAAGTTCTTCGTCTCGTTGTCTACTTCTGCCTGGGAGACTTCACGATATGTATTAACATCACTGAGCAGATATTTCATCTTCCTCTCGTAGTCTGAATTGTCCATCACCACTACTCCACCTCCCTTGTCAGCGGTGGTGATTCTGATGGAAGAATCCTTGGCTAGCTCTGCTAGAGCTCGAACGTACCTTCTGGGTATTGTAGGGTTGGGACGTTCGTTGAGAGCTAAGGTCAGTAGTCCTTGTGTGTAACCTTAGCTCTCAACGAACGTCCCAACCCTACAATACCCAGAAGGTACGTTCGAGCTCTAGCAGAGCTAGCCAAGGATTCTTCCATCAGAATCACCACCGCTGACAAGGGAGGTGGAGTAGTGGTGATGGACAATTCAGACTACGAGAGGAAGATGAAATATCTGCTCAGTGATGTTAATACATATCGTGAAGTCTCCCAGGCAGAAGTAGACAACGAGACGAAGAACTTCGCATACAAGGTAAGAAAAATTCTCAAAAGTTCAGTTGCAGGTAAAAAGCTCCTTTACTTATTGCCAAATCTCCCACGCACAGCTACGATGTATGGTCTGCCCAAAACACACAAAAATGATATTCCAATGAGACCTATAACATCAGGGATAGGGAGTGCTCCCCACAGATTAGCAGGTACGTTGGCCAGACATCTGTCCCCCCTCCTGGGAACCATCAGTGGAGCTCATCTCAGACACTCAGGGGACCTACTAGACAGAATCCGAGATATCTCCGCCAGAAACAAGAAGTTGGCCAGCCTGGACGTGAAAAGTCTCTTCACATGTGTCCCCTCGGATAAGGTAATACAGCTCCTTAGTGATAGAATCGAGAAGGAGAAAATCGACTTCCCCCTGCCCCCCAACCATTTTGTCGATTTGATCAAACTTTGTGTTGAATTTAATTATTTTAAATTCCAGGACAGTTTCTTCCACCAGAAATTTGGCATGGCCATGGGCTCTCCATTAAGTGCAGTCCTGGCTAATTTATTCATGGAATTTCTAGAAACAGGACCCTTTGCCAACATCGTTCCCGAGCATGTGACCTGGCTGCGATATGTGGACGATATCTTACTCGTCACACCCAGGCGTTTTCAATCTTCAGCGCTTGCAGACGGCCTTAAACGAAGTGGAGCCCACCATTCAGTTTTCCCTAGAGGAAGAAATCCACGATTCTCTTCCTTTCCTGGACACACACATCTTTAAGTACGGTAACCAATTTGAATTCAAAGTGTATAGAAAGCCTACCAACAAAAATGATTTAATTCATTTCTACTCCCACCATGATATAAGGACCAAGAGAGGAGTAGTAATAGGTTTTTTCCTTAGGGCATTTAGGATATGTAGTGCAAAATACTTAGAAGAAGAGTGCAGGTTTATTAAAGAGACCTTTTTAACACTAAAATTTCCAGAGTTTCTTTTAGATAATTGCAAACAGCAGGCCGCTAAGATTCGGGAAAGCCGTAGGCAGCAGGACAGCACAACTAGACGTCTCGTGTTGCCAACCGGCGACGTTGCCACCAACCTGACACGTCTTTTAAGAACCACCAACTTGGTAATAGTGTGTCAGACAAGCAGAACAATAAAAGACATCACGAAGACGGAAACACACAACAACCAGACACCGAGCACCAAAGCCGGTGTTTATCGTATTCCGTGTTCAGGATGTGATAAAGTTTACATCGGAGAAACGTCACGTGACCTGAATACACGAATACGTGAACACCGTTACGACGTCAGGCATGATGTCACCACCAATGCATGTGTGACACATAGAAACAAGGAAAACCATCTTATGGACTGGAAGAATGCAGAGCTGCTGATGCGGGAACCAGACAAAATCCGCAGGAAGTGTTTAGAAGCAGCAATCATTCAAGGAACGAACACTATTGAACAAAACAGGGGCATGTTTAACATATCTCCTCACATTATTCCCCTAATACCCATGGCCAGCAAAATATTAAATACTTAAACCACCCTTTGTGGACATTTCGCTCTCGGACGTTTGGGCCGGCATTCTCATCCTTTCCCAGTGTCCATCCCCCCACCCTCCTCCTCCTCCTCCTCCTCCTCCTCCTCCTCCTCTTCCTTCCCCCCCCCCTTTTTCTCTCCCCGTTCCCTCCTTTCCCCTTATTTAATCTCAAGCATTTGTATCTCAACTTGTACTTGAAAAAGCTGTAATAAGCGAAACGTCGTACAAATAAAGGCTCCGTCCTCATATGGTGTTTATCTAGTCAATCTTGTCGGCAGACTGCCACTTTTAAGCATGTATATACATACAGTATATGTATATATATAAATATATTTATATATATACATATATAATATATATGTATATATATATATTCATATACATATATATACTAAATATATATATATATATATATATATATATATATAATATATATATATACTTATATGTATTATATATGTTATATATATATATATTGTATATATATATACATATATATATCATATATGTATATATATAGAATATAAATATTATATATATATGTATCAAATATATATGTATTATATATATCATATATATGTATATACATTTATAATATATATATGTTATAGACATTATATATATATATATGTTGTACATGTATATATATGTATATATATATATATGTATTATGTATAAATGTATATATATATATATGCACAAATTTTCACAAGTCACACGCGAATCACAAATATGCAGAGTCCACTAGGAAACAGGAAAAACACACGGAGTCCGAGCGCTTTCGTGATATATTCACATTATCAAGGAGTACAGAAAGATGAGAACAAAAAATGGAGATACAGAGTATAAGTAGGACAAGAGAGACATTTACCCTCCTCTCCGAAGCCTGAAAGCTCAGGTTGGGTCACTCGGTGAGGTCATGGAAACATATTATTATTACATTAACTTTTAAAATATGTACTATTTATATTACTGACAATATATGGATCTAATTTATATAATCCTAAACTATTATTAATGAGTTGGTCATAATTGCACTTGATAATTCCTGACTCTATGATATTTCTTTCTGTTATATTCTTACATTGTATAATTTTTGAAGCATTTTTCCAGTCAATAGGATGGTCAAATTCACAAACATGTTTAAAAAGTGCACTAGATTCTTGGCCCTATTTTATGCTGTTTTTATGCTGTTTAATCCTAACCTCTAATTCTTTTCCTGTTTGACCTACATAATATTTGTCACATTTACTACAAGGTATTTTATATACACAGCCTGTAGAATTGTCAGGGGAATTCTTTATGAGAAGATTGTTTCGAGATGTGTTGTTCTTGAGAGCTACATTTACATTGAAATTTTTAAGTATATATGGAATCTCTATAAGATTTTCATTAAAACGAAATACAAGTAAATTCTTTTTTTCAAACTTTTGTTTTGGTTCACCTTTCTAGAATGTCCTTTTTGCTTATTTTAAATATTTGTCCAAAAAGAATTTGGGATATCTCAGCTGTGTTCCGATGTCATAAATTTTGCTCATTTCGTCATCCACGAAATTCTGGGCTGGCAGATATGGCGCAGGCCCAACGAAGGAACATGTGGAAGAAAATGCCTGACATGTTTAATTTCTAATTATGGTGTGAATATAGAGGTTAGGAATGAAACAGCAATAAAAACAGCATAAAAAAGGGCCAAGAAATCTAAGTGCACTTTTTAAACATTTTTTGGAGTGAATATTTTGACCATCCTATTGACTGGAAAAATGCTTCAAAAAATTAATACAATGTAAGAATATTAACAGTAAAGAAATATCATAGAGTCAGGAATTATCAAATGCCAATTATGACCAACCTCATTAACTAATAGTTTAGGATTATATAAATTAGATCCATATATTTGTCAGTAATATAAAATAGTACATATTTTAAAAGTTAATGTAATGAATAATAATGTTTTCCATGCACCTCACCGAGTGACCCAACCTGAGCTATTCAGGCTTCGGAGAGGAGGGTAAATGTCGTCTCTTGTCCCTACATTATAACTCTGTTAATCGCCATTTTTTGTTCTTCATCTTTCTGTACTCCTTGATAATGTGAATATATCACGAAAGCCCGTTCCGGACTCCGTTGTTGTTTTTTCCTTTTCCCC
>NC_134787.1:4707848-4830348 GCF_046742065.1 Oratosquilla oratoria
ATTCATTTCTTAGTTTAGTGAATATTTTCCATTTCTTAGATTTTTTTCCCTTTGTCCAGGCTTTATCTCTTCTGTCTTTTGCCTCACTGCACTTTTTATTGTACCAGGATTTTATGTATACCCTTTCCTGTTTTTCTATAGGTACATACTTGTCCACTCCTTCAGAATAGATTTCCTTCCAAATTGTCCATTTCTCTTCCACCTTTGTTTCTTCAATATTAAGCATTTCCCAATTTGCTTCTTGAAAGAATTTTCTAAGTTTCCTAAAATCCGTTTTGTTATACATTAGTCTTCCTTTCCTGTGTTTTTCGTTTATTTCTATATTTGTTTCTTCCTTTTTCCAATTGGTGTCTTGTATTCTATTTTATCCACAATTTCGGGTTCTGATGTGAATATCAAATCCAATCTTGAGGGTTCATTGTTATTTCTATATCTGGTGTTTTCCTTGACCCATTGTGTCAATGTGTAATCAATGGTCATTTCCAGTAATATGTTTTCCAGTGATATCCACCTTTCACAGTCATTTCTTCCCAACATATTTCTTTCGAGTTAAAATCACCCATAATTACCAGATTTCCTTCTTTAGTATTTCATTTAGTGTTTTTCTTGTGTCTTCCAGCATTTTGGAGTGTTCACTTTCATTCCATGCATGAGTTTTAGGTGGGACATAAATCACTGCATACTTTCTATTTTTCATATCTCTATCCTCAACTCTTTAATCAACTTAATATTGTTCTCTCCCTCTGTAATTTAGGCCTTTCTTGGTTAGCAGCATGACTCCTCCATCCTGATTTGTTTCTCTATTTCTGATCCAATAATTATATAATCCTTGGCCTATTTGGTGGTAATGATCCTTTCAATTCTGTCTCCACAATCCTCATTATATCTGGTTTTTCTTGTTTCAGATAGTCATTCAATTCATCTATTCCTGATATCAATCCATCTATGTTGGTATATGATACCTTTAATTTTTTTCCTTTTCTGCCTTTTCTTGCTCATGCATTTCTTTTTCCCTTAAGTACCATTTCCTCAGTCTTAAGTCCATCTCTCTCCAAAAAAACTCCTTCCTTTCATTCTCCATTCTTTTTTCATTCTTTTCCTTGGCTTCCTCTTTTAGTGTTTTTTCTTTTTTTTTCCTCATCACCCAGTTCCTTTTTTATCCATAAATTTTTGTAGTTATTACTTTTTGCTAGTCTTCCCTGGCATTTGTTAATATTTTCTTCCCCTATCCTCTGGAAATTAAGTTCTACTTTGAGAGGTCTATTCTTCTCTTCAGAATATTTCCCCATTCTGTAAATTTCTTCTATTTCCTTTTCATGTCGGTGCTCCTCCTACTGTATTTCTTTTAGTATTTCCCTAATTATATTCCTCTCCTCTTTTTCCCATTGGAACCTTATTAGACCATGTTTCTCTTTGATGCCATAGATTACAATACATTTTATCTATTGTGTCTCATACATACATACATATATATATATACATACATGTATATACATATATGTTGAGACATTCTGACAGGTTGACGTAAGCGTAGTAGGAAACACAGGAGTCTTAGTCAGGAATAAACTCAAGACTAAGACTCCTGTGTTTCCTATTCCGCTTACATCATACATATATATATATATATATATATATATATATAAAATGTGCTGTGAAATTGTTAAATACCTGAGTTATCAGGAAGGAGCTCCTTAGCATCAAAACGCCAGCTGGTGCGGATCCCCCCACCTGGATGAAACTCTGCTCGGATTGTGCAGATCCCAAAGAGGTTTACCTGGTATCCACAATAGAGAAATAACAGCTTTAAAAATAATGATGAAATTGGCAATGACAATAGTGATGTTGGTACAAGAACAATGACTTTTCCCCTTCATAAATGGGGTAGCAAAGTCTTTTCCCCCATATAATCAAAGTACATGCATATACATTAACACAAGCTGATATATATAGGAATATTACAGAAGTAGGAAAGAAAGCCCTTAGCAATGTTGAAAACAGACAAACAGGTACAAATAAGCATGGAAAGTAGGCCCATCAGGGAGCAAGACCAGTTAGGCAATGAGACAAGTTCCTACATTTGTGTTGTAGACTGAGAACTCAAGGAGGATGGCACGAGTGTGGCTGTCAATCCAGTCATGCCTATGAAGGAAATCCAGGTTCTTCTTGATAGCAGAAGTAGCACCCTTTAACTCCACCACATAACCTCCACCACTGTATGACCCCAGGCGGCCTGACTTGGCAAAGGCATCCAGTTCTTCAGGGGTTTTGTACCTGTATTTAAGGGTCATTTTAACAAGTTTAGCATTTCTAAGGATTTTCTTTTGGCAATGGAACTTGATTTCATTTAGCTTAAATCCTCTGACCTCTAAAGGAATAAACCTGTGTGATTTACTAAAACTATCATAAGGCCATTTCTCTAAGGAAGATTTAAGATAATTCAGCTTTCTATAGTAGTATTTTCATCATCCCTGAAATATATAACAAACACCTTATTTCACTTGGATCAATCAATCCATTGGCAAAGGTCTCTCTTGCAGGAGACCCACAGCTCTTTAATGGCAACAGCCACTGAGTTAGCCTGCAATTCAGTCAGGAAAAAGATATTTTGTTGTCTGGGTGAGATGAAATTAGGGCAATTTAGAATCAGATCTTTTGTGTCTTCTATGTGGTGGTTGTATCTGGGGAAATTCATTATTTTGTGTGTATTTTCCTAATTGTATTTACCATATTATAATATATAGGAAAGGGGTAATGCTTGTTGGGTCCCATCTCCCATTCTCTAATTTTCAAATATACCTAGACTCAAATTCACGTATGGTTC
Source organism: Oratosquilla oratoria (assembly GCF_046742065.1). NCBI lineage: Eukaryota > Metazoa > Arthropoda > Malacostraca > Stomatopoda > Squillidae > Oratosquilla > Oratosquilla oratoria. Next base: position 4,710,670 of record NC_134787.1, read on the forward strand.
CATCTTAATCTATATCTTTGATTTCAAATTATCTTATTTAGATTTGAACTCGTGTATTGTTTAAGCTTATGCTATGTCACCTTCTCAGCTATTCCATATATTTATACATCTACAAGGAAAACGGTATTTCTTCATATCTTTAAGACATGAGGTCTTTCTTAATTTATTTCCATGACCTCTTAAAGCCATCCCATTTTTAATCAGGTGATCTATTCTATTAATGCAATCTATCCCCTTTAATGACCTGAACACTGTAATCATGTCACCTCTTTCTTTTCGATCTTTCAAAGTTTGTAGACCTAGTACTTTTACTCTTTCCTCATATGATTTATCTGCCAGGATGGGGACCAATTTGGGTGCTGCCCTTTGTATTCTCTCAATCGTGTGTGTGTATTTACCTAGTATTTTGTGGGAAGGGTAGCTATGCTCGTGGTGTCCCATCTTTGTATCTCGCAGTGTCTAGTTTACTCTTGAACTCTTGAATGTTTTTTGCACACACTATTTTATAGTCATTGTGTGTATTTACCTAATTGTAGTATACAGGAAAGGAGCAACGCTTGTTGGGTCCCATCTTCTACTCTAATTTTCTAACATACCTAGACCCAAATTCATGTATTGTTCCAACTTAATCTATATCTCTGATTTCCAATTATCATATTTAAATTAGAACTATTGTACTGTTTTAGATTGGGCTATCACCTTCTAAGCTATTCCACATATAGATCTATAAGGAAAAATGTATTTCTTCACATTCTTTCAACATGTGATCTTTCTTAATTTAGTTTCATGACCTCTTAAAGCCCTTCCATCTTTCATCAGGGGATCTTTTCTATTAATGCAATCTATCTCCTTTAGTGACCTGAATACTGTAATCATGTCACCTCTTTCTCTTCAATCTTTCAAAGTTGGTTGAGTGTGTATTTACCTAATTGTTTACCTAATTGTGGTATACAAAGGATTACAAAGTCACAATGCTTGTTGGGTTCTGTCTCCTATTCTCTAATTTTCTAACATACATATATATATATCAAAGGCTGCTCCTCCTTATAAGAGAGGTAGCCAAAAAACAAAGGCATAAAATCCACTCCCACCCATTCCATCCCCATATACTCCACTCCCACTCACCCCCTCCCTCCTTCTTATCTTGGCTCCTCCTGGATGATGGGTGATCCCTGCATCTCACTCATTGCCCTGGATCAGAGGCAATGTAGCAAAGCACAGCACATCCACAACAAGGCTGCTTTATTTAATTGGCATCCCCCCCACTATCTCTTAATCCACATAATGGAAAGCCATTTTAATCTGCAGTAGTCTATATGTCTCTCCCACAACCCTGATGATATGTCTGTCAGGTGACAGGTTGTCTTATCAAGACTCCTAGGTCTTTCTCCTCTTTTGCTTTTATATTGTGTTTGCTCCCCAAGGAATAGCTTCAGGATAGCATTTTCCCATTTCAAGTACTTTGCATTTTTTGTACTGAACTCCATTTCCCATTCTTGGGTTTATGCAAAAATAGTGTCTAGATCTTTTTGCAATAGTATACTATCCTCATTTTTCACTCATGACTTTTGCATCATTTGCAAACATGCTGGCATAGACCACCTAATTATAGTACACAGGAAAGGAGCAACACTCATTATGTTCTGTCTCCTATTCTCTAATTTCCTAACATACCTTGACTGAAATTCATGTAGGGTTCCAACTTAATCTATATCTTTGACTTACAATTATCATATTTAATTTTGAACTCGTGTATTGTTTGAGCTTGGGTTATATCACCTTCTAAGCTATTTCAGATATTTATACATCAATATGGAAAACTATTTCTTTACAACCTTTAGACATGAGGTCTTTCTTAATTTACTTCCATGACCTCTTAAAGCCCTCCCATCTTTACTCAGATCTCTTCTATCAAGGCAATCTATCCCCTTTAGTGACCTGAACATTGTAATCATATCATCTCTTTCTCTTTGATCTTTCAAACTGGTAGACCCTGTATTTTTAATCTTTCCTCATATGGTTTATCTGCCAGGCTGGGGACCAGTTTGGTTGCTGCCATTTGTATTCTCTCAATCTTGCTTATATCATGTGTGTATTTTTTTACCTAGTTGTATTATATGGGAAGGGAGCTATGCTCATAGTGACCTGTCTTTGTATCTTTTAGCATCAAGTTTGTTCTTAAATTTTTGTATAGTATTTGCACACACTATTGCCTCATCCAATTCATTCCAGATATCCACCACTCTGTGTGGAAAGCTATTCTTTTTCAAATCTCTTCTGTAACTATCCTTTTTTAGTTTCTTTTCATGTCTTCCTGTTTATCTCTCATCCCACTTTAATAAATCATCTCTATCTAGGACTTCCATCCCTTTCATAATTTTGTAAATAGTAGATCTCCTAGTTGTATCTTATGGGAAGGGGAGCTACAGTCGTGGTGTCACGTCTCTGTATCTCACAGTATCTAAATTGTTCTTAAATTCGTGTATGGTTTTTGCAGATTTTGTCTAGTTTATTCCATACATCCACTACTCTGTGGGAAAAGCCATTCTTTTTTAGGTCTCTTCTATAACTGCCCTTTTTGAGTTTCCTTCCATGTCCTCTTGTATTTCTCGTATCCCAATTTTGTAAGTTTTCTCTATCAAGGACTTCCATACCTCTCATGACTCTATAGGTGGTCAACAAGTCTCCTCTTTCTCTTCTTTGTTCCAGGATCAGTAACTCTAGTTTTAACAATCTCTCTGCATTGACAGTTCTGAAAAAGTGGAGTCCATCTTCATAGCTGCTCTTTGGATTCTTTGAATTTTCCATGTATTCTTTTTAGTACTAGGTGATCATAGTGTTGCTGCATACTCCAGTCTTGGGTTTATCAGTGTGACTAGTATTTTCTTCACCATTTCTTTGTCCAAATAAGTAAATGCCATTTTATTTATCTTAGCAAGTTGTAGGTTTCTCCAACAATTTAGTTATTTGTTTATCAGGGGGCATGTCCTTTGTGATAATTATGCCCAAGTCTTTTTCAAATCCCACTTTTTTTTTTACTTCCTTTGCACCAATTTTATATTGTCCTGATATCTTGTTTTTACTTTTTCCAAATTCCATTATACTACATTTCTTAATATTGAAGTCCACTTCCCACTTCTGACTCCATTCTCAAACCCTGTTTAGATCTCTCTGCAGCAACTCACAGTCTATTTCAGTGCTCATTTTTCTCAACAATTTTGCACCATCAGCAAAGAAATTCATGTAACTGTCCACACCCTTGTCCATGTCATTCACATAAATAGCAAACATTATTGAAGTCAGTACCAATCACTGTGGAACTCCACTAATCACTTCTTCCCAAGCAGAACATTATCTCTGAGCACTACTCTCATTTTTATTCCATGCAAAAAGTCCATCCATTCCAGTAATTTACCTTGTACCCCTCTTATGGTTTTCAGTTTTCCTAGTAGTTTTCTATGTGGCACTTTATAAAAAAAAAAAAATTGTAGATCTAGGAAAGCATAATCAGTCCATCTGTCCCTTGTATTATATATAATAGTCTTGAGTAAAAACAGATCAGATGTGTCGCACATGATCTTCCCTGTCTGAATCCAAACTGTCTCAGGTTTAGTATGTTGTTCTCTTCCAAATGTTTTATCCATCTATTTTTGATAACTTTTTCACAATTTTTGGCTACGGTACTTGTAAGGGAAACCAGTCTGTAATTTGTTGGGTCTTCCTTGTTTCCTCCTTTATATATTGGTACGATGTTGGCCTTTTTCCAGTCTTCTGGTATTTTTCCTTCCTTAAGCAGACAACTTATCATATTATATATTTTGCCTACTATTTCTTCTTTACACCCCTTTAGTATCCAGTTTGCAATTCCACTTGGGCCATGCAATTTCTTGACATCAAGGCTTGTTATTTGGTCCATTATTTCAGCTTGCATTAATATTATTTCCCCCATGGTGGGATTCACTTCTCGCTCTTCATCCCAGTGCCATACTTTTTCTCTAGTGAAAACAGACTTGAAATATTCACTCATGACCTCAGCCATTTCTATATCTTCTGTGTATTCCATGTTCCTCTGGTGAAGTTCCTCTATTTCTTGCTTGTTTTTCAATTTACCATTCACATATCTATAGAACAGCTTTAGTTGATTCTTACATTTTTCTATTATGCCTTTTTCATAATTTCTTTTTTCTTTCCTGCATATTTTTATATATTCATTCCTTTCATTGATGTATATCTGCCACTTTCTAAGATTTTTTTCTTTTTTCATCTTTTCCAAGTTTTATCTTTTTTTTTTTTTTTTTTTTTTTTGTCTTGCTGCATCTTCTGTTAAACCAGTACTTAATAAATTCCTTTTCCTGTTTTTGTCATGGTACAGATTAATCCACAGTTCATTATAGATTTCCATCAAAATCTTCCATTTTCCTTCAAACTCATAGATTCATTGTGGAATTTTTTCCAATTTGCTTCTTGAAATTTTTTCCTAAGTTTCACAAACTCTGTTTTACTATATACCAGTCTCTCTTTTCTATACTTCTTATTTCACTCCATATATATTTCCTCCTTTAATTCTGGCTCAAGCAATATGTGGTTACTCTTCCCAATTGGTGTCTTGTATTTCATTTTATCCACAATTTCAGGTTCTAATGTAAAGAATATATCCAGACTCGACAGTTCTTCATTATTTCTATATCTGGTGTTTTCCCTTATCCATTGTGTCATTGTATATTCCATATTTCCCCATAATCCCTTTCCACCTTTCACTGTCATCTCTTCACAACAGATTTCTTTGCAGTTAAAATCTCCCATAAGTACCATGTTTCATTCATCTTTCAGCACCCCATTTAATGAAATCCTTGTATCTTCTAACATTTAAGAGTAATCTCTCTCTCTACAAGAACCCATTTTTAGGGGCACATAAACCACTACACTCTATTTTTATGTCCTTATCTTCAACTCTTATTGTGATAATTTCCACACTGTTCCATCCATTTGTGCATATTTCTAGTTGTATCTTACAGGAAGGGGAGCTATGCTTGTGGTGTTCTGTCTCTGGATCTCACTATATCTAATTTACTCTTAAATACTTGTATTGTTTTTACACACTATTTTTTCATCTGGTATGTTCCATACATCCACTACTTTGTGGGGAAAGCTGTTTTTTTAGATCCCTTCTATAAATATCCTTTATGAGTTTCTATGTCCTCTTGTGTTTCTCTTATCCCAATTTAGTAAGTCATCTCTATCAAGGACTTCCACACCTCTAATAATTCTGTAGATGGTCAACAAGTCACCTCTTTTTCTTCTTTGTTCCTGAGTCAGTAGTTCAAGTTTTGACAATCTCTCATATGACATTTTTGATAGTATTGGGGCCATTTTAGTAGTTGCTCTCTGGAGTCTCTCATTTTTCCTTATATTCTTTTTAGTATTGGGTGTCCATAGTGCTGCTGCATACTCCAATTAAGGCCTTATCAGTGGGACTAGTATTTTCTTTACCATTTCTTCATCCAAGTATTTACCTAGTTGTATTTTACGGGAAGGGGAGCTATACTCATGGTGTCCCATCTTCATATCTCATTTTATCTAGACTGTTTTTAAATTTGTGTATCGTTTTTGCACACACCACATTCTCATCTAACTTGTTCCAAATATCTATCACCCTGTGGGGAAAGCTGTTCTTTTTTAGGTCTCTTCTATAGCTGTCTTTCTTGATTTTCTTTATGTGTCCTCTTGTATCTCTACTATCCCATTTTATTAGATCATCTCTATCAATAGTTTCTATGCCTTTCATGATTCTATAAATAGTTATCAAGTCTCCTCTCTCTCTTCTTTGCTCCAATGTCTGTAGCTCAATTTTTTTTTAGTCTTTTTCATATGATAGTTCTGAGAGTGTTGGTGCCAATTTCATAATTGCTCTTTGTATTCTTTCAAGTTTTGTTATACATTTTTTTGTACTTGGTGACCACATCATCACTGCATACTCCAATCTTGGTCTTATCAAAGTGACTAGTATTTTCTTCACCATTTCTTCGTCCAGGTATGTAAATACCATTTTTGATTGTTTTTATCAAATTATAAGATTCTCCAAAAATTTTGTTTATATGTTTCTCAGGGGACATATTATTCATAGTAATGACTCACAGGTCCTTCTCATTTCCTACCTTTTTTAATTTCTTCTCCTAATTTATATGATCCCACTATTTTTTTGCTTCTTCCAAATTCCATTATACTACAGTTCTTGATATTGAATTCCATCTCCCACTTCCTACTCCATTCCCATACTTTATTGAGATCACTCTGTAGTGACTATCTTCTACAGTGTTCACTTTTTTCAACAATTTTGCATTGTCCGCAAAGAAGCTCATATAACTTTCAATTCCTTTATCCATATCATTAATATATATAGCAAACATTATTGGGGCCAGAACTGTTCCTTGTGGAACTCCACTAATCACTTCATCCCAATTAGAATGTTTGTCTCTTATCACCACTCTCATTTTTCTTTCATGAAAGAAGTCTTCCATCCACTTCAGCAGTTTGCCCTGTATTCCTCCTGCAGTTTCTAATTTCTTTAGCAATTTCCTATGTGGCACCTTATCAAAAGCTTTTTTCAGGTCTAGAAATGCACAATCAGCCCATCCATCTTTCTTGTATTACATCTATTAGCCTTGAATAGAAACACATTAAGTTTGTGATGTATGATCGTCCTTGTCTAAATCCAAATTGCCTTGGATTTAGTATGTTGTTTTTCCAATGCCTTACCCATCTAGTTTTGATAATTCTTTCACAAATTTTAGCCATCGTTCTTGTAAGAGAGACCAGTCTATAGTTAGTAGGGTCTTCCTTGTTTCCCCCTTTATATACTGGTACTATATTTCCTCTTTTCCAATCTTCTGGAACTTTTCCTTCTTTCAATGAACCGCTTATTAGACTATGTATTTTATCTGTTAATTCATTCCTGCATTCTCTCAAAATCCAGTTTGCCATTTCATCTGGTCCATGCAATTTTCTGACATCGAGATTACTCAAGTGATTCATTATTTCATTCCTTGTTACTTCTATCTCTTTCATAGGGGGGGGGGGACTTTCTCCTCCCACTCAATATCTCTAGGTTGTATGTTCTCCCTCGTAAACACCGATTTAAAATGCTTGTTCATAATTTCTGCCATTTCTATTTCCTCTGCGTATTCAACTCCTCCTTGTCGTAGTTTCTCTAATTCTTGTTTGTTTTTCAGTTTGTTGTTTACAAATCTGTAAAATAGTTTTGGTTGATCTTTACATTTTTCTATGACATCTTTTTTGTATTTTCTCTTTTCTGCTCTGCACGCTTGTACATATTCATTTCTATAACTTGTATATATTTTCCATTTTTCATGTCTTTTGTCTTTTTTCGATTTTATCCAAGCTTTATCCCTTTTGTCTTTTAATTCCCTACATCTTTTGTTGTACCAACACTTTACATATCCTTTTTCTTGTTTTTGTCTTGGAAAATAGTTTTCCACTCCTTTATAAATTTTTGTCAAAATATTCCATTTCTCATCTACTTTTGTTTCCTCCTTGTGTATCCTTTCCCAGTCTGCTTTTTGAAAGAATTCTCTTATTTTATATAAAAAAAGAAAAAATCTATACATCAATCTTCCCTTTCTGTATTGTTCGTTTTTTCCATGTATTTTTCCTCATTTAGTTCCAGTTCAACCAATATGTGGTCATTTTTACTTATTGGCATCTTATATTCAATCTTGTCCACTATTTCTGGTTCTGATGTGATTATTAGGTCCAGTCTCAATGGTTCTTCCTCATTTCTATACCTAGTATTCTCTTTTATCCATTGTGTCATTGTATGTTCTATAATCATATCAAGTAGTATATTTCCCCATAGGTCATCTCCACCTTTCATTGTCATCTCTTCCCAACAGATTTTTTTTTACAAAGTCACCCATTATAACTATTCTTCCTCCATCTTCCATTATCTTATTTAGTGTTATCCTTGTGTCTTCTAACATATTTTTGTGTTCTCTCTCTTCCCATGAAGCCGTATTAGGAGGCACATAATTTACTACAAACTTCCTGCTCTTCCCATCCCTGTCCTCCACTTCCATCATAATCATCTCTACTCTATTCTTTCCATATGTGACATTCCTCATATTTATATCCTTCTTAGTCAGGAACATAACTCTACCCCCTTGTTTTACCTCTTTGTTTCTTACCCAATAATTATATGCACCATGTCCTACACTGTTGGGTGGTAGTGGACCTTTCAGTTTTGTCTCTACAATTCCCATTATGTCCGGTTCTTTTTCCTTCAGGTAATCATTCAGTTCATTGAAGCCTGTTATTAAGCCATCTATGTTTGTGTAAGACACTTTTAATTTTCTGCTACTGGCATCATGTTTTCTGCTTCCTTTCCATTTTTCTCTGCTATGAATCATTTCCTCACTTTCATATGCACTACTCTCCAATAGAATTTCTCTTTTTCTGATTCTGTTCTTTTCTCATTTTTTCCTTAGCTTCTAGTCTTTTTGTTTTTTCCTCCTCTCTTTCCTTTTCATTCATTTCTCTTTTTATCCACACCTGTTTATATTGATTACTGTCTGCTAGTTTCCCAGTTTTTGCTTAGATATTTTCTGCTGCCGTTTGTGACCTGAATTTGGTCTTAATTGGTCTGGTCTTATCTGTATTATATTTCCCTATTCTATATATTTCTTCAATTTCTTTCCTTGTTTCTTGTCCATCCTCTTGAACTACTTCTAATATCTTGTTTACCTTTTCCTTTTCCTCTTTTACTCTTGTGGTTCTATTTGGATGATACTTCTCTTCCATCCCTAATATAATTATACATTTCTTTTTGTCTTCCAAGTCTCTTACTATATTCTCCTTTTCTCTCATCACTTTAATAACTGTGTCCTTTGTTTGTTCTTTCATCTGTTGTGTCAATATATCTCTAAATACAACTTTGTTGTTCTCTTGGACTTTTCTCCAACCCTGTGCTTCTTTTCCTATGGACTCTTTATTCTCTTTATAATTATTCTTTAATTCCTCATTCTCATCTTTTACTTCTATTAACTGTCTTTGTAATTCTTCTATTTCTTTAGTTAGGTTTTGATTCTCCTTCTTTATTTCTTCCAGTTAATCAACTCTTTGGGTAACTAGTGTTAATTGATTAAACTTAACCTCCCATGTTTCGTTCATTTTTTTAGTTTCTCCTCTAGATTTACTAGTCGAGGGGAGGTTGTCACCTCCTCCCTCATTAAATCCATAAAAGCAGTTATCTTCTCTTTCCATTGATCTGCTATTATCTATATTTCTACTTTTGACACCTCTGCTTCCTTGTTGTTCCTCATCTGTGTGTTCTGCCCCCCCATTTGTTTACAACCCTCCTAACATCCGGGGCCCGTTCGTCCCCTTCCCCATTCCCTTCCATTTTCCTCAGTAATCTCTCTCTTTCTCCTTTACTTCACCTTCCCACCACACCATGAGCTTTCCCCTTCCCTACTAATACAACAGAGGTACTCCCTCATCATTGAGATCCATAAAAATTGCACTTCTTTTCCGGAGTTCCAATCTTTGCCGTGAATCCGATGTACATGTGTGTGGGTATTGTCTATCTAAAGAAATGTCAGCCAATCATAATCAAGATTAGTAAAAGGGATGGAGCTGCTTTAATGCCATCATGATCATACTATAAATTATATTAGTGTCATCAAAGTCACAAATACAAAATTTCAATTGTAACCCCTTCCTTCACCTGAATTCTGGAGTTTTGCAGGCACCTTCAAAGTCTTCTGTATCCTTCCAGTGCGCACAGTAGTCTCTTGAGTCCTCCAGTTCAATGCCTCGGATGCCACTGCACCATTCGACATTCTCTTGCATGGAGTAAGGCACACTGAAACACCAATATGATAGACTCACAAACATCCATACATGATCTAGACATTATAAATATATATATATATATACATATATATATATATATATATATATATATATATATATATATATATATACATATATATATATATATATATAATATATATATATATATATATATATATATATGCAGAAAGATCATTAAAGTAACACGTGATCCACAAATTTTGCTGGTAACCACTATGGAAATCAGAAGAAAACAATTCCCAAGCGCTTTCATGTTATTCACCTGAATAACATGAAAACACTTGGGAATTACTGTTTCCTTCTGATTTTCTTGGTGGTTACCAGCCCCCAAAAAAAAAAAAAAAAAAAAAAAAAAAAAATTATATATATATATATATATATATATATATATATAATATATATATATGTATATATATTATATATATATATATAAATTTATATATATATATATATTTATATATATGTATATATATATATATATATACATATATATATATATATATATATATGTATATATATACATATATATATATATATATATACATACCAAGCATGGAAGATGAATTTCAATTCCAAAATATACGTAGTATTGGAAATGAATAAAAGCTCAAGAGGACAGTAAATTACTTAAAAGAAATTGAGAATTATAAAAGCAAGAGGAGAAGGATAAGTGATTATTGGGCATGGATAAATTGTTGCCTGACAAACACTTAAACAAAAGAGAGGTGAGGGATACAGATGATTGACAAACAACATAAAAGTGCCTTTACACTACACAGACAAGGAGATAATTGGAAAAAGAGGAAGAAGAAGAAGAAAGAGAAAAATTATATCTGGAGATGTCCAAGACAATGAAAACTAGCTAACATTACTCCCATATTCAAAAAAGAAGACAAAAAGAAACTATAGGCCTTTAAGCTTGACTTCAATCATAGGAAAAATTATGGAAACTATCATCAGAGATACTATCAAACACCATTTAGAAAGTAACTGTTTGATAAATAATAGCCAATATAGATTCAGAAAGAATTTTTCTTGCATGACTTACTCGAATTCTACAACACAGTCATCTCATATTATGACAAAAGAAACAACATAGATTTAACATATCTAGACTTTGCAAAAGCTTTTGATACTGCCCCTCTACAAAAGACTACTTACTAAATTAGCTTCACACGGAATAGGTGGTAGCCTATTAAGTTGGACTAGCAATGGGTTAAACGATAAAAAATAAAGAGTTGTTCTAAATGACAAAACTTCTTGATGGAAATTTTTTATGAGTGGAGTTCCTTAGGGTTCCATTCTTGGGTCATTTCTATTTATAATATATATAAAGGACATACACCAAGGACTGAAATCTATTGTCTCCAAATTTGCTGATAATACAAAACTGTGTGGAATGGCAAATGATCACTTAAAGCATTTATATATTCAAGAAGATTTAGATAAACTACAGCAATGGTCTGAAAAGTGGCTAATGAAATTTAACACAAGTAAATGCAAGGTTATGCACATAAGTAAAAATAACAATAAGTACAATTACAAGTCCCCATCTGGGGTATTGTCCCCGTCTGGGGTATTGGCTGCATGTTATTGTGGCAAAGTAGCATATAGTTGATACTTTAGGGTCTATATGGGGTGCCCCTATGGACCAGAGCCACACATCATTTTTGTCTGTGATAGAGGAAGACTCTGTTCATAGAGAAATGATGACACTTTAATTAAACTATGACTGTCCCTCCATTATGCTGTTCCCCAACCCCTTGTTACTGTCCTGTACCATTTCTCTGAATATTCATTTCCTTTTTTCACCTACCCTGTGGTGGGGAATAGAATGCTGTCACCAAGTTCCACTTGAGTTGTAAGAGGGGACAAAAAATGGGACAGGGGTTAGGATTAGGAAGCCTGCTACCTGTAGCCCCACAGGGTACATTTCTTTAAAAAAAAAAAAAAAAAAAAAAAAAAAAAAAAAAAAAAAAAAAAAAAAAAAAAAAAAAAAAAAAAAAAAAAAAAAAAAAAAAAAAAAAAAAAAAGTAAAGGCATAAGAGGGTCTAGGAGTATGGATGTGGTACAGATGAGAGTAAAAGGGAAGAGATAGGCAGTATGTTTGTGAGAAGAAAGATGGATGTGTTGGCTTTGAGTGAAACCAAGTTGAAAAGGAGGGGAGAGTGAGTTTGGGAGTGTAGTTGGGAGGTTCTCAGGAGTGAAGAGAGGATGAGGGAGAGAACGGGTGGATATACTAGTAAGTGAAGAGATAGGTAAGCGTGCAGTGGAGTGGAAGGTTTCTTCAAGGTTGATGTGGATGAAGGTGAACCTGGGAAGGGAGATGTGGGTTTTTGTGAGTATGGACCTGGTAGTGAGAAGAGTGTAGAGGAAAGGGAATTTTTGGGTAGATTTAAATGAGTGCATAGAGAGATTAGGGAGAAATGTCAATGTAGTTGTATTGGGAGACCTTAATGCTAGGGTAGGAAATGAACCAATGGAGTGATTGGGAAGTATGGAGGTCCAGGTAAAAATTGTAGTGGAGAATTGATGGTGGATATGTGTCTCAAAAGAGAGTTGATGACAGCAAATACAGTGTTCAGGAAGAAAGTCAAGCATAAGTACACATGGGAGAGGGTGGTGGATGGAAGGGTGGCAGACAGAGCATTGATGGACAGTGTAGTGGTAACCAGGAGTATGGTAGGAAGAGTTAAGGATGTACATGTTTGGGGGGGGGGAGTGTCAGATTGTTTTCTGGTGGAAGGTGGGTTGAGAGTGGAGGGTAGATGGAGAAGGAGGAAAAGGGCAGATGGTAGGGAGGTACTTAGAGTGAACTGCTTAAATGAGAAAGAAAAGGAGGAGTATAAGAAGAAGCTGAGAGAGGAGTGGGATGCAGTGAAGGATAGAGTAGAACTAGGAGTGGAGGAGAAATGGGTCACACCATATCACAAGCACCAACTACTGAATTAGATAAAAAAAAAAAAAAAAAGTATGGTAAAACTTCTCCAGGGCATGCCCCTTGTACTAGAAAAAAAAAATAAAATAAAATAAATAAATAAATAAGTATAAAAAAAAATCCACAACAGAATTCCAAATTGTATACTTCACCAGACTCTCCCAAGCATCAACCTAACTGAGAAATCACTCACAAGAATGTGACAACCACACCAGTATGACTACATTCAAGCTATCACCACATTACAACAGTAACAGTACCAACACAGAATAGGCTGGCAACAGACTCCAACTCAGTTGGAACTACCACATAGAAGACACCGAGCACTTCCTTCTATACTACCCTACTCTCACCTAAAATAATGAATGCAAAATCTCTTCTCTGAATGACTTGTAGGCCAAACTGGTGGCTGTGGCTGATTACCTGGGGTCAATGGGTTTCCTGTAAGAGACACCTGGTATAATGAACTAACTGATGCAACACAGACAACAGCCTTAAATTTCTTCCCAGTGATATCCTTGGAAGGGCCCAAGGATTGTTGCCAGCCACTGTGGAGCTGCATGTTTCTAGTTAATCAAAATCAGAAGCAGCATTTATTATTAATGACTTGTTTTTATTGGCAAAAATACTGTAATGCATGATCTACATATTTGATTGTTGGTATAATTAACCATAATAGCTTATTCCAAGAAGTGCTCCACTGAGGCTGCGGCTGTACTCTTTAACCTCTGTCCTTGAATGGACACTGACAGACTCCATCTTAGTGATTTAAGTGGTCATATTTAATGATCTCAGAAACTCATTAATCTTTATTTTGAATCTAGAAGAGTGGTTCTTAGCCTTTTTCAGTGCCTGTACCCCTTGATATCTCAGAAAATGTTCTCATATCCCCATCCAATACAAATACAATGCAAACATATGAAAAGGATTAGTGATACAAACCTTGTTTTGTTTTCTCATTGTAAATACACAGTATCATGCACTGGCTATCATGTCTCATACCTCTAGGTTTAACCCTTGGAGATACAGGTACCCCAGGTTAAGGACCACTGATCTAGAGGTTCTAAGCTAAATAAGATCATCTAATTGATCAGTGCAAAGTCACGGAAGTAGGTATGGGAAGATAAAGGGTGAATATGGTCAGAAGTTTCATAGTGCAACCAATGTTTCACCTGCATTTGTTCTTGTCAAGTCGGATTTGCCTGAGTATAGCGTAGCCCATAATCCGATTGACCTTATCATCAAGGAACCCACGAAGTCCATATGGGGGTTCACCATTGTACCAGCGTCTTGTCCTTAACTCATCCAGCATTACTGTCTTCAGCCAGCGCCAGTACAGATCTGAATTTGTCACCTGAGCTCAAGAAATGGCAACATAAAAGGAAAGTTAAATGGTACATAGTCGACATTAATCTGAATTTGTATATACATGTATCATATATGCCAATGGTCTATTCATCCTTATGAAGGGGGTAGTTAAGTCAAAGCACAAACACACTTAACATACATTAAAAGCCATTTAATGACCCTCTCATTCTAGCACCTCATGAATGAAAGCTTATTCATGACCCCAACTACATTGATTGGACTGATGACAGTGCAGTGAGGCATAGAACTTTCCCAGCAGGGCCCAATAGATGGAGCTGAGTTACTCCCTCCCCCTACATTTCATCATATGGCAACCTCCTCATCTAATTAAAATGATTCACATAGCAGTTGGGAAGAGCATCCTTTCAGGTATCATCCTTTCACCCAATCATGATCACTCTACTGGAAATGGATAAAATTATGAAAAGACCATGATTAAATTATGATCATCCATCAATGCTACCATGTCTTGCTGCATTACTTTTAACCTGGGCAGTGGGTGGGTGGGGGGTTAGGATTGCTGTTCATTCACAAGTAGTTTTAAAGATAAACAAATGGGTGATAGATGGGTTTAGGAATAGGTGCATGCCTTGGTTAGATACCTCCCTTATAATGGGAAAGAAGCCTTTGGATATAGATTCTTCAATAATGGACAAAATGGGGAGGGTCATCAGTCCAATAAATATAATAAATTAAACATATTTACTGTAATTTGATATTGGACTTACTAAGGATTGTATTTACCTAGTTGTCGTTACTTAATTGGACTTACCTCTTACCATGTGTCCACCAGCTATTCTTCGACAAAAAAATCACTTTGAATATGACAATTTATAAAGGAAGGAGCTCCTACAACCAAGTAACAGGCAACTGGACAACCATCTCACAACTGTCATACTCTTTCTCTGCGATTACCAAAGAAAACAGATGGCACCACCACAACCACAAAGATAATAGATGGAGCCACTACTATTACCAAAGACAACAAACTTTGCCACTAGCACTCATGAACAACTTTGAGCTAAATATACTACACTTGTACATACATATACCAATGGCTTCTTCCCCCTTACACATAAATCCACTCCCACCCATTTCATCCCCATATACTCCACTCCCATTCACCACCCCTCCCTCCCTATTTTCTTGGGTCTTCCTGGATGATGGGTCATCCCTGCATCTTGCCCATTGTCCTGGGTCAGAAGCAATGTAGCAAGACACAGCACATCCACAGCAAGGCTGCATCATTTATTCAGTGAACCCCTCTCCATCCCGCCTGATGCAGAAAAAAAGAGGATGGGGAGAAATCTTTCTGGGCTGTATCAAAATATCATTCACACATACTTCCTCCCCCTCCCCCATCCACTCCCTTCCATGCATCACAGCATCATCCATATGCAACCATTCTCCACTCACCCCTCTCTTCTGTCTTCTCCCTTCCTTCCTCTACAGGCATTTACCTCTTTCCCAATGTCCCTTTTACCCCATCCATCCATCTCATCCTTGTTTGCCTCCTCATGTTCACTCACTCCACCTTTGCTTTCCACACCTATTTTACTAATCTTTCTTCACTCATTCTTTCCATGTGTCCAAACCATCCCAATACTCTTTCATCAACCCTATCTCCCAACTCCCTTTCCACCCCTGCTCTTCTCCTCACTTCCTGGTTTCTCATTTTATCCAGACTAGTAACCCCTACCATACTTCTCAGGTATTTCATCTCATATTCATACTCATCCACTCTTATGTTCCATGTGTCTGCCCCATACAGCACTGTTGGCACAATCAACCCTTCATACAATCTACTACACTAGTAGTAAAGAATAAGGTGTCAGTATAGGAAGCTGTGACCAGTGGTATTTCACAAGGTTAAGCACTGTCACCAAAAATGTTTCTCTATGACATGAAAGAAGGTATAATAAGCTATACTAACATGTTTGCAAATTTACCTCATTGTATTTACCTAGTTGTGTTTCATGGGATGAGAGCTATACTCATAGTGACCCGCTTCTGTATCTTTCAGCATCTAGTTTGATCTTAAATTCTTGTATACATCAGTGGTATGGTTCCTACACAGAGTGAAGGATGTAAGCTTGATTGGCGGAATACAAAAGGGCAGTAACTAAACTGGTTCCCAGCCTGGCAGATAAATCATATGAGGAGAGAATAAAAGTGCTGGATTGGCCAACTTTGAAAGATTGAATAGAAAGGTGGTATGATTAAGGTATTCAGGTCACTACACAGGATAGACTACATTAGCAGAAGAGATCTCTTGATTAGGGATAGGAGGGTTTTAACTTCTTCCATACGATGATGCCTATGTAGGCATCATGAGACATAAGTAGTTATACAAGGATGCTGGCTTTGGCATCTTGATTATACAGTGAGACCTCTCATTAACGGACGTTAATTAGCTGTGTTTGCGTTGATTTCGCTGTGTTTTTGGTGCTGTTGTTTAGTGCGTGCAATCACTATGCCACTCAATAACCACTCCAAAACACTGAAAACACAGCGAAAACACTGCAAACACAGCTAATTAACGTCTGTTAATGAGAGGTCTCACTGTACCTAATTTGTAGTTGTAGCTGAGTGACCCCTGAATTCTGTAAACTAGTTTGATCATGTTTTCTGTGTTTATTATTACTCAGAGTGAAAGATAATGAGTAATATAGCAGTTACTTAATATCTTATAACACAAGTAGTGTGATGCATCGTACATTAGACATCTGATGCTGCAAGTGAGAATTAGACTTGTATTGAAGAGGTTAAGAGGTCATGAGAATAAATCAAGAAAGACTACAAGTTAGGAACTTGAAGGTAAAAGTCAGAAAGAGGTTAAGCATGTTGAAATCAGTTGCAGGTGCAGGCTTTAAATAACAGGGGTATGGGTTGGGAGGCTGCTCTAGTCATAGTATGCAAATGATTCTTGGGAGCCGTGCTTGACCCCATTTTCACAGCATGGTTTCCAACAATCTGGATGGCAAACACAGACATCTTACAAATTGTACAAAGTAATAATGGGATGCACTAAAAACCACCCCAGTATAAAACTTGCATACATAAACCAAAATCCTCCCTATGGAATAGGACATAAAAATGATGGGTACAGTTTTCTGTAGGAGCCCTTAGCCATGATCACCCACCTCATTGCATCATACAAACATAACCAATTGAAAAAAGTGTACTACTCAAACATCTACAACAGCCTACTGCCTACACCACACAACACATCATGCAGGAACACATTTACACTTAGATAACAGGGCAAGCATTTCAAGACTATTTCACTGAACCCCTAGGCATCTGCCCCACAACAGGTAAGAACTGCACTAGCATGCTTGTATTTAGGTCAATGCCTAGCACTAGGATGGTGCCAGTGCATAGTGAGACTGACTATGGAAGCAAACTGCCCTAGATGCAACCATTACACAGAGGACATCAGAGGACACAGAGGACATCACACACTAGACACTGCAAGATACAAAGGCGGGACATCACGAACATAGCTCCCCTTCCCGCAAAATACAACTAGGTAAATACACCTCATTTTGTGCTGCCCCACCTGTCATACCCAGACAACACAAGATTTCTTTTTTGAGTGACTAATGGACCAATCCAGTGGCTGTTGCCAGTTCAAAAGAGAACTGGGGCAATGGATTGACAGACTGATTATTTATATCATGTAGGTAAACACAACTAGATAAATACAACTTACCTATCTGCCTGCCTGCTTGTTTGTTTATTTGACCCCTTATTACCATAGATGGCCCTCTAACTTACCTTGTTCTTGTAATCCCATATGGGGTCCCCTTCCTTGATGAAGGCATTACGGAAATTCTGAACCATGTAGATAGCATTTGGGTTGATAGAGCTGACGACCCAGAGGATCCCAAGGAAGACAAAATAGAAGGCTAAGTCTCGAAGGATGAGTTTCATGGCCCTCTCCTGCACCAGTTTGTCGCTAAGCTCTTTCAAGTCTGAAATGTCTCTGTTGCCTATGATATCATGCACGAGACGTGGCGGTGGCCCTCGGGGACCTGTGGACAAGTGCTGTTCTTGGGCAACTGGACAACATAAAGAGCAAAATGGCAAAACTGAGGTCACAATGAGAGAATTAACCTTTTTAAGCCTGGGGTAACTGAAAGATTGACTTATGGAATTTTATTGCATAACAAGGTGTGGTTGAAGGTATCAAACAAGGCTTTTATTATATTTAGGTAAAAGTGTTTTAAATGAATATTTGAGATCTTGTCTGGGCCTTCAACATGGATGTTTTCTAACTTTCTCTATTACCCTTTCCACAACTAAAAAAAAAAAAAAAGTTTGGCACCTATGTCTAGTTTAATTTTTCATATCAGTTTTGTTATTTTACTATTTTCTAGAGTTGTGGGTTTGAAACTTGTTCTGGAGAAGTGTTTATGAAATTGTACTTTTGTTTTTGGGTTACTCCTACTACTTTATGGGTAAGGGGAGGGGGGATTCTGTTATGAGTATCTAATGTTTTTATAATTTTCTGTATCTGTTTGTTATTTGTTTCCCCATCTATTGGATTTGTAAATTTTTCCTCTTTTTCCAAGTTGCCATCAGAACACAGTAACTCATAAAATTTTAGATATACAGTTCTATGCATGAGATCTTCATCTTTTCTATTTACAAGGTGGCACTTCATCAATCATATCCATAAATTTAATAACAGGTCAATAAATACTCTGAACAGCTTTCCCCACAGAGTGGTGGATGCATGGAACATCCTAGATATGGTGAGATACAGAGACAAGACACCAGAAGCATAGCTCCCCTTCCTGTAAGATACAACTAGGTATAATACAAGAAAGAGATGGATGGGCAGACTGTACTTTCCTGGACTTGCAAAAGGCATTTGATAAAGTACAACACAAAAAATTATTAAGAAAACTCAAAACAACAGGAGGTATATAGGAAAACTATTGAAATGGATGGATGATTTCTTGTATGGAAGAAAAATTAAAGTGGTGCTCAGAGATAAAACTTTTACTTGGGAAGAAATGATTAGTGGTGTCCTACAGGGATCAGTACTGGTTCTGATAATGTTTGCTATATATGTAAATGACATGGATGAAGGTGTAGAATGTTATGTGAACTTCTTTGAAGATGATGCAAAACTACTAAAGAAAGTACAGAAAAAGATTGTGAATTACTACAGAGAGATCTGAACAAGGTCTGGGAATGGAGTCAGAAGTAGGAAGTGGACTTCAACATTAAGAAATGTAGTATAATGGAATTTGAAAAAAGTAAAAAAAGAATGTCAGGACAATATAGAATTGGTGCAAAGGAAGTAAAGAAAGTTGGTTCTGAAAAGGACCTAGGAGTAATTGTCACCAAAAACATGTTCCCAGACAAACAGATAAAGAAAATAGTTGAAGGAACCTACAATTTGTTAAGATCAATAAACACAGCTTTTAATTACTTGGATGAGGAAATGGTAAGACCAAGATTGAAGTATGCAGCAACACTATGGACACCCAGTACAAAAAATAGTATAAGGAAACTAGAATCCAAAGAGCAATGACAAAGATGGCCCCAACACTTTCAAAACTGACATATAAGCAAAGATTGTCTAAACTAGAACTACCAACCTTGGAACAAAGAAGAGAAAGAGGTGATCTGTTGACCATTCATAGAATTATGAAAGGCAAGGAAGTCCTTGATAGAGAAGACTTATTAGACTGGGATAGAAGAAAAACAAGGGGACATGAAAAGAAACTAAAAAATGACAGTTACAAAAGAGATCTGGAGGATAAAAAAAAAAAAAAAAAAAAACAGCATTCCATACAGAGTGGTGGATGTCTGGAACAAACTGGATGAAATATTAGTGTGTACAAACACTATACCGGGGTACATGAATTTAAAAACAAACTAGATGTTGGGACATGAGACGGGGCACCATGAGCATAGCTCCCCTTCCCATAGAATACAACTGGGTAAATACATATATATATATATATATATATATATATATATATATATATATAAAAGAGGAAAAATGAAAAATTAAAAGTAACACATATCAACATAGATGGCATGATTTCAGGATTAAATGAATTAAATGATTATCTGGTGGAAGAGAAGCTGAATATAATGAACTTGTGGAGAAGAAATTAAAAGGTCCACTGCCATTAAATACTGTTGGACAAGGTTTATATAATCATTGGATAAAAAATAGAGATGAAAAACAGGGTGGAGGAATCATGTTTTTGACAAAGAAAGGTTTAAATGTGGCAAAGATAACAGAAGGAAATAATAATAATGTGGAACTGATTATGATAAAACTTGAAAATAGTAATATGAAAAGTAGAAAATTTGTAGTGATATATGTGCCCCCCAAAAACACATTCTTGGATAGTGAGTGACCATTCCAAAATGTTGGAAGACGCAAGGCATGCATTAAATGAAATACTGAAAGGAGGAAATTCAGTAATTATGGGTGACTTTAACACCTAAAGAAATATGTTGGAGAGATGACAGTGAAAAGTGGAGAGGACTTTTGGGGAAATATACTACTGGATATGACCACTGAATACACAATGACTCAATGGGTAAAAGAGAATACCAGATACAGAAATAATGAAGAACCATTGAGACTAGACATAATATTTATATCAGAGCCTGAAATTGTGGATAAAATGGAATACAAGACACCAATTGGGAAAAGTGACAGCATACTAATAAAATTTGAACTAAAAGAGGAAATTTATTTGGGAAGAAATGAGAAATACAGAAAAGGAGGGCTAATGTATAACAAAATGGGTTTTGGGAAACTCAGAAAATTCTTTCAAAAAGTGAATTAGGAAAACTCCTTTAATGAAGAAACACAGATGGCAGAGAAATGGATGATATTAAAAGAAATATATAATGAAAGAATGGATAAATTCATACCAATACAAAAACAGGATAATTTACCTAGTTGTATTATACAGGAAGGGAGCTATGCTTGTGGTGACCCACCTTTGTATCTTTCAGCATCAAGTTTTTTCTTAAAATCTTGAATAGTGTTTCCACACACTGTTTCTTTATCTAAATTATTCCAGGTATCCAGTACTCTATGTGGGAAGCTATTTTTTACAGATCTCTTCTATAGTTATCCTTGAGTTTCTTTTCGTGTCCTCTTGTTTTTCTATTGTCCCATTTTAGTAAATTATTTCTATCTAGGATTTCCATTCCTTTCATGATTCTATAGTCAGCATATCTCCTCTTTCTCTTCTTTGTTCCAGAGTTGGTAATTCCAATTTGGACAATCTTTGTTCATATGTTAATTTGGAGAGAGTTGGTACCAACTTTGTCGTTGCTCTTTGGGTTCTTTCTAATTTCTTAATATTCTTTTTAGTACTGGGTGTCCATAGTGTTGCTGTGTACTCCAGCTTTGGTCTTATAAGTGTAACTATTATTTTTTTAATCATTTCCTCATCCAAGTAGTCAAATACCACTTTCATCGATCTTAAGAGGTTGAAGGTTTCTCCAACTATTTTACTGGTATGTTTGCCTGGTGTCATGTCTTTGCTGGTTATTGCTCCAAGGTCTCTTTACAAGTTCACTTTTTTTACTTCACCAATCTTATAGTTTCTTGATATTCTGTTTTTACTTTTTCCAAACTCCATTATGCTACACTTCTTGATATTGAAGCTCACTTCCCACTTTTGAGTCCATTTCCAGATTTTGTCCAGGTCTAAATGTAATGATTCACAATCCTCCTCGGTTCTTACTCTCTTTAGTGTTTTTGTGTCATCTGTGAAGAAATTCATATAACACTCTACTCCTTCATACATGTCATTTATATACATGGCAAACATGATTGGAGCTAGTACCACCGACACCACTAATCATTTCTTCCCAATTCAAGTGTTTGTCTCTAATTACTACCCTCATTTTTCTCCCAGTCAGGAAGTCTTCCATCCATTCCAATAATTTTCCTCTGATGCCACCTATTGATTCTATTTTCCTTATTATTTTCTTGTGTGGTACCTTATCAAATGCTTTTTGTAGGTCTAGAAAGGCACATTCTACCCATCCATCCCTCTCTTGTATTATTTCTATTAGTCTTGAATAGAAGCAGATCAGGTTTGTTGTACATGATCTTCCTTGTCTAAATCCAAATTGATTTGGATTCAGTATAGTCTTTTCTTCCAGATGTTTAACCCATCTACTTTTGATAACTTTTTCAAATATTTTTGCTACTGTATTTGTTAGGGAGACCAGTCTGTAGTTGGTTGGATCTTCTTTGTTTCCTCCTTTATATATTGGTACAATATTTGCATTTTTCCATTCTTGTGGTACCTTTCCTTCTTTGAGTATTTAATTATATTGTATATGTTATCAGTTAACTCTATGCATTCTTTCAGTATTCAATTTGCAATTACATTTGGACCATGTGATTTTCTGACATCAGGTTTTTTATTTGGTTGCTGATTTCCTTCTGTGGTACAGTTATTTCCTTCATGGGGGAGGGGGGTCTCTCTCTCTATTCCCTCACAGTTAGGTGAATTCTCAATTGTGAATACCTATTTGAAATGATCGCTCATAATTTCTGCCATTTCTAGTTCTGTGTATTCATAATTTCCCTGGTGCAGCTTTTCTATTTCTTGTTTATTTTCTAGTTTACCATTTACATACCAGTAACATAGTTTAGGTTGTTCCTAGCATTTTTCTATTATTTCTCTTTCATAGTTTCTCTTTTCATCTCTGCAAATTTTTACATAATCATTTCTTAGTTTGATGTATGTTTGCCATTTGTTCATTTTTTTTTTCCCATCTTTTCCAAGCTTTGTCTCTTTTATCCTTAGCCTCTCTACATTTTTGTTGTACCAGCTTTTTATGTATACTCTTTCTTGCTTTTGCTGTGGTACATATTTGTTCACTCCCTCATTATAAATTTCTTTTAATATATTCTATTTCTCTTCCATCCTTGTTTCTTCATTTAGGAACATGTAGAAATGGGTGAAATTATGAACAAAATTTTAAATCTGTATACATAGAGATAAAAACTCAACCTAGGAAGAAATGATAAGTGGAGTCCCACAAGGTTCTGTATTAGTTCCTATAATGTTTGCTATATATATATAAATGGCATGAATGAAGGTGTAGAATGTTATAACTTCTTTGCAGATGACACAAAACTACTAAAGAAAGTATGGAAAAAGACTGAATCACTACAGAGGTCTGGAGAAAGTCTGGGAATGGTGTCAAAAGTGGGAAGTGAACTTCAACATCAAGAAATATAGTATAATAGAGTTTGGGAAAAAAATTCAGGACAATATAAAATTGGTACAAAAGAAGTAAAAAAAAAATTAGCTCTAAAAAGGACATACGAGTAATTATCAACAAAGACATGTCACCAGACAAGTATATAAACAAAATAGTTGGAGAAATCTACAATTTACTAAGATCAATAAAAGTGGCTTTTAATTACTTGGATGAAGTAATGGTAAAAAAAATAATATTCACACTGATATGACCAAGATTGGAGTATGCTATGACACTATGGACACCCAGCACAAAAAAGAATATAAAGAAATTAGAAAGAATCCAAAGAGCAACAACAAAGATGGCACTAACTCTCAAAATTGAAATATGAGCAAAGATTGTCTAAATTGGAACTACCAAAACTGAAACAAAGAAGAGAAAGAGGAGATCTACTGGCAATATACAGAATCATGAAAGGCATGGAAATCCTTGACAGAGAAGACTTATTAAAGTTGGATAAAAGATAAACAAGGGAACATGAAAAGAAACTCAAAAAGGAGTTACAGAAGAGATCTGAAAAAAAAAAAAAAAAAAAAAAAAAAAAAAAAAAAAGTTTTCCACACAGCGTAATGGATGTCTGGAACAAACTGGACAAAACAATAGTTTGTGCAAAAACCATACAAGAATTTAAGAACAAACTAGATGCTGAGAGATACAAAAACAGGTCACTACAAGCACAGCTTCCCTTCCTGTATAATACAACTAGGTAAATACACACTTAAGACAGCATATGGAGATTAGTCTGATATGAATGAATGATGTATGGCTCTGATTCAGCAGATTCCATTTAAAGTTCCTAAAGTATTGTTACCATATAACTATACAGTCAATACCTAGTATGGATTAATAATGATAATACATACATACATATACCAAGGGTTTTTTTCCCCTTCATCCCCACTCACTCAACTCCCCTCCCCCATCTCTCTTTTCTTGGTTCTTCCTGGATAATGAGTCATTCCTGCATCTCACCCACTACCCTGGGTCTGAAGCAATGTAGCAAGACACAGCACATCCCCAGCAAGACTGCTTCATTTAATTGGCGAACCAACCTCTCCATCCCCTCATGCAGAAAAAGAGAAGATGAGGAGAAATCTCTTCCACTGAATTTTACTGACTGAAAACATGTGATCTTATTGTGGCCAGCAATGGTCCTTAGGCTCTCCCATAGATCTCTCTAAAGGAAAACATGGGATTGTTGACTATGCTGTGTTAGTGTGTGGGTTGGTTTCTACATCAGCTGGTTGGAGGAAGAGGAAGGGAGCAGTTACTCACTGTCAACTCTCCTTACATAGAAAGGTGAAGGAAGTATAGTCTACCTCTGTCAAAATCTCTGGCAGGGTGACTGACACACATCATTGTAACATCATGTATGCCGTTTCATTTTATGTATGGGGTGAGCTCACCTCCTTTTATTATGGATCTTAAATTCGAGTGAGATAGGTATTTGTGTACTTACGTGGGTGAAGCCATTCCTCATCCATAAAGAGGACAGGAGCTTTCTCATCATAATCAATATCATCAGCATCAATGTTCTGTGGTTTGCAGCAGTAGGCAAAGAAGACAGCCCGCACCACCACCTGCCAGAAATGGTGAAGGTATGAAAGGTTTGGGCCTAGCACTTATGCATATACACAAAGTGAGTATCTTAATGATGTCAATTCACTGATGACATCTACACATTTTTTCTAGCTGATGCCTGATAATTTTATTCAGCCAAAGATCAGACTCTATAATGAGGTCTTGATTAATCAAGACATTTTTTTGTACAGATGCACTGAATTAATATTTACCTAGGTGTACCTAGTTGTATTATACAGGAAGAGAGCTATGCTTATAGTGACCCATTTCTGTATCTTTCAGCATCAAGTTTGTTCTTAAATTCTTGTATAGTTTCTACACACACTGTTGCCTCATCCAATTTGTTCCAGATACCCACCACTCTGTGTGGATTTTTTTCTTTTCTTTTTTTTTCAAATCTCTTCTATAACTATCCTTTTTGAGTTTCCTTTCATGTCCTCTTGTTTTTCTCTTATCCCACTTTAATAATAGAAAGAGGTGACTTGATTGCATTGTTCAGGTCAATAAAGGGGTTAAACTAAGAAGATCTCTTGATTTGGAATGGATGGCATCACATGATCATGGGGTTTGGAATGGGAGGATATCAAATGATCATGGGAACACATTAAAAAGACCACATGTCTGAAGGATATGAAAAATTAAAGTATGCCATACAGATTCATAAACCCCTAGAATAGCCAAGAAAATCATATAGCCCAAGTTAAAACTATACATTAATTCAAAAATAGGTATGATAGTTGGAGAATAAGAGACAGCAAGATAAGCATAATTTTTCTCTATATACTACAATTAACCACTTCAGTACAAGTCAAATTCTTGCGTGCAGCATCAGCTGCCATATGTACAATGCCTCACACTACTTACATTATAAAATATAAAGTCACTGCTGTATTGCTTGTTCTCTTTACTGTGAGTAATAATAAACACATAAAACGTTATCAAACCAGTTCACAGAATCCGGGGGTAACTCATATACAAATACAGTATGTCCTCGTAATACGGTACATATGCGTTCCTGAAAACCTTACCCCAAATTGAAATTATTGTATACCGAACTCATTATAACATGTAATGATAGGATATGGCAGACGTACCTTCTCCCTGCTCTTTCCTCTTCAAAATATCTAATGTATATCGTATCTGTGAATTTTTCTTACCGTAAATAGAATTGAGGGTAGTAATTACCAAATACTGTAACTGTGAATTTGCTGGATAAAGAATGACCATATAAGGAGGACTCACTGTACAAAAAATATATATAATCAAGATGTCAACGCCAAATCCTCGTGTGCCCACTCACACCTCATGACACCTACATAGGCGTCATCATACTAAAATGGTCAAGAGTCAATACACTTTAGTAAATACATCTTATCAATCACCATTAGAGCCACTCTTCTCCACTCCTGACTTCATACCTATCCCATTCCCAAATTCAACCTCATCATTCTCTTTTAGTTTAATCTCTCAATACTAACACATACATAATTTTTCTTCTTCTTCTTGAAAAATCAATCATATCCTATTTACTCTTAACTTTTACATGCACAGATTCAGAAATCCTTTTAAATCCTATTTTACCTTGACTCTTCAAAGGAGAGAATTGCAGAGGGGAATTACCAAACCTCTCACTCCATCCCATTGAGCTGCTTTCTACAATGTGCATGGTAACACAACAACAACATTCTTATCCCCTCTCATAGAAAAAAAAGGGGGGCAGGACACCCATATGGATATTTACATAATTGTAAAGCAAAGCATTCGATAAGGTGCCACACCAGAGACTACTAAATAAATCAAAGCCCATGGCATAGGAGGAAAAATGTTAGAATGGATTAGAGCTTGGATTAGTAACAGAAAACAGCAGGTCACCATAAATGGAGTAAAATCTAGGTGGGGCAATGTTACTAGTGGGGTCCCCCAGGGCTCAGTTTTGGGTCACTTGTTGTTCATTATGTACATAAACGACTTAGACAACGGGATAAATAGTGATGTTAGTAAGTTTGCAGACAACACTAAAATATGACGCCTAATTAGGTCAGGAGACGACGCAGAGATTCTGCAGGATGATCTTAACAAATTGTTCACATGGTCAGTGAAATGGCAAATGAACTTCAATATCTCTAAGTGTAGCATGTTAAACGTAGGGCTACACAACCCCGAAAATAGATACAGCTTAGATAGCATGCTTTTAGAGAAAACTGAGTGCGAGAGAGATTTGGGAGTTCTAGTGTGTCCGGACCTTAAAACCAGGAAACAGTGCATTAGCACCAGGAATAAAGCTAACAGAGCATTAGGTTTCACTGCTAGGACGGTAATGAATAGAAGTGCAGAGGTAATTATTAAACCCTATCTAGCGATAGTTAGACCCATCCTTGACTATGAGGTACAGTTTTGGTCTCTGTCCTACAGAATGGACATCAATTCACTAGAATCAGTACAGAGGAGTCCCATCTCCTACTCTCCAATTTATCATACCTAGCCTCAAATTCATGTACAGTTCAAACTTAATCTTTATCCTTAATTTCCAATTATCATATTTAGCTTTGAGCTCATATATTGTTCAAGCTTGGGCTATATTACCTTCTAAGCTATTCCAAGCATTTACAAATTTATATAAAAAATCATAGGTTTGTTTCTATAGCCCTAAAGTACTAATGGGTGCTGGGATGGGAGGGAGGGTGGACGGGTGTGGAGTGTTTTCGGGGATGAAATGGATGGGAATGTTTTTGTGCCTTGTCCTTTTTGGACAAGGCACAAGGGGGAAAAAAGCCTTGGTATATGTATGTACTAATTGTTGATGAATACCCATGTGCAATAGATATAACAAGATAAATATACATACATACATATACCAATAGCTTTCTCCCCCTTACAAAGGAGGTAACCAAAGTCAAAGTCATAAATCCACTCCCACCCATTTCATCTCCACATACTCCACTCCCATTCACCACCCCTCCCTCCCTCTTTTCTTGGCTCCTCCTGGATGACGGGTCATCCCTGCATCTTGCCCACTGGCCTGGGTCAAAAGCAATGTAGCAACATACAATATATACACACATGATTAATTATCATTTCATTTACTAGAAAAAACATTGTTTCCTTTCTACTTCACACTCACCATCAGGTTTTCAATGACCAAGAAAGAAGCAAGGAAGGCTGTGATGAAAGAATGGCACCAGCCAGACATACTTGTAGAATTAAAGATGACAGACTGGCTATAGACAAAGAAGATGCTGCCAGCGATGATACCAATCACAAAAAACCAAGCAATCAGGGCACACCACCATGGCAACACATAGGGTCCAACAGATCGGGGTAAGCTGTTCCAAAAGAAACAAAACAAATTGGTAACTTGACTACAAAATGTCCCATTAAGTCAAATTGACATAATCCACTGGCCAACACAAATTCAACAGTGTCTTAACCAAACATTCTTTTGACAGTGATAAGGGCCAGTGTATTATGGCTGGTAAGGCAGCTGCCTAGGATGCAGACCTCAGAGAATTGTTGTTATGAACTGTAGTTTATTAGTTTGTTTATCCTTGTGAACAAAATCATGCCACTGTTGTGCTTTACCTAATATTTTATGTGTTTAGTTAGTTAAGGGTATTTATATTTTGATTAATAGTCTTGTTTTCTGTAGGAAAAATGTAGAGAGATGACAGAGATATTGGTGAAAACTCATCCCCTCATTTCACTTTAGGGTGTATCCACATGTATCAAAAATACGTAAAAACCCTACAAATGAGACACTAGTTTCTGGGTTCTATTTGTCTACCAACAGCTTTACAAAGGAAAAGGGGCCAAGTGTGAGTGCAGTAGTTTCAGAGGGATCAGTTTGTTGAGTGTAGCTGGGAAGGCTTATGGGAGGGTTTTCATTGAGAGGATTAGGAGAGGAACAGAGGGAGTAATTGGTGAGGAACTGTGTGGATTTAGGACAGGTAAGGATTACGTGGATCAGACTTTTGTGGTAAGGCAGATATGTAAGAAAGCTTTGGGAAAGAGTAAGGATATTTTTTTGGGCCTTTATGGATTTGGAAAAGGCTTATGGCAAGGTATACAGGAAGGTACTATGGGAGGTATTGCATATATATGGGATATGAGGAAAGCTGTTAAGAGTAGTCAAGAGTTTTTACGAGAGTAGTAGAGCCTGTGGTAGAATTAGAAATGGAGAGAGTGAGTGGTTTGAGGTAAAGGTGGGACTTCACCAGGGGTGTGTTATGTTGCCTTGGCTGTTCAATTTATACATCAGCAAATAAATGAATATGAATAAATGAGTAGATTAAGGTAAGCACAAGGGTAATGGGCCAGAGATTGGAGATGGTTAAAGAAAATGGAGAAAAATGGGAGATAAGCCAGTTGTTGTTTGCTGATGACACTGCACTTGTAGCAGGATCAGAGGAGGGATTAAGGAAGTTAGTGATGGAGTTTGGGAAGGTGTGTGAAAGAAGGAAGTTGAAGATAAATGTGGGTAAAAGTAAGGTGATGAGATGTACAAGGGGAGAGGATATCAGCAAACTGAGAGTATTAAGGGAGAGAGACTGGAGGAAGTGGATATGTTTAGATACTTGGGTGCAAATGTAGTGGGAAAGGGAGGAGTGGGGATGGAAGTAGAATGTAGATTGAGAGAAGCAGGTAAATGCCTTGGGGGATTAAATAGTGTAATGAGAAATAGACATTTGGGAATGGATGCTAAGATGAGATTGTATCAAGAAGTGATTGTGCCGACAGCACTGTACAGGGCAAAAAACATGGAACATAAGAGAGGAAGAGTTTAAATGTGTTCGAGATGAAATGCCTGAGAAGTTTGGTAGAGGTTACTAGGCTGGATAGAGTGAGAAACAAAAGGGTGAGGAGGAGAGCAGGGGGGGGGGTGAAAAGGGTGTTGGGAGATAGGGTTGATGAAAGAGTGTTGGGATGGTTTGGATGCATGGAAAGAATGAATGAAGAATGTTAGAGTAAAAGAAGTATGGAAGGCAGAGGTGGAAGGAGTGAACATGAGGGCCAATCAAGGATCAGATGGATGGATGGGGGTAAAAGGGGCATTGGGAAAAAGGGGAATGTTTGTTTAGGAAGGAAGGGAGAAGACAGAAAATAGGGGAAAATAGAAAATGGTTGTGTATGGATTATGCTGTGATGCATGGGAGGGTGTAAGTGGGGGATGGGGGGTTGAGGGAGTATGTGTGAATGATATTTTGATGCAACCCGAAGGAATTTCTCCCTGTCCTCCCTTTTCTGCATGAAGGGATGGAGAGGGGGGTCGCTGATTAAATGAAGCAGTTTTGCTGTGGATGTGCTGTCTTGCTACACTGCCTCTGACCCAGGGCAATGGGCAAGATGCAGGGATGACCACTCATCCAGAAGGAGCCAAGAAAAGAGGGAGGGAGGGGTGGTGACTGGGAGTGGAGTATGTGGGGATGAAATGGGTGGGAGTGGATTTTATGCCTTTGACCTTGGCTACCTCCCTTATACTGGTGGGGTGTGATCATTCTAAACTGGTTTTTATTTGTATTTGTCATATCTTGGTGACATATATATGTGGGTGCACCCTTATATAAGTATGTATAGTGGTGAATCTCACCTCTCACTGTCACTCTCTTTATGTCCTTTGCTGAAGGGTTGGATCATTGAAGAGGGGTGCTCTACTCCTGAAACAGTAAAATAAGTATCATACTAAATGCAGGGCCTGAATTTTCAAAATAATATTTAGTGTATGAAATATCTATTCTTTTTACCTCAGTTTGGTAAAAAGTGTTTATGATGCTAAATCAGAGGAAGAAAGAAGTTTAAGATGACTCAAAGGGAGATGGAGGGACCAAAAATCATTAAGTGAGGAAAAAGGAACTGCTCATAAATGACAAATGAGGTTGAAAAGTAATAGAAGAGTGTGGAGAACATGGTGTAGAAGGGGAGAATAGGAAGAAATATGAATGGTAGTGGGAGGGTACATAAAGGTAAGAAAGTGGATGCAAGAGGAGGGCATAGGGCAATGGGAATGGGTGAACAATATGCCTGTAGATGTTCATGTGGTAATAGATATGAACACATGAGAAGTTGAAAATATGTCTGTGGACATGCATACATATACAGGGACCAGTAATGGGTACCTGCTAGTGGTGAATAAAAACAAGATTGAGAGAGTACAAACAGCAATGACCAAATTGGATCTCAGCCTTGCAAAAAAAAAGTACAAATACAGGATAAAATGTATGGACCTACCATCATTGAAAGAAATAAGAGAAAGAGGTGACATGATAGTTGTGTTTTTCTTGTTAAAACTGACAAATAAGATCTCTTAGTCTGGGGCAGGAGTCATGAGGTCATAAAAAAAATCTAAAAGAAGTCAAGAAAGAGTTTTTTATACAGATGCATCAACTCTTGTTGTCCTCTTCTAAAGCTCTGCTCAGTTCTCTCCCAAAGACCACTTAGTCTATACCTCAAAATATTTCTCCAATACGTGGTGTTATTTTGAAGTGTCCAGGATTGTAGTAAGTGTTTGTAGTTGTGATACTATTATTTGAATAAGAACAGTTTTTGAGGTATGTGACCAGTTTTTCTTTAGTACATTTCCTATAGTGAAAATTGACTTGAAATGTTTGCTCATGACTTTAGCCATTTCTGTATCTTCTGTGTATTCCATATTCCCTTGGCATAGTTTCACTATTTCATATTTGTTTTTTAGCAGAGGTGGGCGTTCCGAACAAATGTTCGCGAACCTTTATTCGCGGATTTGTTCGGACCGGCAAAATTCCGGATTTGGGTTCGGAGGTTTGGATTCGGACCGACGTTAAAAAAGATTCGGGCTTCCGGATTCGGAACATAATTTTTTTCGCAAATCCGAACCTCCGTATCCCAGGAAAAATTCGAAAAAACGAAGACGACCAAACATTGGTTTTCAACTTTTCCGCGGCATACAGATGTGGTGACGCCTATGTTTCTGTAACAACTAGAGACGCCTTTGACCATTAGCATTGTGTTTTACTTTATCGCTTCTCTCTACTTCTATTTCAGTATGGCCATGTAAGTGTGTGTGTGTGTCTCAAATGACCGCTGCTCGAAATGTGCTCGATATGCAAGCCTGTGTGACTGTGTGTAGTAATGCAAAAGAAAGACTAGTAGTACTGCCTGGACTGCCCTTCTTTGAACTTGGAAATATACTCGTGGTGTTTAACTCGTTGCTTTATCTGTACCACACAGACTCGTCATGTTGTGACCGCAGCTGGCTGCCAGCCAATCAGAATGCTTGTTAGTGACGCGCAGCCACCACGCATGCGCTGGTGACTGCAGCAGCCAATCAGAGCGCTTGTTTAGTGTTTACAAATCTGCACAGTCTGCAGACTTTCTTGTCACCGCGTCCCGTAAGTTACGATTTAGTTAAACATTGCTACAATAGTCAGACATTCTTCAACCGTTGCACTGACAACACTCTGGAGAGGACACCCAAGGAGGCTAGACTACTCTACTCACATCACACTCACCGCTGACAATGGATAAGTACGTGACATCCACACCGAGGTCGAGAAACCCAAGTGCTCAGTCTGACACACCAAGGTCTACGAATCCAAGTGGCCTCGCTGAGAGTGAATCTGATGCCAGCGATATCCAACTGCCAGAGTTTTCGAGTCCGGAGCTGATGCCTGGCACAAGTCGAGCCGAGGACATGGACATTGCCGACACCGAGGCTGAGCAAGCCGAGGGAGGTCACGGTTCCAGGAGGGAAAGGGACCTCTACAGAGACTGGGACATTCTCAAGCCCTTCTTCAAGTGTGGTGTCGGCAGGGACGCCGGGTTTGCCCTCTGTGCCAAGAAAAATTGCACTGCGAGGCTGAAGCTTCAGAATGACACCAACAGCAACTTAAAGAAGCATTATGCCACCAAGCACCCTTTAGATAGTCCTGCCTTAAAAGCAGCCTTAGATGGCAGCAGCAAACGTGGCCGCTCTGCTTCTGGCGGTGGTCAGGATGCCAAAAGCCTCAGGCAGGGCTGTATTGAGGAGGCTATGGCTGAGAGGTTTGACCAGCAGAAGGCCCTTGACCTGTTTTATGAGGTAAGTTTTACTTTTAAAAGTTCTACTGTTTTAGTATGAAAATAATTTAATAAATTAATTAACTTTAATAAATAAAAATAATTTATAACAAAAATTTAACTTCAAATACTCACACATCTTTTTTACGTTTCAGTGGATTATCCGTGACATGCTGCCCACCATAACAACAGAGTCAGAGGCGCTCAGGGCCTTCCTCAACTACCTGAACCCTCAGTTCAAGCTGCCGTCCAGGAAAAAGCTTGGCGACGACATCAAGCATATGAGCACCAGGGCCAAAAATGAGCTCACCCAGATCATGTCCAAGCAGGACTACCTGGCCACCACTGCCGACAGCTGGTCGAGCCACAACCGGGCCTTCATAGGCTCCACAGTCTCGTGTTTGGACAAGGCCACCCTGGAGAGGACGACTGCAGTCTTGGGCATGAAGGAGGTGAAGGAGAGCCAGACAGCCGAGTACTTGGTGAGGTCCTTAAGCAAGCTGCATGGGGACTTCAGCACCAGCAGCAAGATTCTCTGCATGACCACAGACAATGGCACAAACTATGTAAGTGCATTTGTCAACTTTGCACAAGGGGACGTCGTCATACAACCTGGCGAGGACAAGCCTGACGAAGAGCTGGTTGACGAGCCTCAGGTCATATCAATGGAGGAGGCCCTGGACCAGGCTGACGAAGCCGAGGTCAGCCTGCCTAAACACCAGAGGTGTGGTGCACACACTCTGAACCTCCTGGCGTCTGAGGATGTTTCCAAAGTGAGTATAATAATTTTATTTCTTTTAATTTAATAAATTAATAATTTATAATTATTAAATAATTTATTGTTCTTTTGGTAAAAACTAAAAATATGTAAATTATTATTTATTATTTTTTAATTTGTGAATTGTAATAAGATATTAAATAATAAATATTCTTTTTTCAGGTCCCACAATGGAACCATGGTTGCAGGAATATCTTCAGAAGGTCGGCTGCCAAGGCACAGTCTTTGTGGAATGCCCAGGGCCGCCGAACTGTCACAGCCAACGAGATAAAGGATGCTATCGGCAAAAAACTTAAAGTCCCTGGCGTGACAAGGTGGAACTCCAGCTATGACAGCTATAAGATGCTTTCTGGCCTGCTACAGGACCTGGACACCCGTAAAAAGATCAATGATCTCTGTACCAGCATGCGCCCCAACCCGATCCCCGCCTTTGTTGACGAGGACAACGAGGTCATTGCCGAGTACATCAAAGTCATGGCCCCAGTTGCCAATGCTTTGGATAAAATGCAGTCAGACCAGCATGCCTACATGGGGAACTTCCTTCCCAACTTGATGGTGCTCCAGAGGGACTTGAACCTGCTTAGGGACGACAACACCATCAAGCATGCCAAGCCCCTCGTCACCTACCTCCTGGGGACACAGGAGCACCATGGCAGAGACAAAAAGGGCTTCACTGAAAGGTAGATATTTTTAATATTTTAATATAATATAATAATAATATAATATAATTATATAAATAAAATAATATAATATTTTATAGTAATTGAAATGAAAAAAAAAAAAAAATCATTAATCAATAATTAAATTAACTCATATCTTAATCTTTTCAGGTTTCAACACATGTTTGAGGACCAGGAGAAGCTCCTTGCAACTGCCTTCCACCCCAGGTTCCGTCTAAAGATGGTCAAGTACATACGCAGGACAAATCCTGACTTGTACAACCTGGTGAGGGACAAGATGGTGTCGGACCTTGTGGCCCAAATCAGGTCCAAGGAGGGGGATGTGGCCTCTACCTCCAGCCAGCCCACCTCCAGGCCACAGACTGTGGCCAGCCACACCAGCGAGCACAACGAGTTTGCCTTCCTTCTTGAGGACGAGTAGGGGCCTGTGGTGGTGGCCAACCTGGAGGAGGAGGTTGGCAAGGAAGTAGACACTTGGGGCGCCATTCTCGTCACAAGCATCATGAAGATCTCCCCGGCAAACTTCCCCAAGGAGCAAAGGCAGCACTGGGTGAACTGTTTCATCAAGTATAACACTCCCCTGCCCTCGTCTGCCTCAGCTGAACGACTCTTCAGCTTCGGCTCGGACATTTTGAGGCCAAAGCGAGCCTCTCTGACCAATCTGAACTTTGAGAACCTGACCTTCATGAAGGGAAACTTGAAGTTGGTTAAGAGGGAGAGAGAGAGGGCCGACAAGTTAGAGTGAATCTGTGAAGAGTGAAGAGTGAAGACTGAAGTGTTGTGAATTTTTGTTTTAAATGTTTTTACTGTTTTGTTTTGTGAACTTTTGTTTTTACTTTTTACTGTCTTGTATTAATAATTTGTTTTTCTAGTAATAATTTGTTTAATAAATAATGTAGATATCTTAAAAAACACTTTTTTTAATCGGAAAGCTTTAAATTTAGATTCGGAGATTCGGAATGAGTAAAATTTAGGTTTGGAAATGTTCGGAAGGTATCGGAATTAAGGTTCGCTTTGCTATTTTTTAAAGATTCGGAGGTTCGCGGACAAATGTTCGGAATAAATATTCTCACCAAAATTTTGAAAATTGGGTTCGCTATTCGGAGGTTCAGAACCCAAAATCAGCGAAGATTCGGGTTCGGATTCGGAACCCAAAAAAAGGTTCGCACGCCCACCTCTGTTTTTTAGTTTACCATTTACATGCCTATAGAATAGTTTTGGCTGATCTTTACATTTTTCTATCATGTCTTTTTCATAGTTTCTTTTTTCTACCCTGTGTATTTCTACATATTTGTTCCTTTGATTAAGATGTATTTGCCACTTTCTAGGTTTTTTCTTTCCTCTATCTTTTCCAAGCTTTATCTCTTCCATCTTTTGCCTGACTGCACCCTCTGTTAAACTAGCACTTATTATACACCTTTTCCTGTTTTCCTTTGGGACACATTTGTTCCACTCCTTCTTTAGAGATTTTCATTAAAATCATTTACTTTCTTCCACTTGTTTTTCTTCATTGTAGGATTTTTCACAGTTCGCTCTAAGAAAAAAAATTCCTAAGCTTCTCAAAGTCCGTTTTACTATACATCAGTCTACCTTTTCTGTATTTCTCATTTCTTTCTATATTTCCTTCTTTAGTTCTAACTCAGGCAGTATGTGGCCACTCTTCGCAATTGGTGTCTTGCATTCAATTTTGTCCACAATTTCAGGTTCTGACATAAATAATAAATCTTGTTTCGATGGTTCTTCATTATTTCTAAATCTAGTGTTTTCTTTTACCCATTGTGTCACAGTATGCTCTATAGTCATGTGAAATAATACATTTTCCCATTGATCCTCTCCACCTTTCACTGTCATCTCTTACCAACATATTTGCATTTAAAATCTCCCATAAGTACTGTGGTACCTCCATACTTCAGCATCTTGTTTAATGAGTCTTGTATCATCTAACATTTTGGAATAATCTCTCTCTAAGACTCTATTTTTAGGGGCACATAAATTACTGCAAACTTTCTGCTTTTCATGTCATTATCTTCAACTCTAATTGTGATCATCTCCACCCTGTTCTCTCCATATGTATCTTTCATCACATTTAAGTTTTTGTTAGCCAAGTACTTGACTCCACCTTGTTTCTCATATTTCTAAGCCAATGATTATATAATCAATGTCTAACACTGGTAATAGTGGACCCCTTAATTTTGCCTCCACATTTCCCATTATGTCTGTTTTTTCTTCTAACAGGTAATCATTTAGTTAATTTAATCCTGAGATTAATCCGTCTATATTGGTATAAGTTAGTTTTAATTTTCTACTCTCTCAATCTCATTCTCTGATACTTTTGTTTCTTTTTCTTTAATATACCATTTTTTCAGCCTCATGTCTAACACTCTCCAATAGAACTGCATTTTCTCAGTCTGTTCCTTTCTTGTTTTTTTCCTTAGCTTTACTCCTTAATGTCTTATCACTTTCTCTTTCCTCATTACTTGTGTTTCTTTTTACCCATACACTGCCATTTGTGACCTTAATTTGATCTTTTGGGGTTGACTTTTTTCTTCTGTATATTTACCCATTCTGTGCACTTCCTCTATTTCCTTTTCTATTTCTTGCTCTTCATCTTGTACTCCTTTGAGAACTTTTCTTGCCAATTCTTTCTCTTTTTTATCTCTCAGGGACCAATTTAGGTTATGTTTTTCCTTTAGACCATATACTACTATACACTTTTTTGTGTCTACTGTATCTCTTACTAGGTTACAAAGGATTACAAAGTAGGAGCATGCTGACAGGAGACCTTTTGGTCCATAACTAGACTGGATGCAACAAAATGATAATAATGATGAATAAATAAAAAGTATAATAATATAAGTAATAATAAATAAAATAAATAGGTGAAGTTCAATAATAAAAAATCAGGTAAATAGTACATAATAAAATAAATGATAATCAAGCAAATAATAATAAACAGACAAATAATAACA
The DNA here is from genome assembly GCF_046742065.1 of Oratosquilla oratoria. Classification (NCBI taxonomy): domain Eukaryota; kingdom Metazoa; phylum Arthropoda; class Malacostraca; order Stomatopoda; family Squillidae; genus Oratosquilla; species Oratosquilla oratoria. The sequence continues at coordinate 4,748,176 of NC_134787.1, forward strand.
AACAAATAAACAAATAATATAAAATAAAAGGCAGGCATTACAGCATCTTGCTTAGGTGTTTATCTAAATGAATATTAAAGCTTTGAACTGGACTACATTGCACTGCCTCTGCAGGAAGTTTATTCCATTCATTAACTACATGGTTGGTGAAGTTGTTTCTACCCACTTCCAGATTAAATCTATTTCTTGACAGTTTGAGACCATTATTTTTTTTTGTCAGATTCTCATTCAGTGTGAAAATTTTGTCACTTTTGATGTTTTCAATTCCCATTAGAATTTTAAAGACCTATATCAAGCCATCTCTGAGTCTACATTTCTTTAGGAAAAACAGATTCATATGTTAAATCAATTTTCATATAATTTAGTTTTGTGGCTCACCGTTGTACTTTTTCCAATCTGTCAATGTATTTAATGAGATTCAGTGACCATACAGAAACAGGATATTCCAAATGTGGACAAACTAATTATTTTCTTTTTCTTTAATTACCTTAATGACTGCATTTTCGATATTCTCCTGCATTTGTTGACGAACAATTTCTTTAAAAATTATCTTATCTTTTTCTTGGTCTTTCTTCCATTCATTTCTAAGTTGTTGTAAATCATCCTCTCCTATGTTGTTTCCTTTATTTTTATTACTTTTATTTGTTAATTTCTTTCTTTATGGTTGCACTATTAGTGTTATCACTATTTTTCAACCTCTCATTTTCACATTTTAACTCAGCCAATTCTTTTTTTAGTGCACTTACCTATTCATTTATTTCAGTATTCATTATTTCAAGTCACTCACTTCTTTATTTACTTCTTGATTCACCCTCCATAGATTGTTAGTCTCTTGCTTCCATGATTCCCTCAAGTCTCATCTCCCTCTCTATATCTATAATTCTACTAAAAAGTCTTTTATCATATCCACTGAATCCAGAAAAATGTCCCTCATCACTACCTAATTTTTTTTATTTTTGTATAATTTTTGTAACCAGAGTACCCAGAGGAATCTGGCCTGCAAACCAAGCAAATAGTGCAGCAAATTGGTGTCAGTGAGAGAACAGTGTGCCAGTGGGTTGCCAGATTTTATGAGGAGGGAGGGAACAACCTACCATCTTCAAAACCAAGGTCTGGTAGACCTAAGAAGACTTCTGGTCGGGCCCACAATATTTTGAAACATACTTTGGAGTCTACTGTAAGAACCACAGCCTGGAAAATAAAGCAGGACAACCCAGATCTGTTTGGTGTGTCTGTGAGGACAGTACACCGCCACATCAAGGATCTGAATTACAAGAGGTGCCGCCCTGTGAAGAAACCCATCACTGGCACCAATTTGCTGCACTATTTGCTTGGTTTGCAGGCCAGATCCCTAAGCAATTATCTGAACAACTGCTTCATGTGAATATTCCCTTCTAGAGGTCATATTAGGGTCATAGGGATGCCTGGAGTGGTAAAAATGTGATGCATCAGAGAGAAAATTCTATGAGCACTTACCACAGCAATCCTCTTCCCACAATAGCTAGATGCACACTAACCATCATTTTGTGCTGCCATGTGACTTAGACTATCCTACAGTACACACAGCCCATCCATCACTTTTGTCTGAATTCATCACTATATCCTAAAGGTATGGTTATAAAATGGGCAAAATTCTTGTCCTCCCACCCCACCCGGGCATCACTTTTGTCCGGTACTGTAGAATTATCATACATATTAGCTGTTCTTACTACTTTGATAACTAGCAGTTGATGAATTATAAGCCTTCTTTTCACAAAAATAAAAGAATGGATGGATTATGTGAAGCCAGGTAAATAGAGACAGATTAGGCTTATAAATGTAACAAAGTGGCACATTGTCATTGGCAGTTTCATTGTTCGCCCTCATATAAAAGGAAAGGGATGTGTGCAGTGGCATCTCTGCCTCCCATGCTCGCACCCTGTTCATACCATCTAATTTATTGTATGTTAAAATATATATTTTTACATAATGTAAATTAAACAGTTTTTGCACCTCACCTTTTTTCTATTCTAATGAAGAAAGAAAATCCTTTCAAAAGCAAACTAGACGCACTAGGTACTGGACTGAGGGAGCTGATCAAATCACGGCCAAGAGAGTGGGTAGTGGAAGGGAGTATGTGAGAATAATATTTTGACAGCCAGAAGGTTTTCTCCCCATCTTCTCTTTTTCTGCATGAGGAGACAGATTAAGTGAAGTAGCCATGCTGTGGATGTGCAGCATCTTGCTACATTGCTTTTGACCCAAGGCAATGGGCGAGATGCAGGGATGACCTGTCATCCAGGAGGAGCTAAGAACAGAGGGAGAGAGGGATGATGAATGGGAGTGGAGTATATGGGGATGAAATGGGTGGGAGTGGATTTATGTTTTATATATATATATATTGGTGTATTTCGGTAGCAGGTTCTCATGTAGACAATTTTGATTGAAGTTCACAGCAGCTTCTGTGTTCACGACTTTTTTGCTGAGAAGTTCTACATCTCTGATGATGGAACGGTGAGCAATGGGTAGTTCCCATAAAAGTTGTCCGAAAGACAACTAGATCCCTATTGGCCAGCCTTGACCAATCACGTTCCTCCTTTTCTTCCACTCTGTATTTAGTTCCCTATATAAACTGTTCCCTTCTTTGCCTGTACCATAACCTGAAGATGACCTATGTAGGTCGAAAGCTTGTTTTAATAAAGTGTTCTTCATCTACAAGAACTTTCTATGTCTTTCGGACAACTTTTATGGGAACTACCCATTGCTCACCGTTCCATCATCAGAGATGTAGAACTTCTCAGCAAAAAAGTCGTGAACGCAGAAGCTGCTGTGAACTTCAATAAAAATATATATATATATATATGTATGTATACACACTGGGGCTATACAATTCGACACACCACATTTTGACAACTCACAGATTCACCCTAAATAAATTCCTACCCCTAAACCTTAATTAAAAAATTAAACTCGGAAATTCAACATACAAACCTCACCACAGCAGAAATTCTGTGGCTTCTGATTTGTAAATAAATGTATTCTTTTAACATGTAACATTAGTATCACTGTGTTCTACATTTATTATATATGAAAATGCATCAATAAAAAGTTCTTTTTATTAAGTGTTTCTTAGGTGCCAAGATAAGAGGGAGGGAAAAGGGTGGAGGGGAGTGGAGTATGTTAGGGATGAAATGGGTGGGAGTGGTTTTTATGCCTTTGTTTTTTGGCTACCTCCCTTATCAAGGGGAAAAAGCCTTTTATTATATAGATGTATGTTTCTTATTTTTGGGGGGTTAGGAAGAGAGGTTGGGACACATTTTCCCTAATTTCATCAAATCGTGCTTCAACTCTTCGAAAGCCACCCTAACCCCAGTGTATATTAAACAAATGGTTTAGAAGGAAGTGAAAAGAGTGAGGTGAGGAGATGAGTTAGATAGAGGAAAAGGTAAAGGGTGCAGACAGATGTTAATGGCAGTGAAATTGGTAAGGGGAAGATCTTCAGAGTATTTCAGAAAAATGCTGAATCTAGAGGAGGTTAACCCCTTCCATACGGTGCCGCACACGTAGGCGTCATGAGGAGCAAGTGGATTCGCGACGCTGCCATATCGGCGTCTTGATTATATTTATTGTAGTCGCCCCTGTGTTTTTACATTCTCCCAAATGCGCCCTTAATCCCATTCTCTGTGGTTTTCAAAATTCGCGGGTGAAAGAGAGAACGATCGATATAAGCGGCGACTATATTTTATGATGCGAATATTATTTCGTTACGTCGTACGGCTGGCATTGGCTGCTGCCCGCGAGATTTAAGTCCCGTATTGAAGTGGTTAAGGAGGGTTTGATTGTGGCAGTAGGAAGAGCTAGGATAATGACTGAGCTAAAGAAAAGAGTAGATACACAGTGCATTGAAAATGATAAGAGCTGGTAAAGCCTTTGGTTTGGATGAATGTCATGATGAGTGTCTGAAAAAGGGAAAAATTATTACAGTGGATTGGCTAGTGAGACTGTTTAATGTGTGCCTCAGGGATGGAAATATACCAGAGGATTGGAGGAATGCTTGTATATTACCACTTTACCAAGGAAAAAGAGACGTACAGTTATAATAGTTTTAGATTGATCAGTCTGTTGTGTGTAGTTGGAAAGACCTTTGGCAGGGTGTTAGCTGAGAGGGATAGACGGGAAACAGAGGAAGTAATCTGGGAGGAAGTGTGTGGGTTTTTGGAAAGGTAGAGAATGTGAGGACCAAAATTTGTTGTAAGGCAGATATATTACAAGATTTTAGACAAAGATAGGCTTTGGGGGCTTTTGTATTGACAAGGTTGACAGGATGGCACTGTGGGAAGTATTACAAATGTATGGGACAGGGGAAAGTTGTCAAAGGCATTTAAAAGTTTCTACATTAGTAGTAAAGCTTGTGTTAAGGTATAAAATGGTGAAAGTAGCTGGTCTGAGGTGAAGATGGAGTTGCATCAGGGTTGTGTAATGTCACTGTGGTTGTTCATATTCATGGATGGGATATAGGAAATGTGAGGGCAGAGGTTTGGAAATGATTAGTGAGAGTGGAAGGAAGTGGGAGGTGAGCCAGTTGTTGCTTCTGAAATGGGAAATGGAACAGGCAGGACTGCAAGAACTACCACAGTATTACACCTCATTGTGCCTGGTATGTTGCTTACCCAACTGCTGCTGACATGGATTTGTTCACAAAGGATTACAGAGGATTACAAAGGAAGAGCATGCCAATAGAAGACCTTTTGGTACATAACTAGGTCCGATGCAAAATATATATAATAAAGAATAAATGAATAAACAAATAAATGATTAAATATATAAATAAAACAAACAGATAATGATAAATAATACATAAACAGATAACAATAATTCATAAAAAAGAAAAAAACATAATTATAAGTAAATAAATAAAATATAATAAATGGCTGGCATTACAGTATTTCACTTAGGTGTTTATCTAGTTGAATCTTAAAAATTTGAACTGTGTTACATTGCACTGCCTCTGGAGGAAGTTTATTTCATTCATTTACTACACAGTTGGGGAAGTTGTTTCTATCCACTTCCAAATTAAGTTTACTTCCTGACAGTTTAAGACCATTATTTCTTGTCTGATTTGCATTCAGTGTGAAAATTTTGTCACTTTTGATGTCAATTCCCTTCAGATTCATAAATACCTGTATGAAATCACACTCAAGTTTACACCTTTTTAGGGAAAATAGATTCATATGTTTTAGTCAATTTTTGTATGATTTATTTCTGATATTTGGAATCAATTTTGTGGCTCATTATTGTACTTTTTCCAATCTGTCACATTCTTTAATGAGATTTGGTGGCCATGCACGTACAGCATATTCCAAATGTGAACGAACTGAACTAATGATTTATATAGCTTGTTAATGACAGATGAACTTTTAAAATCAAAAGATTGTGCAATCAGTCCTAGAATCTTATTTGCTTTCTCATAGGTGGAAATACACTACTTAATTTGAGATCTTTACTGATAACTATTTCAAGATCCTTTTCACTATCCAATGTTGTTAATGAATTTCAAAATAACTTGTAACTGTACTTAGTATTATTTTTATCAATGTGCACAAACTTACATTTACTTGTGTTAAATTTCATTTGCCACTTTTTGGACCATTGCTGTATTTATCTAAATCATCATGAGTATCTAATTGGTTCAATTGATTGTTTACCATTCCACACGGTTTTGTATCATCACCAAATCTGGAGACAATAGATTTCAGTCCTTGGTCTATATCCTTTATAAATACTATGAATAGAAGTGGCCCAAGAATGGAACCCTGAGTATCTCCACTTTAACATTTTCTCATCTAGAAGTTTTGCCAATTAGAACAACTTTTTGTTTATGATCATTTAACCAATTACTAGTCCAGCTGAATAGACTACCACTGATTCCATGTAAAGCTAATTTAGTATCTTTCATGCAGGATGGTATCAAAAGCCTTTGTAAAGTCTAAATATATTAAATCTATATTGTTTCTTTTGCCATAATTTGAGATGACTGTGTTGTAGAATTTGAGTAGGTTAGTCACATAAGAACATTTCTGTCTGAATCCATGCTGGCTATCATTTATTAAACAGTTACTTTCTAAATGGTGTCTGAAAGCATCTCTGATGATAGTTTCCATAGTTTTTTCCTATGATTGAGGTTAACCACTTCAATACAATGATGCCTACATAGGTGTCATGAGGAGCGAGTGAGTGTATGAGGATGTTGGCGTCTTGATTATATTTATTTTGTAGTTGTAGCTGAGTGACCCCATATTCTGTGAATTGGCCTGATCATATTTTCTGTGATTATTAACATTCAGAGTGAAAGATAATGAGTAATATAAATGTAACTTTATATCTTAAATGTGAGTATTGTGATGCATCATTGTACACCAGGCAGCTAATGCTACCTGTGAGAATTTGACTTGTACTGATGAGGTTAAGCTTATAGGCCTGTAGTTCATAAGCTCTGTCTTGTCACCCTTTTTAAATAGGGGGCTAACATTAGCTAACTTCCATCCTCTTGGGACATCTCTGGATATGATTGATTTTTTTTATTTCTTTTTTATCATTTCTAATGCAACAACAATCTCATTTTTCTCATTTTTAATTTCAATTGAGATCCTTGGATGCCAACTGTCAAGCCCTGGTGTTTTATCAACTTTGAGTTTCTCTCTACATTTGCTAATGTTTCAGAGGTCTGAGCAGTCTGGGTTCACACCTTGTAAGTCAACAATTGATTGGATCCTACCACTTTGTGTTCTTATGGAGCACCAATGCGAGCTTCAACAGGGGTTTCTTGCAGACTGTTGATCTCGACATGGTGTTTGACTTGGTACATCATAGGATGCTCTGGGGTCTTCTGTAGATCTGTGGGATTGTTGCAAAGATTATCAACTTGGTGTGTGACTTACAGTCTGGAGCAGAGTGAGGTAAATAATGGAGGGTGTCCTGTTCATTTCCTGTTACTTCAGTATTGAAGGAAGGGTATGTCCTCTACCCAACACTTTTCAATACTTGCATGGGCTGGGTATTGGACAAAATTTTCAATGTCGTTGCAGAGCATCCATTGTCAACACTGTAGTCACTGACCTTGTCTTTGATGACCCTGCTGCTCTTCTTATGGAGTCATTGAGGGTCTTGGTTACTGCCCTCAAGTCACTGCACAATGAGGCAAGACTGTTTGGACTCTAAGTCTCTAGGAGCAAGACTAAGGTCCAGGCATTTATGGGCTTACAGGATGACAGAGTTCAGTCTGTCCATATAAGTTGATGAAAAGGGAGGGTTGTCATGTCAATAAAGCAGTGAAGGTAAACCAGTTTTAGCTGTTGAACCCTACTGTGGAGGTACTGAGTATTGGTGCACTGCTTCTGAGCCAGATATTGGTCAGGGGACAGGGATGACCCTTCATCCAGAAGGAGTTCAGTTGATAGGGAAACAAATGGGTGTTGGATAAGTATGGGATGGCTGAAGGCTGGGTAGCTATGGCTGGTTACCTCCCTTATAAGGGGCAAGAAGTTGTTTGGTATATAGATGAAACAGATGGCTAATTATGCATGTATTAACATGCATTATCATTAGCATTGGTATGCATGAGCAAACTAACAGTATTTCAATATACCTTGATTACTTTGTAAACAAACCCAGTTATGAAATGAGAGGTTGGGGGGGCACCAGCTGCAGTCCTGCTAAGGGCACAAAATAGACTAGCATTGGCACTGCCTTTCCCAAATACTTTTCATATAGTTGATTTACTACAAATGCTTGATCTATACAACCTCCTTCTCTCCTAAATCCAGATTGCTTTTCCTCAATTACTTTCTCCATTCCCTTCTTAATCCTACCAACACATACTCATACCCCTTACCATCCATACTTAACAGTAAGACTTAATGAAATGCACATATTAATTGTAAACAAACCCAGTCATGAAGTGAGAGGTGGGTGGGGGCACCAGCTGCAGCCCTGCTAAGGGCACAAAATAGGCTAACACTGGCTCTGCCTTTTCCCAAATACTTCTCATATAGTTAATTTACTACAAACACTTGATCTATACACCCTTCTTCTCTCCTAAATCCACATTGTGCTTCCCCAATTATTCTCTCCATTCCCCTTCTAATCCAACCAACACATGCTTGTACACCTTATTGTCCATGTTCAACAGTAAGACTATGAAATGCACATATTCAGTCAAAACTAAAATTTACAAACCAACTATTCAGTATCATTAATAAAGAATATTTTCACCTTATATGAATTAATGAAGTTATAGTTGCAACCTACCTGACATCTTGTGTTGAGCGTTAATAGCTGCAATTGAACGTGCCTCTGGCCGCAACCTTGGACGTGATCGACGGAATACAAAAATGAGCACTAGTACAGGTGGATAGGTTGCAGCCATTACTACAAGCCCAATCATCATCTGAAATGGGGAGCATCCTTTGTATAAGGGGAGACCTAATTCTAGCACATGTGAAGCACTGAACCGTCAACAAGTGCTCCAGTAGGCTGCATCCAAAAGATGAAATTTCTCAATAGTGCAAGAAGAGTAGGAGGCCTGGGTTGTTTGACTGGGAAGGAGAATGCTTGTGATTGTCTGAAATGGTCTAGTGTAGTGTTATTAGTCTCTGCCAAGTGAAAATTAAAGGGAATCAGGGCAGAACAAGGAAAAATAGCGGTGAGATTGAGCCGAATGTTGACAGTGCTGAGTCCTCTAGTGGTACAAAATTGAGACTTAATGTAAAGAGGCCTTGAAACTCCAAGGCAGTTTAAAAAAATAAGTGATGATGAACTGTTTTCTAGATTTGTTATGGATGAATGAAAAAACTTGAGTCAAATCATAGACATAGATGAAGAAATCATAGATCTAAAGAAAGAGATTATGAGTCTATGAGAGGAATACTGCAAAGTAAGCAAAGAGGTGTGTGAGTTAAAGAAAAAGAATGCTGAAATGAATAATGAGCTATGTGAATTAAACAAAGAGGTAAAATGTGAAAATGAAAAGATGAAAAACAAAGATACCACCAATAGTGCAACTTAAAAAAAAAAAGTAAATGATAAAATACAGCCAATGTCTGAAAAATTGAAAATAATTTAAGAGAAGAGAATTTGCTAAAGATTAAAAAAGTATGGAAAGAAAACCAAGAAACAACTGTAGGAGAATGCAAAGGATACAATGATTCAAATAATCAAATAAAAAGCAAATTGGGTTAGAGTTACAGTGGATAAGAAAAAGTGCATTGTAGTATATGGACTATAGGAAAAACATGGTCTGGTTAGGTACTTGAGAGAAAAAGAAGAGAAATAGCAAGAACAATCCTAAAAGAAGTACAAGACAGAGATCAAGAAATAGAAAAGGAAATAGATGAAGTGTATAGAATGGGACGATACAATAAAGAAATAAATTGATATCTAAAGATAAAATTAAGGTCACAAATGGTAGCAGAAGACATATTAGCAAAATCAGAAAAGATAGCAAAGAGTGAACACTATCAAAATATATGGATAAAAAGAGTAAGGAATGTTGAGGAAAGAGAAAGAGAGAATACACTAAGAGGTGTAGCTAAAAAAAAAAAAAAAACAGGAGTTCTATTGGAGAATGTTAGACATGAGGCTGAGAAAATGGCATATTCAGGTAAGGGAAATGAAAGGAATAGAAAAAGCAATAGAGAAGGAAAAAATTAAAAGTGGCTTATACTAACATAGATTGATCTCAGACTTAAATTAGCAAAATGATTACCTGTTAGAAGAAAAAACAGACATAATGGGAATCATGGAAATGAAATTAAGGGGTCCACTACCACCAAATAATGTTGGACATGGATCATATAATCACTGGATTAAAAATAGAGACAAGAAACAGGGAGGAAGAGTCATACTTTTGGCTAAGAAAAACTTAAATGTGATTAAGGTTACAGATGGTAAAAATTGTGTGGAAATGATCACGATGAAAGTTGAAAATTGTGACATGAAAAACAAAAAGTTTGTGATGATTCATGTACCCCAAAAAATTGGGCTCTTGGAAAGAGAGCGAGTTTTCTAAAATACTAGAAGATACAAGGCATTCATTAAATGATATACTGAAGGATAAGAGCTGGATAAACCTGGTAATTATGGGAGACTTTAACTGCAAAAGAGTCTGTTGGGAAGAGATGACACTGGAAAGTGGAGAGGATCTATGGGGAAATGCATTACTTGACATGACTATAGAAAATACAATGACACAATGGGTAAAAGAAAATACCAAATATAGAAATAATGAAGAATCGTCGAGACTAGATTTGATATTTACATCAGAACCTGAAACTGGATAAAATTGAATACAAGACCACTTGGGAAGAGTGATCACATATTAATAGAGTTTGAACTAAAGGAGGAAATATATATAGAAAGGAGAAATACAGAAAAGAAAGATTAATGTATAATAAAACTGAATTTGGGACACTTAAGAATTTTTTTTTCAAAATGCAAGTTGGGAAAAATTCTACAATGAAGAGACACAAGAGGAAAAAAATGGATAATTTTGATAAGAATATATAATGATGTGGATAAATATGTACCAAGACAGAAACAGGAAAAGGTGTATATCAAGTGCTGGTTTAACAGAGGGCGCAGTCAGGCGAAAGATAAAAGAGATAAAACTTGGAAAAGATGGAGAAAATATCAAAAACCTAGAAAGTGGCAATATATATCAGTCAAAGGAATGAATATGTAAATGTGCATAGAGAAAAAAAGAAACTATAAAAAAAATATAATAGAAAAATGTAAAGAGCTATTCTATAGATATGTAAATGGTAAACTCAAAAACAAACAGGAAATGGTGAGATTATGTCATGGAAATATAAATTACAAGTTGGTTTTCACTAGAGAAAATGTACAGCATTGGGATGAAGGGCATGAAGTGGGATTCCCTCCATGAGGGAAATAATATATACTGTACATACATATACCAAAAGCTTTTTTCCCCTTACAAGTGTTTATGCCTTTCCCTTTTTGGCTACCTCCCTTGTAAGGGGGAAAAAGCCTTGGTATATGTATGTATGTATGTACAAGGGAGGTAGACAAAAATTAAAGGCATAAACACCACTCCCACCCATTCCATCCCTTGCATACTCTACTCCCCTCCACCCTCTTATCTTAGCACCTCCCTGCATTTTGTCCACTGCCCTGTGTCAGAAGCAGTGTTGCAAGAATTTATAATGAAGGAGTGGATAAATATGTATCAAGACAGAAACAGGAAAAGGTGTATATCAAGTGCTGATTTAACAGAAGGCAAAAGATAAAAGAGATAAAGCTTGGAAAAGATGGAAAAAGATAAAAAACCTAGAAAGTGGCAAATATATATCAATCAAAGGAATGATTATGTTAAACTGCACAGAGAGAAAAAGAAACTATGAAAAAGGCATAATAGAAATATGTAAAGACCAACCTTTAGCTATTCTATAGATATGTGAATGGTAAACTCAGAAACAAACAGGAAATGGTGAAACAGTGTCATGGAAATATAAAATACAAGTCGGTTTTCACTAGAGAAATACAGCATTGGGATGAAGAGCATGAAATGGGATTCCCTCCATGAGGGAAATAATACATACAGACATACATACATATACCAAAGACTTTTTTTCCCTTAGAAGGGAGGTAGACAAAAAAACAAAGTAAACACCACTCCCAACCATTCCATCCCTTACATACTCCACTCCCCTCTGCCCTCTTCCCTCCCTCTTATCTTGGCACCTCCTGGATGATGGGTCATCCCTGTATCTTGCCCACTGTCCTGTGTCAGAAGTAGTGTTGCAAGACACAGCACATCCACAGCAAGGGTGCTTCATTAAATCGGTAACTCCCTCTCTCTGTATCCATCACTAACCATCACCCACCACGCACGTGATCCACAGGCTTGCAACATAGCGAGACTCCCCTTCTTGCTAACCTTGCATTTCCCACAACATACCCCTAACGCAGCATATTTCATGACAAACAAGATAGATACCCAATGTCACCAGACTAACCTATTAAAATCCTTTATTATAAACTGCCCTATTATATTACGCATAAACTAACATATATATAATATACCTAACAACATCCACTAACTATAGGACTAACCCTCATATATAAACTGACCCTAATGCATAGAATAGCGAGACTAACGCCTTTGCTTACAGTAACCTACTAACAACCTATATAACCTTTAACACCCATGTCACAGGCGAGAGGCTGGGTAGGTCAAGAGCCTACCGGCCAGTCGTCAGAGCTGGACAGACCGAGCAGGCTGCCAGCCTATTGTGCCCTAAGGTCAAGGCCTGGCACTTATTGTAATCTGGCCACAGGGCCCATTTGTACCTTATCATATTTGCAAACCAGATTTGCCTCAATTGTTGATTAAAAGTAGAAAACTCCCGTTTTGGAGTTTATCTCACCTGCATTAAGTCCTCCTTACGTAACCAACAAACCTATTTAACTGTTACACAACCTATCTAACGGTTACACTGGTGGCAGCGGTGGGATCTGGTGGCTATAGAGCACCGCTCGCCAGTTGGATTGGTTGTGTAACCTTGGTGGTATGGCTGAGGACGGCGTTTCTATTCAGGATGTGGGAGCACCGCTGCCGCCAGTGTAACCGTTAGATAGGTTGTGTAACTGTTAAATAGGTTTGTTGGTTACGTAAGGAGGACTTAATGCGGGTGAGATAAACTCCAAAACGGGAGTCATTCAATCTGAGGTGAATCCATTGTTCTTCTGGATATTGAAGTTATGTGCCATATGTAACAACAAAACCTATAATGTGCCCAACTACAAATGAAAACTCGTACTTTAGTTTATTTGACCTCTTTCAAACCAGAGATTTATTCCAGCTTTTCCCCCCTTTTCCATTCCTTTTATAGGACAACCTTCTGCAGCATCAATCACTCACCTGTAGCTTCATATGTACCCAAAACAGGGATAGCACCCTTTTCATCTTCTATTTACTCCTAATACCTACTTTCATCATGATTCCAAACTCAATGGGGTCTTGTTCATCCTTGATGGCTTGGTCCTGCAGCTCTTCCAGAATCACATAGCACAGGACACTCAAAACCATGCTAATGAATAAGTAAGTTGCACATACTGCAGCACGCCGCTTTCGTGTGTAGCGTGACCTACAGAAAGATATGTCTACATGTTAAGGATTTTTAAGTGATTCATACCAATTAATTCTGAACTTAAACTTTCTATTAGTAGAAACTCAGAATCAGCCAGAATGATTCTACATTCCCTAAATCATGAGAAAATTACTAATCAAAAAAGTTTTATTAAATTAAACTGGAAAATCATGACAACGCAGCACATTTTAGTCCATATGAGGCTCCATGCAGAATTAACTAACACAAATTAATCTTTTGTCATGGTTCTCTTTTGTTGATGACCCATGGCCTCTAAGAAACTGGCCATGGCTACTGGTTCATTCCTTAAATAACTCCATGAGGAGAATTTGTGTAGTTGTGTCAAGAATGTGTAATATAATGTACTGTATCCTGTCCAGTGGCTGCATCTAAGGCAGTGTCTGATACTAGGCTGGTTATATGTTGGTATTGTTTCAGTGTGAGATATTAACTGGGTGTTGACATGCCCATGCTATTCTTCCTAGTCCTGGGAGTGATTTCACTGTTGGGTTGATTTTTGGGGAGAATTTGGTGAATTATAGAATTTAACTGTCTATTAACTCTGGCCCGGGGTGGTGGACGGGGTGCGGGGATGGCCTGTCATCCAGGAGGTGCTAAGATGGGAGGGAGGATGGAAGGGAGTGGAGTGTATTTAGGGATGGAATGGGTGGGAATGATTTTATGCCTTTTTCTTTTTGGCTACCTCCCTTGAAAGGGGGAAAAAGCCTTGGTATATGTATGTACTGTATGTATGTAACTGTCTATCAATGAATGTTTGCTTTATGATCTGTGCATTTACTTAACTGTATGTATTTATGTACAGTATAGGAAACGGAATGGGTAGGAGTGGTTTCTATGCCTTTTTCTTTTTGGCTACCCCCCCATGTAAAGGGGAAAAACCTTTGGTATATGTATGTATGTACATTTTGTTGTACATCAATCTTCCTTTCCTATCCTTTTCATTTCTCTCCGTGTATATTTCTTCCTTTAGTTCAGTCTCAATAAGTATATGGTCACTTTCCATGTGGTATCTTGTATTCAATTGTATCCACAATTTCAGGTTCCATTGTAAATATTAAATCCAGTCTCAATGGCTCTTCATTATTTCTGTATCTGGTGTTTTCACTGACCCACTGTGTCATTGTATATTCCATGGTCATGTCCAGTAATACATTACTCCACAAGTCTTCTCCGCCTTTCACTGTCATGTCCTCCCAACAAATTTCTCTGCAGTTAAGGTCCCCCCATAATTACCAGGCTACCTTCGCCCATTAGTATCTCATTTAATGAATGCCTTGTATCTTCTAGCATTTTCATGTGCTCATTCTCTTTCCAACCACTCGTTTTTGGGGGCACATAAATCACCACAAACTCTCTACTTTTCATGTCCTTGTCTTCAATTTTTATCATGATCAGTTCTACATTGCTTTTGCCCTTTGTAATTTTTTTCACATTCAAGTTTTTCTTGGCCAAGAACATGATTCTTCCTCCCCATTTCTTGTCTCTGTTTTTAATCCATCAATTGTATATCCCTTGTCCAACATTGATGGGTGGTATTGAACCCCTTAATTTACTCTCCACAATTCCCATTATGTCTGGTTTATCTTCTAATAGGTAATCATTAAGTTAATTGAGTCATGAAATTAATCCATCAATGTTAGTATAGGCCACTTTTAATTTTTTCTTTCTCCATCTTTTTTTCTGTTTTTGCTTTGCCCATTCTGATGTACCATTTTCTCAGTGTCATATCAATTACCCTCCAATAGAATTCCTTGCTTTCGGTCTCCATTCTCTTCACATTTTTTTCTTAGCTTCATCTCTTAGTGTCATCTCTTTTTCTTATTCCTAAATACTCATTTCTCTTTTTATCCATATCTTATTGTAATGTTCACTCCTTACCAACTTACCTACTTTTTCAAATATGTCTTCTACTACCATTTGTGATCTTAGTTTTATCTTTAGGGGTCGATTTCTTTCCTTAGAATAATGTCCTATTCTATACACATCGTCTATGTCTTTCTCTACTTCCTGATCCCCATCCTTAATTTCTTTTAGGATTGCTATTGCTGTTTCTTTTCTTTTTCTCTCATGTACCTCGCCAGACCATGTTTTTCTCTTAGTCCATATACCACAATACATTTTTTTCTATCCACTGCATCTCTGACCCAATTTGCCTTTTCTTTAATTACTTGAATGATTGTATCTTTTGCATTTTCCTGCATTTGTTGTTGGACTATTTCTTTAAAGGCAATTTCTTCATTTTCTATGTTTTCCTTCCATTTCTTAATCTTTTGGATATTTTCCTCACCTGAGTTTTCTTCAATTCTTTCAGTTATTTCTTGTGTTTTGTTATTTACCTCTTTTTTTTTTTAGGTTTTCACTATTGGTAGTATCAAGATGCTAAAATGGAAATTACAATTAATGGATTTTGGATGTGTATAGAATGAGTGCAGGGTTGGAGTAGCTTTGACTTGGTCACCCACACTAATCAAGGGGGAAAAAAGTTTCTTGTTAAATGATCAAGTCCTTGGGAAAAGACAACTAACTCACCTAGGGGGTCTGGAAAAGATGGAAAACCAGAGATGCCTGTCCTTGATGCCAAGTTGCTTCACAACACCATACAAATGCCCAAAGTTTTTCCGGTCATCCTCTTGAGCTGCCTTTAGTATCACATCGATCTATGAAGAGTAATAACTGTTAGTAAATGCCATACTGCCAGTACATTTTGTAGTCAGTCAGAAGCATGCATGTGGAATATCGTCTCTAAAATGGCTCAGTTTCACTTTAGCCCCTTAGCGTCATACAGACTCTCTTGGTTTGAGATAGGAGGGTCATGAAGTCATTTCTCTAAGACATTTTCTTGCTTTTTTTACTCAACAATTCACTTCCATTTCTATGCCTCTATTTCCTGTTACATGTGACCCCAAATATTTAAAAATCTCCACTTCCTAATTGCTTTCATCCAACTCACCTTCAACCCTCCATTATTATCACACCTTGTAGATCTCATTACATTCACCTTCAGCATTTCCCTCTCAAACTCTGCCACCAACTGCTTCAGTCTGTTTTCTTACTCAGCCACACACAATGTCATCTGCAAACATCTGGCTCATCTCCCAATTCCCTCCACTCTCACTCACCAACTCCAAAGCCCTGCCTTGCACCTTCACATTTACCTCCCTAACTACTCCATCTATACATACACTGAACAATCATGGTGACATTACATAACCTTGGCACAGCTCCACCTTTACCTCAAGACACTTATTCTTTCTATTCCCAACCCTCACTCAAACTATTATTCATGTAAAAACTTTTTACCATTTTCAACAGACTCCTCTTTATCCTATCCATCTACAATACATTCCATAATGCCTCTGTCAACCCTGTCATATGCTTTCACTAAATTCATGAAAGCCTAAAAGACATCCTTGCTCTGTGCTAAAAACATTTAACATATCTCTTTTACTACAGAAACTTTGTCAATGTACTCCTTTCTAAACCCACACTGTTCTTCCCCAGTTAATCTGTTTGATTAATATCCTCCCATATATCTTACCAATTAAACATAACAGGTAGTGAATGAAGGTGGGGATGAGAGGTTACCCTCTTATACCTTTCCAGTCTTTGTTTGTCATCTAGCAGCATTTTAAGCTTGATCTTGTTGCCAAGCTGCCAGTGGTCAGTCATGATGCAATAATTTAGACTGAAGTTTAGGAACTTCTGGTGGTCACTTGTCAAAATAGGACAATTGAGGTTGATGAAATGGTCAACTTGACATGGAATACTGACTGGGCCGCCATAAAGGATGACAAGCTTATGGTCAACACACTGTCTAACCTCAAGGTAGTGTCTGGCTCATAGGGTCTCAAGTTGCCCTAGCTAACCGCTACTTTTCGGAATGCATGAACTCTCAATGCTACTTCTCTTAGTGTGTATGCCCCTCTTATACATTTCTGTGTTTTATTTATTCATGTACTCTTCCATCCCTCTTAAACACACTCACACCTTCACAGAAATGTACTGCTTGAAAGTTTGGAAAGCTTCAAAATAAACTCAACACAGCTTCCATTGCTACTGACTTCTTGTCTTCATAAATGGGTAGAGTATTTTAGTAAGTTACTGAATATGGAGGAGGATAGGGAGGGATTGACTATGGCTGTAGGAAGCGCTAAGAAAATATGGTAATGGGAGAGGAAAATTGAAGATATATAAGAAAAGAAGAGATAGAAGGAGCTTTGACAATTATGACAGCTGGTAAGGCACCTAGGAGGGATGGGTGTCATGCAGTGTCTAAACAAGGGAGTTACAGTTATAGTGGACTGGCTAGTGAGGTTATTTTATGTGTGTCTAAGGGAGGGGAGAATGCCAGAGGACTGGAGGAGTGCCTGTATAGTGCTGGTTCAATTTACTGAGTGTAATTGGAAAGGCTTATGGCAGGGTTTTAATTGAGAGGATTCAGAGAAGAACAGAGGGAGTAATTGGTGAGGAGCTGTAAAGGTTTAGGAAAGGTAGAGAATGGATGGATCAGAATTTAGCCGTAAGACAGATTTGTGAGAAGATTTTGGCAAGAGGTTGGTAAAGATTTTTTTTTTTTTAGCTTTTATTGATTTGTAGAAGGCTTATGGCAAAGTAAACAGAAAGGTATTGTAGATATATGGAACTGGTGGAAAACTGTTAAGGGCAGTTAAGAGCTTTTACAAGGGTTGTAGAGCCTGTCTTACATATATATATTAGGCCCCACATGGAGAAGTGTCCCATGCGACACAATGGCCGGTTTTGAGTTACGCACATATAACACTATTTTGCGCTGGCCGAGTGAGCGTGAGGTTTTACCACTTTGTTTTAGGAGCCATTCGACCATATTGCAGGTCACGTTTTGTCCTTTCTGACATGCTCGGATTGACGTAGAAGGGCCAAAATAGTGTTATATGTGCGTAACTCAAAACCGGCCATTGTGTCACATGGGACACTTCTCCATGCGGGGCCTCATATACCAAAGGCTTTTTTCCCCTTACATGGGAGGTAGCCAAAAGACAAAGACATAGAAACCACTCTCACATGGTGTTGATTCTAACAAACCACTCTCACCCATTCCATCCCCTACATACTCCACTCCCCTCTACCCTCTTATCTTAGTACCTCCCGGATGACAGGTCATCCCTGCAGCTTGTCCACTGCCCTGTTTCAGAAGAAGTTTCACAAGACACAGCACATCCACAGCAAGACTGCTTCATTAAATTGGTGACCCCCTCTGTCCCCTCATGCAGAAATGGAGAAAGGGAGAAATCCCTTCAGGCTACGTAAATTTATTTTTCATACATATTCCCACACCCCCCCTCCTCCACCCACTTCCCCCCAAACATCACAGCATCATCCATACACAACCTTTCTCCATTCATCCCTATCTTCTGTCCTCTCCTGTCCTTCCTCAACAGACATTCCCTTCTTTCCCAATGCCCCTTTTACCCCATCCATCCATCTCATCCTAGGTCTCCCCCTCATGTTCACTCCTTCCACCTCTGCCTTCCACACCTCTTTTACTAATCTTTCTTCACTCATTCTTTCCATGTGTCCAAACCATCCCAATGCTCTTTCATCAACCCTATCTCCCAACTCCCTTTCCACCCCTGTTCTCCTCCTCACCTCCTCATTTCCCACTCTATCTAGCCTAGTAACACCTATCATACTTCTCAGGCACCTCATCTCAAACCTAGGAGTAATCAAGGGACCTAGGAGTAATCATCTCAAGTGACTTGACACCTGACAAACATGTAAATAAATTATTTGGAGAGACAACTTATTAAGATCAATGAAAGTGGCTTTCAACTACATAGATGAGGAGATGGTTAAAAAATAATTGTTACACTTATAAGACCAAAATTAGAATATGCTGGGCACCTAGCACAATGTGGGCACCTAGCACAAAAAAAAAATAAGAAAATTAGAAAGAATCCAAAGAGTAGCGACAAAAATGGCACCCACACTGTCAAATCTGACATATGAACAAAGATTGGAGAAATTACAGTTGTCAACACTAGAACAGAGAAGGGAAAGAGGCAATTTGTTGACCATTTTCAGAATTATGAAAGGGATGGAAGTTCTTGATAGAGACAATCTATCAAAGTAGGACAGAAGAGAAACAAGAGGACACGAAAAGAAAATAAAGAAAGACAGTTACAGAAGCGACCTGAAAAAAAAAAGCTTCCCACATAGAGTAATCGATGTCTGCAATAAACTGAACAGAGAAAGTGAATGCCAGAACTATAAACGATTTTAAGAACAAACTGGATGTGGAGAGATACGAAAATGGGTCACTACGAGCATAGCTCTCGTCCCATAAAATACAACTAGGTAAAATACATAAACAAGACACTGAAGCAAAAGGAAGTGCAGCACTTGAGCATCTATCTAGCAGTTTTGTCACCAACATGAAGAAAACTAGTTGTTATTGTGCAGGATGTGTAGGCTATGAATATCGTGTGACTGATAAGGTAAAATCCAGTTCTTGAAATAAGTATAGTTGGCACAGTGGAGAAAGAAAAAGACGAAAGATTATTAAACAAACCAATTAAAAGAGGCCTGGATGTAAGTAAGGTGGAATCACCAAGAGGTGTCTTTCCCCAAAAAAACATGTTTAATTGACACTCCAAGGATAAACCAAAGGTGGGAGAACAACAGTTTTTCAGGTTTTCAAAAAAATCCAGGAGAAATAGATAAAGGCTTAGATATAGATTAAGATGTTAGATATGGCAATGCATTAAGAAATTGCGAAGTAAACGAATTATTGGAAGAAATCATAGATTTAATATTGGACTACTGAGCTGTACTTAAGGAATGGATTACTTTGCGTAAGAGTAACGAGCAAACAATTAGAGAATTAAGTGACCTAAAGAGCGAAATTGATATCCTCAAAAGAGAAATTGAAAGAATGAAACATGAGGACAAAAATAAAAATGAAGACCTGAAAAAGGAGATCAAAGAGCAATTACAGGTAGTGGCCTGAAAGGTGGAGTCAATTAAAGAAACAGATCTCGTTGAAATGAAAAACCAATGGAAACAAGAACATGAAAATAAAAAAATATCTTTTAGAGAATTAAGTGACCTAAAGAGTGAAATTGATATCCTCAAAAGAGAAAACAAAAGAATGAAAAATGAGGACATAAAACAAAACTGAAAAACTGAAAAAGGAGGTCAAAGAGCAATTACAGGTAGTAGCTGGAAAAGTGGAAAAGTCAATTAAAGAAACAGACCTTATTGAAATAAAAAATCAATGGAAACAAGAATAGGAAAATAAAAATACCTTTTAGAGAAATAGTACAAAAGTAGATGGAGGAAAATACAAAAGAAACAGTTATGAAAGTAATTAAAGAAAAGGAAAATTGGGTGAGAGATACAGTTAACAAAGGTAAATGCATTGTGGTCCATGGTATCCAGGAAAAACATGATGTGTATAAATACCAGAGAGAAAATGAGGGAAAGGAAATAGCTAAGGAAAATTTAAAAGAAATACAGGATGAAGGGCAAAATTTTGACAAAGAAATTGACAAAATTCATAGGATAGGCAAATATTCAAAAGAAAAACAACATAGAACTCTGAAAACAAAACTAAGAACTCAAATGATAGCTGAGGAGGTATTATCGAAAGCGGTTAAATTGGCAAACAGTGAGAAATTCAAACATATATGGATAAAAAAGGAAATGAGTGATGAGGAAAAAGAGAAAGACAAGGCTCTTGGAATTGAAACCAATGACAAAAATGAGAAAAGAACAGAGACAGATTTTTTTTTTTAGAGAGAGAGAGAGAGAGAGAGAGAGAGAGAGAGAGAGAGAGTACTGGACTTGAGACTGAAAAAATGGTACATCAGAAAAATGGAAACTTAAACCAAAAAAAGAAATGAATATATGAAACTAAAAGTGGCATACACAAATATTGATGGTATGATCTCTGGAATAACTAAATGACTATCTAGAAACAGAGAAACCTGACATTATGGGAATTGTGGAGAGAAAACTGAAAGGACCTCTATCAACAATTATAGTGGAACAAGGCCTATACAACCACTGGGCAAAAAATAGAACAGACAAGCAGGGAGATGTCATGGTATTGACCAAAAAGGGTTTAAATGTGACAGAGATAAATGAAGGCAAAGATAATGTGGAATTAATTATGATTAAAACTGTAAACAAAAGCATGAAAAGCAGAAAATTTGTAGCAGTGTATGTGCCACCAAAAACACAGGCTTGGTCTGATAGTGATAATTCTAAATTACTAGAAGACACAATGAATGTACTGAGTTACTGAAAGAGGGTGGTAACATAGTAATTATGGGTGATTTTAATGCAAAGGATATAATCTGGGAAGAAATGATAGTAAAAGGGGGAGAAGAACTTTGGAGTAATATTCTACTGGATATGACCATCGAATACACCTTAACACAATGGGTTAAGGAAAATACTAGATATAGAAACAATGAGGAACTGTCAAAACAAGACTTAATATTAACTTCTGAACCAGATATTGTGAACAAAATGGAGTATAAAACACCAATTGGAAAGAGTGACCATATACTAATAGAGTTTGAATTAAAAGAACATAACAATGTGGGAAGGAATGATAAACACAGAGAAGGAAGATTAATGTACAACAAAACGGATTTTGTAAAACTATTGAAAAAAATTCCAAAACACAAACTGGGATAAATTCTCCAAAGAGGAAACAAAGATGGAAGACAAATGGAACATATTCAAAGAAAAGTACAAGGAAGGAATTGATAAATATGTACCAAATAAGAAGCAAAAAGAGATTTATATAAAGTCTTGGTATAACAAAAGGTGCAGTGAGGCCAAAGACAGAAGAGACAAAGCCTGGAAAAAATAGAAAAGTGACAAAAAACATCCAAATGGCAAACATATATAAAACTTAGGAACGAATATGTGAATATATGCAGGAAAGAAAAAAGAAACTATGAAAAAGATATTATAGACAAATGAAAGGATCAACCTAAATTCTTTTACAGTTATGTAAATGATAAATTAAAGGATAAACACGAAATTGTAAAACTGCGTGAAGGAGATAAAGAATATATAGACGACACAGAAATGGCAGAAGTTATGATCAGACATTTTAGGTCTGTTTTTACAATTGAGAGCTCACAAATTTGGGAAGATGGACAACGAGAAAGATCCCTTAAAATGAAATAAATAAAGGTAACATAGAAACAAATAAGAGACCAAATAAAAAACCTAGATGTTAGGAAATCACATGGACTGGATGGAATTGCAAATTGGATACTGAAAGAGTGTATAGACAAACTGACGGACAAATTATACAAGATAATAGACTTTTCACTCAAAGAGGAAAAGTTACCACAAGACTGGAAAGATGCAAACATAGTACCAATATATAAAGAAGGAAACAAAGAAGATCCTACAAACTTCAGACTGGTATCCCTTACAAGCACAGTAGCAAAAAATATGTGAAAAAGTTATCAGAAACAAATGGATCAAACACTTGGAAGAAAATACAATATCAAACCCTAGACAATTTGGCTTTAGAAGTGGAAGATTGTGTACCACAAATTTAATATGCTTTTACTCGAGATTAATTGAGATAATATTAGAGATGGCTGGGCAGATTGCACCTGCTTGGACTTGTAGAAGGCTTTTGGCAAAGTACCACATAAAAAGTTAAAAAGAAAAATTGAAATAATAGGAGGAATACAAGGTAAGCTACTGGAAAGGATGAAGGATTTCTTAATTGGGAGAAAAATGAAAGTGGTACTTAGGAACAAAAATTTGAACTGGAAAGATGTGATAAGTGGTGTCCCGCAAGGCTCTGTATTGGCTCCTTTAATGTCTGCCATATATATAAATGATATGGATGAGGGAGTGAAGTGTTACATGAACTTCTTTGCTGATGATGCCAAATTACTCATGAGAGTAAGCACAGAAGATTACAGATCACTACAAGAAGACCTAGACAAAATATGGGAATGGAGTCAGAGATGTGAAATGAACTTTAATATTAAGAAATGTAGTATAATGGAATTTGGAAAAGGCAAAAATAGAGTATCAGGTCAATATAAAATTGGAAACAAGGAAATCAAAAAAGCCAATTCAGAAAGGGACCTGGGAGTGATTATCTCAAGTGACTTGACACCTGGTAAACATGTCAATAAATTATTTGGAGAGACTTTTAACTTATTAAGATCAATGAAAGTGGCCTTTGACTACATGAAGAAATGGTAAAGAAAATAGTGGTTGCACTAATAAGATCTAAACTAGAGTATGCTACAACACTATGGGCACCTAGCATTTAAAAAAAAAATTGAAAGAATTCATAGAGCAGTGACAAAAATGGCACCTACACTATCAAATTTGATTTACAAACAAAGATTGGAGAAATTATATCTATCAACACTGGAACAGAGAAGAGAAAGAGGTGATTTGTTGACCATTTACAGAATTATGAAAGGGATGGAAGTTCTTGATAGAGATGACTTATTAAAATGGGACAGAAGAGAAACAAGAGGACACAAAAAGAAGCTAAAGAAGAACAGTTACAGAAGAGATTTGAAAAAGAATAGCTTCCCACATAGAGTCATTGATGTCTGGAACAAACTAAATGGAGAAATAGTCAGTGCCAAAACTATACAAGATTTTAAGAATAAACTGGATGTGGAGAGACACAAAAATGGGTCACTACGAGCATAGCTCTTGTCCCGTAAAATACAACTAGATAAATACATTCAAACTCCTTCTCTCTTATGTTCCATGTTGCTGCCCCATACAGTGCTGTTGGCACAATCACTCATTCATACAATCTCCTTATAGAATCCATCCCCAAATGTCTATTTATCATTACACTTTTTAATCCCCCAAGGCATTTACTTGCTTCTCTCAATCTACATTCTACCTCCACCCTCACTTCTCCCTTTCCTACCACATTCACACCAAAGTATCTAAAACTATCCACTTCCTCTAGTCTCTCTCCCTTAATACTCACTTCCAATCTGCTGCCACTTTCTCCCCTTGTACATCTCATCATCTTATTTTTACGCACATCTATCTTCAACTTCCTTCTATCGCACACTCTCCCAAACTCTGTCACTAACTTCCTTAATCCCTCCTCTGATCCTGCTACAAGCACAGTGTCATCAGCAAACAACTGGCTTATCTCCCACTTTTCTCCATTTTCTTTAACCATCTCCAATCCCTGACCCACCACCCTTGCATTCACCTCTTGCACCATCCCATCCATGTATAAATTGAACAGCCAGGGTGACATAACACATCCCTGATGAAGTCCCACCTTTACCTCCAACCACTCATTCTCTCCATTTCTAATCCTAACACAAGCTCCACTACTC
This sequence comes from Oratosquilla oratoria, assembly GCF_046742065.1. Lineage (NCBI taxonomy): Eukaryota > Metazoa > Arthropoda > Malacostraca > Stomatopoda > Squillidae > Oratosquilla > Oratosquilla oratoria. Next base: position 4,772,696 of record NC_134787.1, read on the forward strand.
TTGACTGCTCTTAACAGCTTTCTTCCTATCCCATATATCTGCAAAACCTCCCACAGTGCCTTCCTGTCTACCCCGTCATAAGCCTTTTCCAGTTCCATAAAACCCCAAAATACATCCTTACCTTTTCCTATAGCTTTCTCACATATCTGTCTTACCACAAAAATCTGATCTAAGCAGCCACTACCTGTCCTACACCCACACTCTTCCTCACCAATTAGTCCCTTTGTTCCTCTCCTAATCCTCTCAATCAAGACCCTCCCATAAGTCTTCCCAAGTACATTTAACAAGCTGATCCTTCTGAAACTAATACATTCACACTTGTCCCCCTTTCCCTTGTAAAGTGGAACTATTCAGGGACTCCTCCAGCACTCTACCCTTTCTTAAACAAACATTAAATAACCTCACCAGCCAGTCCACCATCACTCTACCTACTTTTTTCAGGTGTTCTGCAAGGCATCCATTCAACCCAGGTGCCTTACCTATGCTCATCATTTTAACAGCTGCCTTCACTTTATCTTTCCTTATTTCTCCTCCATTTTCCACACTCATCCCAGTCATTTCCTTAACGCTTCCCACTGCAACTACCTTTCCCTCCCTGTCCTCCTTCACATTTAGCAACTCCCTAAAATACTCTGCCCACCTTCCTCTCACTGCCTTCTCTTCCATTATCATCTCTCCATCTGCACCATTTACCTTTTCTTCTCTACTTGATTTGCCTCCTCTTCCTCTCTTAATTTCTTTCCAAAATATTTTTTTTTATTATTTTCAAAACTTTCTGTCATACTTTTATGCCATTTCACATCTGCCCTCCTCTTTGCCTCCTTTATCTTATGCTTTACTTCTTTTCTCTTTACTTTGTTCCTCTCATATGATTCCCTCATCCTAATTTGTAACCAATCTATGAAGGCCTGCTTCTTCTCTTCTATACCCTTCTTTGTTTCCTTATCCCACCACTCACTATCCTTCCTTCTACAGCCTGTGTTAGGATTGGAAATGTGTAAGAACTAGTTTAGATAATCTTATCTTTGCCTCCTTTATCTTATGCTTTACTTCTCTTCTCTTTACTTTGTACCTCTCACATGATTCCCTCGTCCTAATTTGTAACCAATCTATGAAAGCCTGCTTCTTCTCTTCTACACCCTTCTTTGCTTCCTCATCCCACCACTCACTACCCTTCCTTCTAGAGCCTGTGTTAGGATAGGAAATGTGTAAGAATTAGTTTAGATACTCTTACCTGCTGGTCATCCCGGTCAATAGCAATCCAACGATTGGCAATGAATGATGTCTCAACCCCTGTCTGAAGGTCTCTCACAGAGACAAAAGCTACCTGCCATGAAGAGTAGATACCTGGACCTGAGTTGTCGTGCCACAGTCGCAGGTAATAGAGGGAGCCGAGTGGCCTGTAGGAAGGCCATAAATGCCACTTGTTATTTGAGGCTTAAGAGTGTTATTAAGGTAAAAATAATTGTTTTTGAGGGTTGGAAAGAAATGCCTCTGATGGATGCCTTTGATGGAAGTCCACGAAGAAACCCAGTCTTGCAATGTATTGGGTAACATCAATATATATCAGGGAAACAAAATTATTTTCTATGTTTTTCATAGGGCAAGTTTTCCTCACTTCCTATACAAGATGAGCCCTATGAATTCCTTAAGAAGAAGAAAACAGGAGATGGAATAAAAAGAAAAGTATGAGAGAAAAAAATGCATACATATACCAAATGATCTTTCCCCCTAACAAGGGAGGTAACCAGAAAACAAAGGCATAAAATCTACTCCCATCCATTCCATCCCCACATATTCCACTCCCATCCCCCTCCCTCTCTCTTATCTTAGCTCCTCCTGGATGGTTGGTCATCCTTGCATCTTGTCCACTGCCCTGAGTCAGAAGCAGTGTAACAAGACACAGCACATCCACAGCAAGGCTGCTTCATTAAATCAGTGACCCCTTCTCTCCATCCCCCCATCCCTCACCCACTCCCTTTCATGCATCACAGCATTATCTATATACAACCATTCTCCATTCTCCCCTATCTTTTGTCTTCTACCTTCCTTCCTCAACAGACATTCCCTTCTTTCCCAATGCCCCTTTTACCCCATCCATCCATTTCATCCTTGGTCACCCCTTCATATTCACTTCTTCTACCTCTGCCTTCCACACCTTTCTTACTAATCTTTCTTCACTCATTCTTTCCATGTGTCCAAATCATCTTAATACTCTTTCATCAACCCTATCTCCCAACTCCCTTTCCACCCCTGTTCTTCTCTTCAACTCATTTCTCACTTGAGAAGGAGGAAAAGCAAACTAGAATTGCACTGGCATGCACATGTTCAGATCCCCACCTCACACTAAAACAGTATCAACAATGAACTGGCCTATCAACAGACATACATTGACCTAGATACAACCATCACACAGCATACTATATTACCATACACTAACTCCAGTTTCACAAAATCTCTTCATAGAGTAACAAAGTACTTCACTGCAGTAACCAGCATCTCTTTCCTTTAAAGATACTACCACCCTTAAGAAATAACATCACAGATGTGGTAAAGGAAATATTAAAAGATTATAAAAGAAAAGTAGGACAGCAGAAATTAAAAGTGACTAGCATTTTTCTTTCAATGGATTGGTCTCTAACCATAAAAGAAAGATACATCACTCTAGTCTATAAGGATGTTACCAAGTCCCTAACAACTGACTGATTAAAACTTATATCACTCACACTACTTAACCAGGAAAGAGATCTGCATCCAGGTCACAATCTCCCTTTGAATCATACTGGTACTCAACATTGTAAATTAATGAGCCTTTCACCAAGACCTTTTAATGATAAATCTATATGCAAGGAATAGTTTAACTGTAGACATGAAATAAGATTTTATATCACTACAGCTGTACAATGTGGCCATGGCTGGCGATATAACCATACACAAGGGAGATAAGGTACATAAGGGAGATAGCTAAGTCAAAGCACACATGCATATTATAAACAAATAGAATCAATTTAATCACCTCTCCTATCTCAGCATGTCCCTCACCACGTGTTTTATATAAAAAGTAATACAACAAAGCACAGCTCTTCCACAGCAGAGCCTGACAGGCAAAGCTAATTTACCCATACTGTTTCACCACAGGGTAACTCCCACTCCCCTTCCATTCAAAATTAATTATGATGCAGATAAAAACACTCCTTCAGACCACATCATCCCTTCATCAATTAAAAATCTCTCCATTTACTTTCTTTTACATTCTCTCTTCCTAGATCAACAGATAATTCACATATATTCAAAACCTCCTTTACCCCATCTATCTATCTCATTTTCAGTCTTACTCATAAACTCATTCCATCCACTTCTGCATTCCACATTCTCTTTACTCATCTCTCCTTATGTACAGAAGAATTTCTCCCATGAGAACCACGGACCATGTTAACATGACTGCATTCATGTTACCATCCAGCACTAAGACAATACCAACGAGGTTATGCCTGACCACAGAAACAAACTGCACCATATGTCAGCATCACACAGAAGACAGCAAACACCTCGTCTTACACTGCCCTACATTAGCCATACTCATATAACACTGTATTTCTTACTTGAGTGACTTATAGGCCAATCCAATGGCTGTTGCCAGTTACTTGGGAGCCTTGGGTTTCCTAAAAGAGATGTCTGTGACAGTGGATGGATTGATTGATTGGTTGTTCTTCCATTTTCCTAGAGATTCATACTTACCACATTCAGAAAAACAACAATTTTACATAGGAAATGATGATCATGCTCTTACAAAAGACTCTCAGTCTTAGAATTTTTTCTGTCTGATGCTTCTCAACAAGAAAAAATCCTGAAATAAAGGAAGCAACATTTAATAAACTCATAAACCAATGGTTCTTACAAACCTGGGCACAGCCATAACAAAAGTGTCAACACCATGACGAGCAAAGACTTCTCGCTCATAGTCTGCCAGGATGCGAATCTCTGTCTCATCTTCTTCCCCACTTAAGATAAACTGAAAAGAAGGGATCAGTGAGTTAGTAAACTTTATATGATTCTTTGGTTCACACATTCACTCACATGTCTGTAGACAAAGCAAAGGTCATGAGAAGATGAGAGAGGCTGTAAATTGTAACAAGATATTACAACATATATTCCTGAAATGTAGGAAATGAACTTCAGTGCCAAAAAAAAATGCAAAGTAGTGAAAACATGAAGAATCAAGATCCAGTAAGAGTTCTTAGATTCAATATACTCTCAAAGAGACCATGCAGGATTACTAATTAAGGCCAGTTACATTTTATGTGATACTGTGTCCCATGATACTTTGGGCATGCATCAAGTCATGGGAAATGTGACTCAATGGAAAAAAAACTTAGTGAGTGTTGACACTTTCCAAGTGAGAAGGCTACTGTAGTGGTGAAAAATAAGCCTGACTTACCTCAATGTTGGACTGACACGAAGCTTCACTTGCACTGCCAGTAAAGACAACAATCTCATAGAGATACTTATCCTCGGGTAGATTATCTGGCAGGGGAGTTGCACCCCTCTAGTGGAACAAAAGGAAATTAGTGTTATAATTAGCCAGATAAACTTAGGACAGTTAAGAAAAACAAAGTTTGGAGCAAATAGAGGTAGTATATGTTTATATTCATATTTATATATGTACTAAGTGTACATCATGACCAGTGATGGATATCTGTATGTGGTGGCTCTGCAACACATAACTAAGAAAATAATCTTTTTGCCACTTTATATATATATACATATATATATATATATATATATATATATATATATATATATATATATATATATATAATATATATATATATATATATATATATTACACACAGGAACCCACAGTTGGAGAAAGAATAAACTTCGAATAAAGAAAAATCCTATATTTCGGCTATCAACTGTAGCCCTCTTATATATACATAAGATTGCACATCTGAGTAAATGGAGAGGAAAATAGGGTAAGAAGCAAATAGAGGTTGGCAATTCCAACCTCTTCTTACCTTCTCAATATCCTTTCGGTCCTTGAAGCGAGCCCACACAAGCAAGATCACAGAGACAGCTAGTGTGATGGCCACAGTGGAGTAGAGTGTAGCATAGTCATTGTATGACTGAGGAGCATGGTAGTAGTCAAAGGTGATGTTGTTAGGTGTGTGTGCATACCCAGCAGCAAAAGACCCCAACCGAGGGGACCAGCACACTGTGTGGTTAGAGTTTGCAGAGAGAACCTGCAGAAAGCAGTGAGTGGGAGGAAAGTATTTCAGAGATGTATCAGGGAATTTATTCAAAGATTATCTGTCACCAAAAAATCATATAAATACAATAATATATTAGACATACAAATTGTTGATAATAAGAGTGGTATTTCATTACACAGATGAGGAGATGATGGAAAAAGAATGTAAAAATCTGATCTGCACCAGACTGGAGTATGTAGCAGTGGAGTGGTCATCACATAAAAAGAATGATCTAAGAAAAATAGGAAGAATGTAATGGGAGGCAACCACAATAATCCCAAGCCTAGCTGATAAGACCTACTGGAAGAAACTGAGACAAACCACATTGTAGAAGCAAAGAGAGGTGACATGATAGTGAAATCTAGAAACGAGAAACAGAAAAAATGGACAGAAAAAATCTATTAGTACAAAATGAAAGAACACTGAGACATGATTGTATATATATATAGAAAAGAGCAGTTGCTTAGATGTTGGGAAGTGTAGCTTTCAATATAAATGCATCAATTTGTGGAATAAATCAGAAGAAACAAACCATGCCAACAGCATAAATGACTTTAAAGGCAAAATTTAATACAGAGAGATCTCAAGATGGGACCACATGAAAATAGCTCCAATCCTGTATCATACAATTAGGCAAATACACGCATTCCAAATTGAATAAGTTTACTATCTTGGGAACAATTAACTATTTTGTTTGCAGAAGGGAACTGTTATGTTCAAAGGAATATTATTAGAGCATTAAGTAGTGGTTGCAGGATGTGTGAAGAGGACTAAAAGAAAAAGAAAAGAAAGAACAAATCTTTACTTCTTTCAAAACAAAAGAAGTATGCATTGATGAAAAAGTTGTATACAGTGTGAGGTTGAAAAGAAACATTTTAATTCTATGAAACCAAGGTACCAGACATTGTTGGCTCCCTAATCTATCCTTGCTCTCTAGGAAAAAGTGACCATTCAACTCTTGAGTTATAGCTGGAAGGTGGGGGTTTACTAGTCAGGGAATGAGTTGTACAGAGAAGACAAACTTTTCAGGTTTAAGAACTCCTTTGAAAAAGCCAACTGAGAGGAATTCATAAACACTTCTAACACTAAGAAGAAATGGAAATCTTTCTATACCTTTATAATCTGGATGTGAATGAATGTGTAGGCCTACCAAGAGATTGCATGGCAATCTTATTCTAGTTTTCAAAATACTTAAAGGGATACATAATCTCAATTTTGAAGATATTTCTTTTTTTGCATTAGAAAATGATAGGACAAGGGATCATAGCTACAAAATTAAGAGATCTAGAGCAAGCCAACATTTCTTTAGTAACAGAACGGTAAATTGGTGGAATAAATTACCTAATAATGTGGTCTCATCACACACACTGTTTAGTTTAAATAATTTAGATAAGCATATGACAAATAGCACAGGCATCTTATTATAGTTTTAATCTTTATTTTCACACTCTATGACTTGGCTATGATATTTTGATGCAGCCCAAGGTATTTTTCTCCATTTCTTTTTCTGCAGGAGGGGACGGAGATGGAGGGTCATTGATTAAATGAAGTGGCCAAATTACATGTATTTACCTAGTAGTAATATACGGGAGGGGAGCTATGCTCATGGTGACCCGTCTTTGTATCTCTCTGCATCAAGTTTTATCTTAAAATCTTGTATAGTGTTTGCACATACTGTTTTGTTGTCTAATTTGTTCCATGTATTTATCGCTCTGTGTGGGAAACTGTTCCTTTTCAAGTTTTTTCTATAACTACCTTTTTTCAGTTTTTTCCGTGTCCTCTCGTTTTACCGTTGTCCCAGAAACAGGTCGTTCCTGTCTAAAACTTCCATTCCTTTCATTATTCTGTAGATAGTCAGCAAATCTCCTCTTTCTCTTCTTTGTTCCAGAGTTGGTAGGTTCAATTTGGATAGTCTTTGCTCATATGTTAGTTCGGCGAGAGTCGGTGCTAGTTTGGTTGTTGCTCTTTGTAATCTTTCTAGTTTCTTAATATTCTTTTTGGTACTGGCTGTCCAAAGTGATGCTGCGTACTCAAGTTTTGGTCTTATTAGTGTAGTTAGTATTTTCTTTAGCATTTCTTCATCCATAAAAGCAAATGCCACTTTGATTGACCTCAATAAGTTGTAGGTTTCTCCGAATATTTTATTCATATGCTTATCTGGTTTCATGTCCTTTCCAATCATCACTCCAAGATCTTTTTCAGAGTTTGCTTTTTTTCTTTTTTCTTCTCCAATTCTGTAATCTTTTGATATTCTGTTTTTACTCTTTCCAAATTCCATTATACTGCATTTCTTTACATTAAATTTTACTTCCCACTTTTGAGTCCAATTCCATATCGTGTCCAGATCTTGTTGCAGTCCTCTTTCGTTTTTACCTTCTTAACCACTTCCATACGGTGACGCTTATGTAGGCGGCATGAGGAACAAGTGGGTACACAATGATGCCGACGTCGGCATCTCGATTATATTTATTGTAGTCGTACCTACGTAACCTTCATTCTCTCTAAACTGGCTTCATTATATTTTCTATGGTTATCAAAATTCACGGATGAAAGAGAACGAACGATTGGGCAGACTTTATTTTTCGTAATGCGATTATTATGATGCAACATCACACATCGGGCAGCTAATGCTGCCAGACGTGCGATGTGCCCCAGAGTGAAGAGGTTAAGTAATTTTGCATCATCTGCAAAAAAATTCATATAGCACTCCACGCCTTCATTCATGTCATTAATGTATACGGCGAACATGATCGGGGCCAGTACTGATCCTTGCGGGACACTGCTTTTTACTTCTTCCCAGATGGAGAATTTTTCTCTAATTACAACTCTCATTTTCCTCCCAATCAGGAAGTCTTTCATCTGAGATAAAGTGAGGAAGTATGGTAGAGATTACAGGGATGGATAGAATGACCAATGAGGTTAAGTAGAGTGCACAAAGCTGACAGTTAGAGTGGATCAAAGAATGCTGAGATGGTTTGGACATGTAGGGAAGTGAGTAGCAAAAAGAATGTGGAAAGCAGAAGTGAATGAAGGGAACTTCAGGGGAATACCAAGAATAAGATGGATGAATGGAGTGTGGGGAGCACTGGATTTAAGAGGAATGTCTTTTGAGAAAGGAAGGGAGAGGAAAAAAAAAATAGGTTACATAGGGAGTTGTGGATGTGATGTGTCTTGCTCTTCTGTTTCTGATCGAAACAGTATAGTGGAAGACAGGGATGATACTTCCTCCAAAAAGAGCTAATATCAGAAAGACATTGAACAGGTTTTTGGATCAGTGTAGGGTGGATGAATACTTTGACTTAGCCAGCCCTTTTATAAGGAGGAAAGAGACTTTTGGTATATTTATGTACACTTAGGTATATAAACACACACATATGCTGAGAGGTATGAGGCAAGGTACATACCTTGAGGCCCTGGGTGTCCCATTCATTAGTTTTTTGGTTGAAGTAGTAGCAACCAGTAGTGATGACACGAAAGCTGTAATTTCCGGGAAGATTCTCTCTGAAAGGTGGAAATGATCACTTCTGTAGAGTGGTACACTGTACAGACTTTGTTGTGAGGAGTATCAGATGCATTTATCATGCAGCTAAGGGTGGAAGGGCTCCAGTGTGAATAGTATTTATTTTTAGCAAGGCTGTGGAGAACAATGGCAATCTTTAATCTTATGAAGATTAAAGATTTCTTAAAAGCTGAATGAAATTGTGTGGCATTAGCCACAATAAAATCTTTGGTGATTCATTGTTTTGAAAGGGTTAACTGAGATGGTTTTTAACTCTGAAGAAAATGAGTTTCTCTAAAGCTGAATAAAATATTCTGGCATTTACCAGAATAAGATAATTCAAGTAATCTCTTGGCTTCAGAGGTTAACTCAATTGTAAAATAAACTCAATGAGTTTGCCACATCAAAATCTATACAGTACTTTCAAGCTGGGGACCAATACTCTGCTCCTCAAAATTATGTTGAAACTGTCATGAACTTCTCACAACAAAACTATAAAGTGTGGCATGGCACTGATGTCATTAAAGAGTTTAATGAATCACTGGGGCATAGATAGTGACACTATTAAGTTCTAATTGCTTGTACCTGAATGCTACAGGGTTAAGTTCCTATCATATTGAACTGGCTATTAGAGATTATTTGATAAAGAAATCTATCTACATATACCAAAAGCTTTTTACTAGGGAGGTAGCCAAGTCAAAAGGCAACTACACACTCCCATCCATTCCACTCCCATCCACCACCCTTTCTTCCTTCTCCTCTTAGCTCCTCATGGATGATGGGTCATCCCTGTACCCTGCCCACTGACCTGGGTCAGAAGCAATGTAGCAGGACACAACACATCCACAGCAAGGCCACTTCATTTAATTGTCGACCCACCCCTACTCTGTCCCCTCATGCAGAAAAAGAGATGGAGAGAAATCCCTTTGGGCTGCATCAAAATATCGTTCATACATAACCACTCCTTACCTCTTCCACATGCCCCACCCCCTCCCTTCCTTGCATCACAGCATCATCTATACACAGCCATTGTTCACTCACCCCTATCTCCTGCATTCTCCCTTCCTTGCTCAAGAGACATTCCCCTCATGCTCAATGCCTCTTTTACCCTATCAATCCATCTCATCCTTGTTTGTCCCCTCAAGTTCACTCACTCCACCTCTTTTATTAATCTTTTTTCACTCATTCTTTCCATGTGTCCAAACCATGCCCTTTCTGCCATCTACTTTTCCACTCCCACTCTCCTCCTCACCTCCTTGTTTCTCACTCTATCCAACCTTGTAACCTCTATAACACTTCTCAGACATCTGATCTCAAACACATTTAACTTTTTCTGCCTCTCTTAAACTGTTAAAATCAATTCCTTGCAATATTACCTGTATTCAAGTAGCAAAGGATTCTGTTATATAACAGAAGACAAGATTTTGAATCCCATTAAACCTTTGAAATGGCAATAAATTGTTAGTGCCAAATAAAGGGAGTGTCCCCCCTGACCTGAATGGGGCATTGATAAATCAAGACGCCACTCAAGGTTAGGGGACTGTTCCCTCCCACTTGAATAAAATCATCTATCATATGCCACTAAAAATATGTACTGTACATCATTTCATTAAAGTAATTAACATTTTCATTATTGAGGGGGATTTATCTCAGCAAAATATGATCACCTGGAAACACAGCAAATACTTTTCATAAAATACCAGACCTGTTGTTTCAAGCATATTTTCAAGAATTTTGGAATAATATGAAGATTTTTAAGGTCTGATGGATCCAAAATAGCTGCAACAATATGCCTCATGGAATGTAACTAAGAAATTGCCATTATCTGTGCTGAACAATATGATGTGCACTGATACTGCATTATGATGATGACATGTATACCATTGGGTCATTTTTGGTACAGTGAGAGCTCTCATTAACGGACGTTAATTAGCTGTGTTTGCGGTGTTTTCGCTGTGTTTTCGGTGTTTTGGAGTGGTTTTTGGGTGGCATAGCAATTGCATGAACTAAACAACAGCACCAAAAACACCGAAAACACAGCGAAAATACCACAAACACAGCTAATTAATGTCCATTAATGAGAGGTCTCACTGTACATATAAAGATAAATAACTACAGCACAAGAAAAAAATATTTAAACCAAAAAAGGCATCACTAAATCCAGTAAAGTTAATTGCTGTACAAAACACATAAGGCATGCAAAGAGTCCTTGCAAGCTGCTTCATTGTGAAACATTGTAATAATTGAAATCGTTCCTGTAATTAAGTGTACATTAAAACTAAACTGGGGTCTGAGAGTAAACACTCACTCAAACTCATAGTCTGTGGCATCACTGACGACAGATCGCTTGTGGCGGCTGGAGGATGCGTTGATGGAAGCCACACCAAAGAAGAACCTGCCCATGCGGCCATTAATGAAATCATTGTCCAAGAAGAGTTCACGGATGCCTGCCAAAGAAAAACAAAAAAAGAAGACTTTGCAGAAGAAATAAATGTTAACAATATAAAAAATATTCATATACCAGTACTGTACTTACACTCAAATCCTATGCACATACAAGCACACACACACACTAAAAGAAATATCAGAACATCTATCAAGACTGGACGTCAGAAAATCACATGGCCCAGATGGTATTGCAAATTGGATTCTAAAGGAGTGCAAAGAAGAACTAACAGACAAAATACACATCTTAATAAACAGCTCACTCAAAGAAGGAAAGATACCCAAGGACTGGAAAAACGCTAACATTGTACCAATATATAAAGGAGGAAACAAGGAAGAACCCACCAACTATAGGCCAGTATCACTAACAAGCACTATAGCCAAAATTTGTGAGAAAATAATCAAGAATAGATGGGTAAAACATCTGGAAGACAACAACATATTAAACCCAAGACAATTCGGGTTCAGACAAGGAAGATCATGCACCACAAACTTAATATGCTTTTACTCAAGACTAATAGACATAGTGCAAGAAAGAAATGGATGGGCTGATTGTGCATTCCTAGACTTGCAAAAAGCCTTTGACAAAGTACCACACAGAAAATTACTAAAAAAAACTGGAACACATAGGAGGAATACAAGGAAACCTACTAAAATGGATGGAGGACTTTCTGACTGGTAGAAAGATGAGAGTAGTGTTCAGAGAAAACTATTCAGATTGGAAAGAGGTGATCAGTGGAGTACCACAAGGATCTGTACTGGCACCAATAATGTTTGCTATCTATATGAATGACATGGACGAGGACATGAACTGCTACATGATCTTCTTTGCTGATGACGCCAAACTGTTAAGGAAAATAGAAACTGATGAGGACTGTGAAGCACTGCAAGAAGACCTAAATAGGGTATGGAACTGGAGTCAGAAATGGGAAGTGGACTTTAATACTAAGAAGTGTAGCATAATGGAGTTTGGAAAAAGCAAAAACAGAATATCAGGAAAATATACAATTGGAACCAAGGAAGTAAAGAAAGTAGGATCTGAAAAAGATTTGGGTGTAATTATCACGAACGACTTGTCCTATGATATACAGATTAACAAAATTGTCGGGGAGACTTACAACTTGCTAAGATCAATAAAAGTGGCATTTACATACTTGGACGAAGACATGATAAAAAAAATATTGGTTACATTGATAAGGCCTAGATTAGAGTATGCGGCGACATTGTGGTCCCCCAGTACCAAAAAGAATATAAAGAAAATAGAAAGAATCCAAAGAGCAGCTACAAAAATGGCACCTGCACTTGCAAACCTATCATACGAGGAGAGATTGGCTAAGCTGGAATTACTGACACTGGAGCAAAGAAGAGAGAGAGGTGACCTATTGACCATCTACAGAATCATGAAAGGCACAGAGATACTTGATAGAGAGAACTTACTCAACTGGGACAAAAGAAACACAAGAGGACATGGTAAGAAAATAAAAAAACATTGCTATAGAAGAGAACTGAAGAAAAACAGTTTTCCACATAGAGTTTTGGACACTTGGAACAAACTGGATAATGAAATAGTATGCGCAAAATCCATTCATGAGTTTAAAAACAAACTAGACACTGCGAGATACAATGGCGGGACAACACGAGCATAGCTCCCTTTCCCGCAAAATACAACTAGGTAAATACACAACTAGGATACCTGGAATAATTTAGATAAAGAAACAGTGTGTGCAAACACTATTCAAGATTTTAAGAAAAAACTTGATGCTGAAAGATACAAAGACAGATCACCACAAGCATAGCTCCCTTCCTGTATTTACCTAGTTGTATTTTACGGGAAGGGGAGCTATGCTCGTGGTGTCCCGTCTTCATATCTCATTTTATCTAAACTATTTTTAAATTCATGTATTGTTTTTGCACACACCACTTTCTCATCTAAATTGTTCCAAATGTCTATTACTCTATGAGGAAAGCTGTTTTTTTTCATATCTCTTCTATAGCTGTCTTTCTTGATTTTCTTTCCGTGTCCTCTTGTATTTCTATCATCCCATTTTATTAGATCCTCTCTATCAATAATTTCTATGCCTTTCATGATTCTGTAAATAGCTATCAAATCTCCTCTCTCTCTTCTTTGTTCTAGTGTCTGTAGCTCAAGTTTTGCTAGTCTCTCTTCATATGATAGTTTTGAGAGTGTTGGTGCCAATTTTGTAATTGCTCTTTGTATTCTTTCAAGTTTTTTTATACATTTTATTTTGTATTTGGTGACCACATCATTGCTGCATATTCCAATCTTGGTCTTATCAGAGTGATTAGTATTTTCTTCACCATTTCTTCATCCAGGTATGTAAATGCCACTTTGATTGTTCTTATTAAATTATAAGTTTCTCCAAAAATCTTGTTTATATGTTTCTCAGGTGACATATTATTCATAACAATGACTCCCAGGTCCTTCTCATTTTCAACTTTTTTTATTCCTTCTTCTCCCAATTTATATGATCCTGTTATTCTGTTTTTGCTTTTTCCAAATTCCATTATACTACACTTTTTAGTGTTGAACTCCATCTCCCACTTCCTACTCCATTCCCATACTTTATTTAGATCACTCTGTAGTGACCCACAATCTTCTTCCATGTTTACTTTTTTTAATAGCTTTGCGTCATCTGTAAAGAAGCTCATATAACTTTCAATTTCTCCATCCATATCATTAATATATATAGAAAACATTATTGGGGCCAGAAGTGTTCCTTGTGGAACACCACTTATTACTTCATCCCATTTTGAGTGTTTGTCTCTTATCACTACTCTCATTTTTCTTTCTTGCAAAAAGTCTTCCATCCATTTAAGCAGTTTGCCCTGTTTTCCTCCTTCAGTTTCTAATTTCTTAAGCAACTTCTTATGTGGTACTTTGTCAAAAGCTTTTTTTTAGGTCTAGAAATGCACAATCAGCCCATTCATCTCTTTCTTGTATTATATCTATTAGCCTTGAATAGAAACATATTAAATTGGTGACGCATGATCGTCCTTGTCTAAATCCAAATTGCCTTGGATTTAGCACGTTGTTTTTTTCCAAATACTTTACTCATCTACTTTTGACAATTCTTTCACAAATTTTTGCTATTGTTGTTAGAGAGACCGTTCTATAGTTGGTAGGGTCTTCTTTATTTCCCCCTTTATATATAGGTACTATATTTGCTTTTTTCCAATCTTCTGGAACTTTACCTTCTTTCAAGAAACTGTTTATTATGCTATGTATTTTGTCTGCCAGTTCATTCCTGCATTCTTTCATAATCCAATTTGCTATTTCATCTGGTCCATGCGATTTTCTGTCATCAAGATTACTCAAGTGTTTCATTATTTCATTCTTTGTTACTTCTATTTCTTTCATAGGGGGAAATAAGGAATGATGTTTTCTGTATAATACAACTAGGTAAATACAAACATACAAAAATGCAAAGCATTGGAAACTGGCAATATCTGCAAAAGAACATCTTTAAATTATTCATTAGGAAGTGAATCCATTACAAATATAAAAGAAAAGAAATATTTGGGAGTGTTGATAAAAGACAATCTGCCACCTGACAGACATATCAGCAGGATTATGGGAGAGATGTACTGACTGCTGCAGATGATTAAAGTGGTTTTTCATTATATTGATGAAGAGATGATGAAAAAATAATCAAAACCCTTATCCATCCAAGACTGGAATATGGGTCAATGGTATGATTTCCACAAGAGTGCAGGATATAAGCAAGATTGAGAGAATACATAGGGTTTCAATCAAACTGCTCCCCAGAGTGGCAGATAATCAGAGCCCTTACATGCCTCAGTGCCGCCCCAGGGCAAAGTTCTTAGTGATGCCCCCCAACTTCCCCCATCATCACCTTCCATTTCCACCATTCCTTACTGCCTATTATAGGTATTGGCTTGTGAAATAATTAAACGGATTTTAAAAATGTTATTTAATATCCCTATTGTAAAAAAAGATAAGGGAAAAATATTTCATATTCTGTTGATTCTATAGCAAAAATCATATACTGTATTATGATAAAATATTCGGGGCTCCTTTGACCTTTTTTATTATCATTATTTTTTCAGCCTTGTAGGCAGCATGTCCAGACTAGAATTGCTGCCCCCCTTAATGTGCTGCACCAGGGCATACCCCCCCCCCATGTGAGGGCCCTGCAGATAATCCTTAAGAAAAGACTAAAACCACTGTGTCTGCCAACTTTGAAAGATCAGAGAGAAGGAGGTGATATGATTACAATATACTTAGGTTACTAAAAGGGATAGATAACATTAACAGAAGAGATTTCTTGACTATGGATAGGTTGCCTTTAAGAAGCCATGCCTAGGAACAAATTAACCCCTTGAGTACCGGATGTGTGTTTTGTGACACCTGCGTGGCACGGCTGAGTGCACCCGCCAGGAACCGACCGTGCTCCCTTTGACACACACGTGTCACAGTTATAAGCTGTGTGTATTGAGGGCTCTCAAGGCCTCGGTTTCTGGGTTATTTCTACCCACGTGGTGGCAAGTGTCTGTGTTTACAAACATAAGGCTCCAGCCATTCGTGGGACGGTTTGAAACATTTGTTTACGTAAGGTTGACGAGTCGGTAATGAAGGGGTTAAGGAAGACTACATGTCTAAAGGATGTGAAGAAATACAGCTTTCCATATATATACTTGGAATGACTTAGAAGCCTAAGTTGGAACAATACTTGAACTGAAATCTGAGTATGATAACTGGAAAACAAGGATATAAATTAAGTTGGAACTGTACATGAATTGGTAGAGTAGGAGACAGGACCCAACAAGCATTTATGATAATTGTTTGTGCATTTCAATTGTAATATTTAATTCTGAACTACAAGTTCTCTTTCCTCTACCGGCGAATTGATTTGATGATTCCTCGGATCCAATTTACGTCACAC
This sequence comes from Oratosquilla oratoria, assembly GCF_046742065.1. NCBI lineage: Eukaryota > Metazoa > Arthropoda > Malacostraca > Stomatopoda > Squillidae > Oratosquilla > Oratosquilla oratoria. Next base: position 4,788,817 of record NC_134787.1, read on the forward strand.
CATCAACAAATATATAATTTTGTGAGTTCACATGAGTAACAATTCTCCTGCCCCAATGAGTGGTACAATGCAGGGCAGGTGGCTTTGTCCAAACTGATTCTCCCATTTTAATCAACAGGCTATCATTTTTGTCTTTCATCCACCCTTCTTGGGTTTACCAAAGAATATTTCCATCCATAGGTGAACACAGAATGCTGTGGCACAAACGACTCGTACAGATCTAGATGTATTGTTATACCAATATACTGCCTCAATGGGAGAGATTCTTCCCCTCTCAGCAATAACCTTAATGGTCCTGTGATGCCTCTCTACTATTCTGTTCCCTCCTGGTCAGTAAGCAGCTCTAAATGCCTTATCAATTTTTCACTGATGCAACATGTTTCCTAAACAATGTGATCGAAAGGCTGTACTGTTGTCCATTAATAGCTCATCAACTGGGCCTCTTTCCATAAAGATTTTGTCCAATTCTGTGGTAATACATTGTGCATCTTCTCTCTTCAATTTTCTCCATGCTGCAAAACGACCTGGGCCACAATCAACCATGGATATGAAGAGAAACTCCCTGTAATGAGTTACATCAATAGCCAGGCACTGCCAGTTAAACTCAACACTATGTTCACCTCCATTGTGCACTACAGGAGCAGGATTGATTGACCGACATTGGTCACAACACTTCACAATCCTAATCATGGAATCTCTAGAGGCTTCTGGGTCCAAAACTTGGGCATTTGATTTGCCCCACCCTGTACATGGAATGAACTACTGTTGAACATCATATATCTACAAGCACCTTTGCAGGAGTATTATTGATTAAAATATTGACAATAGGTAGTGCATCATGATACACCTTCACATCACAAGGGTGACTACAGGCACAGTAGCCTATTACTTGTTTTCTCAAGTTTCATTAGCAACTTTTTCTGTTACTGATTTCTGCCAAGAAAAATGCATGTTACATTGATGTATTATGATTTACAAATTTAATATTTTCTATCACTATACTATTTAGGTGTGTGCTTCTAAAAATTCACCCTAAGTTCTGTTGACAGCAATTAGCAACATGACCCAATTTATTACACTTGAAGCACCTCACTTCCTGTTTTTTTGCTATCTCTAATCATATGAGAGCCACTACAATGAAAACACTTCCTTTTGAAGTGGCTAGTATCAGGCCCCCTTATTCCTTATCAATATCCCTTCTAACAGTCACAGCTGAAACACCACTGCTATTTTGATACCAAAATTCTAGTGTGACCAGTCAATTCACTCGTTGCAATTGTCAGCTTATTTGAAACTCGCTGCAAAGAAACACTGATATGGTTTGGAAAGCCATAAATAAATGTCAACTGCGCCACATTTTCCAAACCACTTCTACAAAACCTGACTAAACCAGCCAGCCACCTAATCTTACTCGTAAAGTCATCAACAGGTTCTCCCATCTATTTAATATGAACTAATTTCTCAAAGGCAACAAATGCATCATCAGCAAAGGCAATCTTTAATCTTTCTTGAATTCTTTCTGCATCTAACTGTCCTTCATTGCTCAATTCCAAATACAATGCTAACACATCACCTAAATATAAGGGAACAAGACTGGCCAAATCTGTTATCTGCTGCAACTTTGCTACCAAGGTTACATTCTTCAACCATGAAACAATGTCACCTTCACCAATAAACTACTTAATCATGTCTATGGCAACTTTGGAGGCCATGGTTGAACCAGCCATCGATGAAAAGGGCCTAGATAGCTTGTTATGACTTAACTGGAGTCACCTCTTGCAACATGTGCAGGAGCTATACTTCAATGAAAATTTTTACTTTGAATATGGCGACTTACAATGGAAGGACATCCTAAAACCGAACAACAGATAACCGAACACACTCTTCCTCCTGAACCATACAATCACAAGTAGTGCTACCACTTTTCCAAAGCTGGTACTGACGTAATATTTCAACCATTTTCTTTTATGATACATATATTTAAGAAAATATGGAAGTCTACAAATAAGTAGACACTCTTGTAAATGAGCAGTTTAAACCTATGGACACCACTTAATGCTCTATATGGAGGGAATATTTGTTTGTTTAAATGTATGAGATGATCACATATGGTGGACGATAGATTATATTTTGCTAGAGATGTGCAAGTGATGTGCTCCTTTGCAATTACCAAAGAAAACAGATGGCACTGCCATGAAATAAAAAGATGGTGACACTGCTACTACCAAAGAAAACAGACTTTGCTGCTAGCACTCACAAACTACTTCTCATCACCTAAATTTTGCCCACATATACCTTCAACTCTCTCCTTATATACACTCCCAAACTCTGCCACTAGCTGCCTAAGTCCCTCCTCTGTTTCAGCCACAAGCACAATGTCATCCACTTACAGCAACTGCCTTCTCACTTCCTTCCACTTTCACTTTCCATTTCCAAACCCACACCCATCACCCTCACATTCACCTCCTGTACTATTCCATCCATGCACACATTGAACAACCAAGGTGACATTATACAATCCTGGCACAGCCCTAGCTTTGCCTCACCCCACTCATTCCCTTCACTCCCTACCCAACACAAGTATTACTACTTATGTAAAACTTTTTGACTGCCTTCAACATCTTTCCTCTCTATTCCATGCATTTGCAACATATCCCACAATGGCTTCCTGTCAACCCTGTCATAGCCTTCTCTAGATTCATGAAACTTAAAGACTTCCTTACCTACTGTCAAGAACTTCTTGTATATTTGCCTTGGGAGATAGACATACAAATTTGTGTATTTCCATTACTTCCATATTCACATCTTTTAACCTAATATTATTCTACATCTTTACTTTTTTAGGAATGTACCCTTTTAGGGCCACAGGGAGCAGGAGTCCTAATCCCATCCCCCATCCTGTTTTTTGTCACCTTTTACGACTCAAGTGGGAAGACTTGGTGGTAGCATTCTCTTCCCCCACCACAGGGTAGGCGAAAAAAGGAAATGAATATTCAGAGAAATGGTACAGGACAGTAACAAGGGGTTGGGGGACAGCATAACGTCCTAGGATGAGATGGATGGAAGGGATAAAAGGGACATTACAAAAGAGAGGAATGTCTGTTGAGGAAGGATGGGAGAGGACAGAAGATAGGGGTGAATGGAGAAGGGTTGTGTATAGATGATGCTGTGATGCATGAGGGGTGAGGAAGTATGTAAGAGAAATTTGATGCAGCCCGAGGGGATTTTCTCCCCGTCTTCTCCTTTTCTTCATGAGGAGATAGAATTAATGAAGTGGCCTTGCTGTGGATGTGCTGTGTCTTGCAACACTGCTTCTGACCCAGGGTAGTGGACAGGATGCAGGGATGACCCGTAATCCAGGAGGTGCCAAGATGAGAGGGAATGTGGGGGGGAGTGGAATATGTAGGAGATGGAATGGGTGGGAGTGGATTCTATGCCTTTTTCTTTTTGGCTACCCCCCTGTGTAAGAAGGAAAAAGCCTTTGGTATATGTATGTATGTATTTTACATCCTCTACGAATTAATCTTTCATAGTGGAAATGGGTTGGAAATTATTGTTCATTATTTCAGACCATGTTGATGTCTTTTCATAGACCTCACCATCCAATATTAGCTTAAGAGATTATTCCCTGTGTCTCACTTACCATTAACAAGCCTGTAGAACAATTTAGGTTCATATTTGCATTTACTGATAATACCCTTTTCAAAGTTTTTCTGCCTCTCTTCTGATTCTCATGTACTACCTCATTGATATTCTTCCTTTGCTCCAGTGTTGTTGTTTTTTTCTCTTTTTTCAATTCGCTTATGCCACATACCTACTATTTTTTAGCTGCCACACAGTTTATTTATCTTTATCAAACCAATTATTTACTTGATTCTTCTTTCCCAGGCATGTGTTCATTCAAACCTGAGATGTGGAGGTTTAGAGATTTACCCACATCTCATACCTGTCTGTACAAAGTTTCATTACATTCAGCTAGGTGAATACATCCCTTAGAGTCTATTTTGCCACATACTGAACCTATGACCAAAACACATTCTGACCTCCAGCCTGTGGTCTTGACCTACCTGCCTCATTTATGGAGATGTTTACAAATCTTTCACATAATTCAAACTTTGAAGGTGTAGGCATTCGGTCATAATCCATTAGAAGCACAAGGTTGTCATCAACATCACTGGACATCTGCAAGGAAAAGTGTCAGGTTATTCCTGTGATGTACTCCAGGGTTGCGCACCATTCAAACTCTCTTGCCTCATCCTTACCTTGTTTAACTTCATAGATGTAAGTAAATATATATATATTTTGTATCTTGCCTTTGTTTTCCCTGGTGAAATAGAAAATTCCAAAGGAAAAAGGGTAAATAAATCACACTGAGTGGATTGATAGGAATGTCCAAATTTTGGCCAGAGTGGGATAATTAATAAAAAACATGCCATGTCTGTGACATATAAATTGGGGCCCTGCTGTCTGGGATTTTCCTTTCCTCACCAGGGTGAAATAATTGAGTGTGTGCAAAATATTAATTAAATAAGTGAGGTAGGAAAAAGCTAAGAAATTAGATTAAAAAAGATATATAAATAGTGCATGGAATGAAATCAGTTATGATTGATCAGAAATAAAGCATGTTTGCCGTCATAGTGTTGTTGTTGTTGTTTACATATTGTGGTAAATTACAATGAGGCATTGGTCAGTATGCACAGGTACATACATATACCAAGGCTTTTTCCCCTTACAAGGGAGGTAGCCAAAAAAGAAATAGCATACAATCATTCCCACCCATTCCATCCCTGAATACACTCCACTCCCCTCCACCCTCCCTCTTATCTTAGCACTTCCTGGATGATGGGTCATCCCTGCACCTTGTCCACTACCCTGGGTCAGAACCAGTGTCGCAAGACAGCACATCCACAGCAAGGCCGCTTCATTAAATCGGCGACCCCCCTCTCCATCCCCCCCCATGCATAAAAGGAGAAGACAGGGAGAAATCCCTTCGGGCTACGTCAAATTTTGCTCACACATACTACCTCACCCCCCATCCCCCAGCCCATTCCACCTCATGCATCACAATATCATCCATATACAACCATTCTCCATTCACCCCTGTCTTCTGTCCTTCCTCAACAGACATTCCCCTCTTCCCCAAAGCCCCCTTCACCCCATCCATCCACCTCATCCTAGGACGTCCCCTCATGTTCACTCCCTCCACATCTGCCTTCCATACCTCTTTTACTAGTCTTTCTTAACTCATTCTTTCCATGTGTACAAACCATCCTAATACTCTTTCATCAACCCTATCTCCCAACTCCCTTTCCACCCCCATTCTTCTCGTCACCTCCTCATTTCTCACTCTATCTAGCCTAGATCATACTTCTCAGACACCACAGGTAGAAGAAAGAAATCCCAAAGTAGAAGAAAGTAGGATAAATGAGGAAATTAGAGATGAAAGAATTAGGTGTAGCAAAGTTGATTTTAGGCTAGACAGAAAAGCTATTGAAAGGCAAAAAGTAAATGTTGAAAGCCCACCAAATTTACAATTGTTGCACCAAATAACTCAAATGAGCCTAGAAAGGGAGACTCATAGCAAAGTGTGAGTATTGGTCAGCTTAGGTTAGTAGGAAAACCAATGTAATGGATATCATTATAAAGGCCCAAAAAACTTGTCCCCACTTTCAATGGACAGAGGCACAGGTAGGAAATGGAAATTAGGCCAACCAGGCAGGAGATAATGTGTGTAGAAGGTAGTAGGAGTAAAATAGTTTGACAAAACAGATGTTATACCTGCAGTAAATGGTCATGGGATGGTAGATTGCTACAAGGGCAATGAAATCACAAGGGACACACAAAACAGAAGACAAGGGAAAGACATGAGCAAGGCACAAGGGAAGGAAGTAGTGGGAGACAAAGATGATAGCAATTACTGTGTAGGAAAAAATAGGTTAGGCGAGGGAAAAGATACAGGAGTAGGTCAAGAGTGGTTGTCATATGTGAAAAATTATAGGATAGGAGTTGAAGGAAGTGAAAGGAAATATGCAGTCATGGCTTTGTGAGACACGGGTATCTCACACCATTTTGAGGCCAAATGTAATACTAGGATTGGAAGATACGCATATAAGTCAGTTTACCATGGGATTAGCAAGAGTGACAACATTAGCACCCATAGCAGAGGTATTACTTGAATTTGATGGCAGGACAGCAAGTAGGAATAGCAGAATTACCAGTAAAAGGGAGTTATGACTTCCTTGGGAATGGTATAGGTGAGATAGTCCAGGTGAGACTAAAGATGGTAAATGACACTATGACTAGACAAATATACAATGACAAATCCGACATATAGGATCCAGTGGCAGTCATCACCAGATCCCAAACCAAAAGAGTCTAAGAGGAAGATGAGATGAGAGATGACCTTAAATTCCTGTTTCAAAATGTGGCAGGGGATACAGATGCGACTCCAAAAGAATCCTGGGATGGAACTGCTGGTAGTGAGAAGCAGAGACCAGTAGAAGATGCAGGAGGAGACCAGGAAGGTGACCCCCAAACAGAAGAAATTATCCTTAAGAAATGTATAAATAGGGAGGAACTTGTCCAACTTCAGCAGGAGGACCCAGAGCTGAGGGAGATGCTTCAAATATTTGAGGAGGAGCAGGAAGAAGAGTACAAGAAGACTAAGTTCATCATGGAAGATGGTGTCCTCCTCAGAAAATATGACACCAGAAGAGGCAGGAGCCGATGTCATCATGCAAATCATAGCATTGAAAAAGATCAGAGAAAGGATCATAAGTTTAGTACATGAAACTGTGAGTGCCCACCTCAGAGTCACCAAGACAAAAGGGTAAGTAATGAAGCATTTTTATTGGCAAAGGTGGGACTTTGCTAGGGATGTGTTATGTTGTCTTGGCTGTTCAATTTGTGCATAGATGGGGTGGTGTGATAGATAAACACAAGGGTTATGGGATGGGGAGGTGGAGGTAGAATGTAGATTGAGAGAAGCAAGTAAATGCCTTAGGGCAGTGCTATTCAACCTGGGTGGACAGTCCACCTTATAGTGGACCAGATTAAGTGAGGGGTGGACAGCTGTCTAGGGGTGGACTACTGGGTAGACAAGATCCTCACCTGCACGTGTCTGTATATATACAAGAGATTCTCTCTCTCTCTCTGTGTGATTCACAGGGAAGTGTTAGTGGCAAAGCAACTGAATGAAACTAGAAATGCAAAGGAGAAAAGTGACTTTAAGCTTCTACTTGATGATGTCAAAATGGTTAATCATATTTGTGTACATGCAAAAAAGCATGGAATGGTTAGTGAGTTATGTAAGGATATGGAAGCTAATTTCACCAAATTCCTCCTTCATACTGAGGTACGTTGGCTATCTCAGGGTAAGGTTCTCAATCGAGTGTTTGCATTGAGAGAGCAGCTCTGTGTTTTCTTTACTGAGGAAGCAAACCCCATGGCAGTTAAATGTCAGGATGTGCTCTGGCTGGCAAAATTGTCTTACATAGCCTCAATCTTCGATCATCTGAACAAGCTAAACATCAGTCAACAAGGCAAAGGTGGGGATATTTTTACAAGTATAGGGAAAATAAATGCATTTAAACTGAAGGTGAAAATAAACGAAAAAGCAATATAGAAAAAAGTGTTTTTCTAATTTTGAATTATTGGACTCATTTATGAGAGAATGTGGCTGGGAACATGGTATGCAGGCAACAGAGCAGACACTGGAGGTACATATGTCCTGCTTAGTTATCAGACACCTTACTTTGATGCAAGAAAACCTTGACTTCTATTTCCCAGACTGTGAGAATGACCAGCTGACCTCCAACATGTGGATGCTTAATCCCTTTACAGATGAAGGAACTGATCACTGTGATGCTCTTTTGGAACTTCAAGCGGATTATTCACAAAAAGCAGTTTTCAAGACATTTAGCCATCCCATGGATTTCTGGGTTATCATGCTTGATATTCCAGAGTACAAGGATATTTGTGTGAGCAAGGGTTCTCTAGTTTAGTTTTGATAAATACAAACAAAAAGAATGCAATCCTGAACTTGGATCCTCTCATGCAAGTTGCACTTGAAAATCGTCTGACACCTCGATTTAACCTAATAGCAGACAAAGTGCAACAGCAGCCAAGCCACTGATCTTTTTTTTTTTTTAAGGATAATTATTTGTTTTATTGATACCGTACCAAATACAGTCAACTCTCAATTAACATGAGGGTTATGTTCCTGGAGACGTCGTGTTAATCAAAATCACATTAGTTAAACATATTTTTCCCATAGGAAATAATGGTAATAGGGGGGTTAGGTTCCTGGATACTGGAAAAGTCTTGTCTATTTTGGGATTTTGTTACTCTGAACTTGAACAAACACATTATTAATACATTTGTAGGTTATAGAAACAACAAAAACACATATCCTTTGTATCTATTTGTAGTACACATTTATTTTATGTGAGCACTTGTCACCAGCCACTCTCCGCCTCACTCGCCTCTTCCTCCGACTCCCGGGTGCTCATTGTTAAAAATTAGTTTACCATTAATTGTGGATTGGTGACACCGTTTTCTTTTTTGTTTTGGTGTAGAACAGAAAACGAGAGTTTACAATATCTAACTAAATCATTGATTTCTCTATAACAATTTTTCAATCTTTTATGACTTATAATCATGGTCCATACATCTAAAAACTAGTTTACCATTGATTGTGGGTTAGTACACCATTTTCTTTTTTATTTTGGTGTAGAACAGAAAACGAGAGTTTGCAATCTCTAAATTATTCATTTCTCTGTAACAATTTTTCAAGCTTTTATGACTTATTATCACTGTCCTTACCTTTAACACTGACACTTCCACTCACAGTATGAGCTAGCTTCACACTGAGATCAAAACAGAGTGTGGGAGACTGACCGTGCAGAGGCCCTCTCTCTCAGTGCTCTTACTGCCAAATTGAAATCATGTTAAATAAAAATTGTCATGTTATTTAAAAAAATTTCCTTAAAAATGAACTCATGTTAAATCGAAAACACGTTAGTTCAACTCGTGTTAATTGAGAGTTGACTGTATAGCAAACATTGTCTGCAATTTTCCTTTAGTGAAAGAAAATGTGCCTGAAAGGCATGCTTAATGTTATCTTGTGTATTTTGAACCTCTTAGTTTGAGATGAGATGTGTGAATATATGGATGAATATATAAAAGTTAAATAAAAAATAAGAGAAACTTTTTTTTTCTGTTTACATAGCCATAGAAATGGGATTGAAAGTTAGATTTTTAATGTTAAAAATGTGATTTTTTAATGGGACTTTTTTGTGGGGTGGGGGTGGACAGCTTCTACTTAATCAGCACTAGGGGTGGACAACATTAAAAAAAGTTGAAGACCACTGCCTTATGGAATTAAGAAGTGTAATAAGAAATAGACATTTGGGAATGGATGCTAAGAGGAGATTGTATTAAGGGGTGATTGTGCCAACAGCAATGTATGGGGCAGAAACATGGAACATAAGAGAAAGAGTTTAAATGTGTTTGAGATGAAATGCCTGAGAAGTATGGTAGTGGTTACTAGGCTGGATAGAATGAGAAATGAGAAGGTGAGGAGGAGAGTGGGGGTGGAAAGGGAGTTAGGAAACAGGGTTGATGAAAGAGTATTGGGATGATTTGGACACATGGAAAGAATGAGCGAAGAAAGATTAGTAAAAGAAGTGTGGAAGGCAGTGGTGAAGGGAGTAAACATGAAAGGGCAACCAAGGATAAGATGGATGGATGAAGTAAAAAGGGCATTGGGAAAGAGGGGTTTGTCTCTTAAGGACAGGAGAGGACAGAAGATTGAAGTGAGTGGAAAAGGGTTGTGTATGGATGATGCTGTGATGCATGGAAGGGAGTGGGTGGGGGATGGGGGTGAGGGAGTATGTGTGAATAATATTTTGATGCTGCCCAAAGGGATTTCTCCTCATCTTCTCTTTTTCTGCATGAGGGGATGGAGAGGGGGTCACTGATTAAATCAAGCAGCCTTGCTGTGGATTACTGTGTTTTCCTACATTGCTTCTGATCCAGGGCAGAGGGCAAGATGCAGGGATGACCCATCATCCAGGAGGTGCCAAGATAAGAGGGAGGGAGGGGGTGAAAGGTAGTGGAGTGTGTGGGGATGGAATGGGTGGGAGTGGATTTTATACCTTCTCACATATCTGCCTTATCAGAAAAATCTGATCCTCGTAACCCTTACCTATCCTAAACCCACACTGTCCCTCAGCAATTATTCCCTCTGTTCCTCTCCTAATCCTCTCAATGAAAACCCTCCTATATCCCTCCCCAACTACTCTCAACAAACTGATCCCTCTGAAGCTACTACACTCACACTTGTCCCCTTTCCCTTGTAAAGCAGAACTATACATGCACTCCTCCAGTATTTTACCCTCTTTTAGACAAACATTAAGCAACCTCACCAACCAGTCCATCATCACTGTACCTCCCTTTTTTTTTTAGACACTCCACATGGCACCCATCTATATATACTATGCCTATATAGAAAAATGGCGCCTGCCATTGCCACTTGTATGTACCCCACATATAAAAAGAGGGTTGCATGCTTTAACATAGATTCATGCCCTTGTTCAAACCCCTTGTTTTTATGTAAGTTCCATTCTTTAAGTATTTCATATTGTGTAAGTAAAGTAGTTATATTTTGCATTTTGCCTTTATTTCATAACCAGTGTAAGAAAGATATTCTGATTAAAGGCAAAAAACACGCTGGCGGTTGGATTGATAGAACTGAAATTGTGGCCTGGTTTGATACAGTAAATCAAAAACAACATTCTAAATTGTGACAATTGAAGTATTACTAACACAAAATGAGCTTGATCACAGATTCAGGTTGCCCCAGATACAACCACCACACAGAGGATGTAGAACACCTCATACTTCACTGCCCCACACTAACAATCCCTTGACAATGACACAATATATCTTCCCTGAATCACTTGTATACCTGCCCAGAGGCTGTTGGTGGTTGCCTGAAGGCCACAAGTCTTCTGCAAGAGACACCAGGAGGAATGAATTGATTGATTGACCCACCTCCTCAGACCAACACAGATTCAAGGAGGGCTACTCCACTAGTATGCTTCTAACAAACATCACACAAGTGCTGGAGAAATTTAACAAGAAAGCACCACCAGAGACTATGGCTATGGTAACAATTAACATAAAGAATTTAATAAAGCTCCTGGACACATACTATAAAAGATATTACAGTAACAGATATCAACAATAACAGCAAGGAATATCAAGGAAGCAAAGAGAAAGAGAGTTCCAAGGAAATCTCTGAAGATGAATGACATACTCACCTCAATGTACAGGGCTGCATCTGGATGCTCTACCACCACTTGGTGGTATGATATTCGTGCCACAAGTGGATGACTTGCATCAACCACCTTTGGTGCTGCAGGAAGTATAGGGATATATTTTGTAGATTTTATTATGGCTAATGACAAATAATTTTATTTTGCTTGTGGCAAGACCATGGTGTGCACATAGCCTTCACTGATTGGGACAATTTTCAGGCCTTAATCTCCCAAACTCACATTGGTTGAACATGACCATGATTGATCAACATCCCTTCCAGACTGTTGAATGAAAGTACTCAACGTTATGAACAAAGAATAGACACTTGTTGCAAAGCAGTGGGTTATTGAATAGTCAATCCCTTCACCATGGTAACATAATGCACAGAAGTGGCCTGACCTGATAGGTGATTTTCATCAACTAAGGACTTGGAGAAAATTGGGGTTTTGGTCAGGGGTTAATCTATGATCATGCTTTCTGTACTTGAGTAATACTTAACTCCTTTGCTATGATTACTTGCCTTTTAAAGCTTTTGTTTTGGTATCTTGTCATGTCTTGTCTGGTTAATATAAATTTGATTTTTTTCTCAGTTAAGGGAACAACTTGGGCTCAAACTGGGTTTTCATCAGTCACTATAGCAAAGGATAGTCAGCTATACTTTATACTTTACAAAAGTGATGAGATATTTGCAGCAACTGATGACATTGGCAGAAAAAATACCTGGTGTAATTACACCTTTGGGAAAATATAGGATCCCAAATGTGAAGTATAAAATGTGGAAATAAAATGGAATTTGGAAGGAGTAAAAACAAATATTGAAATGGGAAATGTAGGTGAAAGGGTCAAAGGCTGAGATATACTCAGTCAATCTGTTGCCCTAGGGCTCTCTTTCAAGAACACACAGCTCTCAGGTAACTGGCAACTACTACCAGATTGGTCTACAAGTCACTCATAAAAAATATATTGTGTTGTTCTCTAGGTGAGGCAAGAGCAGGGAAATGCAAGACAAAGTGTCAGGCATCTGTGTGGTGACTATGTCTGGGACAATTTACATTTATGGCTAGGCCTATTCTGTGTTAGTGCTAAATGCGGTCTTAACATGTGTCAATATGGCTCTTGCTGGTCATTGAAAGATAAACAATAGCAAAATTGGAAGAAGAAAATTGAACTAGAAATATAAGTAATAGGGTCAAAGGCTGCAATATAAACAATGGTGATAGTAAGCAGAAAAACAACAACTTAAGATTATAACAAGAATACTGTAAATTAAATTGAAACTGTCAACTAGCAACCAAAGATAATAATGGAAATGATAAGTGATTTGTTAAAGATATTCATAGATAACATGAAAATTTAAAGGAAAAACATTATTACATAAGATGATAGTAGTTTCAATTCAGGAGTACTGATGAATGGGTAGTAGAAGAACAAGAAAAATGGAAATAACTTCAAAAGTGCATATGGCATTTATGAAAAGAGTCAGTTGGAGAACAAGATGGAAAAAAATTAAAAGGCAAGATTGAATGAAGATAATACTATGGGAATTATAAAATGGACTTCATCAAACAACACAACCTACATGGAACTTATGCTTATATGGACAATATACTTGTGGCAAGAAGACCCAACTGGAACATGATGAGAACTTGGTAAAGTTTCAAAAAGCTGCCCAGTTCCACAACCTTACATCCACAAATACTAAATCTACCATTTCAACAAGATCTATAGATTTTCTTGGTTACACCACAACCCACTGCTCTCTCAAACCAGATTCTGAATGTTTATGTCTATTAACCACTTCAATACGGGACTTAAATCTCGCGGGCAGCAACCAATGCCAGACGTATGACGTAACGAAATAATATTCGCATCATAAAATATAGTCGCCGCTTATATCGATCGTTCTCTCTTTCACCCGCGAATTTTGAAAACCACAGAGAATGGGATTCAGGGCACATTTGGGAGAATGTAAAAACACAGGGGCGACTACAATAAATATAATCAAGACGCTGATATGGCAGCGTCGCGAATCCACTTGCTCCTCATGACGCCTACGTGTGCGGCACCGTATGGAAGGGGTTAAAGGAATTACCAATCCCTAAAGATCATTCTTCCTTATGCCATGTTATTGGTATGTTTTCCTATTATTCAGAGTGAGTTTCCCAATTCTCTGACAAAATCAGACCTCTTATTACCACTGACACTTTTCCTCTGAGTCCAGAGGCCCTGAAAGCCATTGATGATCTCAAAGAAGAGATTGGGAAGGCTGTTGTACACCTAACTGATGAAACTATTCCTTTGGTAGTTGAGACTGATGCCTCCAATACAGCTATTGCTGCTACTCTGAATCAGTAAGGTCATCCAGTTGCCTTTTTCTCTTGCACTCTTACACCTACTGAATGCAAGCATTTTGCAATAGAAAAGGAGGTGTGTACAGTTGTGAAATCTGTAAAAAGGTGGTCTCACTACTTGACAGGATGTTTTACCTAAGTTATGGACCAACAGGATGTCAGCTTTATGTTCCATATGAATCAACTCAGAAAAATCAAGAACAATAAAATTCAACAATGGAGGATCAAGTTTGGGTGCTACAACTATGACATCATGTACTGTCCTGGTAAATACAACTTTCCTGCAGACACTCCCTCACATGCTCACTGTGGAGCTATTGTCAATATTGAAAAACTATCTGAACTTCATGCTTAATTTTGGCATCCCAGTGCAACAAGACTTGCTCATTTTGTCAGAGTGAGAAATCTTCCTTACTCTGTGGGAGATGTGAGGAGGGTGTGTTCTGAATGCCCTCAATGTGCCTGATTGAAACCTTGGTTCTACAAACCACTCCAAATTCCCCTTATCAAGGTCACAGAGCCCTTTGAATGTCTCAGTCTAGACTTCAAGGGACCTCTACCCTTGTAATCCAGAAACCACTAAATGCTCACGGTGGTGGATGAGTATTCTTATTTTCTGTTTGCATTTGCCTGTCAGAACATGACTGCTGGTACTATAATCCACTGTCTAAATCAGATTTTCACAATATTTGGTATGCCTTCCTACCTACATTCTGATCATGGATCCACGTTTATGGCCAAGGGTCTATGTGAATTCTTGTACAATCTAGGTATCGCCACTAGTCAAACAAGACCTTATAATCCTCAAGGAAATGGGCAGTGTGAGAGGTATAATGCTATAATCTGAAAGCACATAGCCCTTGCTCTGGCATCCAAAAACCTTTGAGAATGTCAATGGGAAACAATGTTGCCTGATGCTCTTCATTCAAGTAGATCTCTGCTCTACACAGCCACCAATGCTATGCCTCATGAGAGGCTTTTCTCATATCAGCATCGATCTCCCAGTGGCCATTCATTGGACCTGTCTTACTATGATGTCACATTCATACCAGTAAATATGAGCCCCTCATTGATGAGGTTCAGTTGTTAGAAGCAAATCCACAATACACTCATGTAAGATTTGCTGATGGACATGAATCAACAATATAAGTACATGACTTTGCTCCAACTGGTAATATATCTTTGTATTAGAGGCAAAAGAACCTCAACATTGATCCTTCTACAGGGACAGGTTCTGTGAAGATTCTTTTAAAACCTACTGCTGATTTATCTGATTTGAATTCTACTGATGCTATAGGTGATCAAAGTATATTTGTCAAGGAAGTATGAAGGTTGATTCACTTCCAGCTCCAGTTAATCTCCAACATAGGGATGAACCCTCCACTCCTATGCATACCGGTCCTGAACAACTGTGCCAATCTATGTGGGAACACCACAAGCCTCTCTGTTACATAGAGCAATGATTCATCATAGTAGGGGAGAATGTGGTAATCTGGGCTTCATAAAACTAATTGTGCTTGTTAACCTAATTGAAATGGGTGTAATTTCTTATATTGCCTTTTTTTTTGTTTTCAGACTGTGTTGCTGTAATTTAGCCTAATACAGGCTAAAGAAAGGTTCTTAATATTCTTACAGAATACCACATTGTGCCTGTGTTATGTGGTGGGTTGGATGGATGGTACTGAGAGTTTTTCCATGTATCTATGATTTTCATACACTACTCTGTGGGCAGGATTTTGTGTTTAAGTGTAAATGTTCCATTGGCATTATTTAGTGCATCCAGTTGTTATTCTTAATGTTTTGGTGTAGTTTGTAGGGTGTCATTGTTTTCTTGATTGTAGAGAACCATGCCAAGGAGATGTAGTCAAGTGTGGCTCTATAGAGCTACTTGCATGCTGTGACTAGTGTTTCATTCTGCTGTCCAAGGGAAGAATAGACCATTCAATTTAACTGTTGAATGATTCTTTGATTCATGCTTGTATGGGGTGAGTATTGTTACTGATGATTTATGAAGGGAGGTTTTTATTCTGTTTTATTTTAGCTACTGTTCTATTTTGTCCATGGTTTGGGTGTTCTTGGCAGCTGTTTTGTAGTTGTTGTGCTGAGCTACTATTGGAAAGATATCTGCATTGGTGAGATATTCTAGACTGCTTTACTCTCACTCTGTCCAGACAACAACACAAAATAACTCCTCTAAATGACTTATGGGTGAATCTGGTTGGTCAAGCTGGTTCCTGGGTCTGCATGTGAGACCCAGGACAATGAATTGATTGATTAATGAGTAGAGAATACCACAATTAAGCAAAAACAAAAGGATAAATAAAAGAACTTGTTTTTGATGGTTAAGATACTTACGAGGGAGGGTTTCTGGTATCCTAGGAATGATGACCGTTATGGGACCTGTTTTGTTCTCGATGTCAAGGGTCTGTCCTTTTGTAGTTACCATCATGTCAATAACACGTGTTCCAGGTGACAGATGCTTTGCTGAGTCTGGGTATGACTTTTGGTCAAGTATGTGAAAAAAAAGCAGGTTGCTGAAGTAATTCATGTTTGGGTGATAATGTTGTTCAGACTTTAAAGATATTACTGTATTATATACACATACTGAAAGACCTTTTCCCCTTAAAAGAGGGGTGGTTGAGTCAAAGTATGCACCCACTCTACAACCATCCTACAATTATTCAAAACTCATTCATTGTCCTTTCCATCATAGTATATACATGTACCAATGGCTTTTTACCCCTTACAAGGGAGGTAGCTAAAGTCATAGGTATAAATCCACTTCCACCCATTTCATCCCCACATACTCCACTTCCATTCACCACCCTTCCCTATTTCTTTTCTTGGCTCCTCCTGGATGATGGGTCATTGCTGCATCTTGTCCGCTGGCCTGGGTCAGAAACAATGCAAGACACAGCACATCCACAGCAAGGCCACTTCATTTAATCAGTGACCCCTCTCTGTCTCCTCATGGAGTAGGGAAAAAAAAAAAATCCTTTAGGACTGCATCATTGCCTGGTCCACTTACAATCACTCTCCACTCAGTTCTACCTTGTGCATTCTGTCTTCCTTGCTCAACAGACATTCCTCTTGCAATCAGTGCTCTCTTCACTCCATTCATCCAACACATTCTTGGTCTTCCTCACAAGTTCACTCCATCCACTTCTGCTTTCCACATTTTTTCCCAGTTTTTCCTCACCCATTCTTTCCATATGCCCATGCTATATCAACATTCTTTGATCTCCTCCTATCTACTCTCTTTCCAACCCTGCTCTCTGCTTCACATTCACATTTCTCACTCAGTCTACTGGTGAATTAGATAATTTTTTTACCTTAGGTTTAACATGTATGTTAATCTTATTTATTTTTTGACCTTAGGTTTAACATTTATGTTGATCTTATTTATTTTAAATTTCAAAATTATGAAAAGTAGAATTATTTCAGTATTTATTCTCATCTTATTTTACTTATAGATTTATGTATTTTGATTCTTATTCATCTCATTTTCTAATGTATATACAGTAGAACCTCATTTCTCTAATGTCTCACAATTTGAACAAATTGGTTCTTGACCAAAAAAATAGAGAATATTTTCCTCCAGTAATAAACCAAAATATTGCATCTTGATCAACCTAAACAACCTGTCAAATTGACTTACATCTTTCCCAGTATTTCAAGTTGGTACCTACTAGATTACATCAGTCATCACCTTCATCAACAACAGCACTGGCACTATCACCACTGCTGTTGCAGCGACTATCATCATCAATAAACACCCACAACCAAAATCACAAGCACTATCCCCACTACTAACATCATCACTACAATCTCCACTACTGTTCATATTCAGGGACTACCTCTCAGCTGAATTAAACTATCTGGTATTTGCCAAAACAAACATTACACCATGGTGTTATAGGGGTTCATCCCAGCTGTTTGAGAAAAGTTGTACTTACATGTGTGATGGTTGGCCACTGAATCACAGTGATGGAGATTATGTGGTCACAAGTAGAATTGTTATAGATGCCAAGTGTGGGACAGAAGAGCTTTGGCATTCTAATTTCACCACTGTCACTTCCAACAGACAAAATCATTCCAGGTCTAAGCACCTTCTCTGTTATTCTGCAAGTGCCACCACCGGATTAAGGAACTGAACAGAAGAATTTTTCACTTGAAAGAAAAAGAAAATTATACAGCTACTCAATCAAATGTTGGCACAGGAGAAGTATCTTGAAACATATGTTAGGGGAAATGGGCTTCATTCTTCCAGAGGAAGGGAAAAATCATCAGGTTGCTGGTTCACTGTTGGGAATGTTAATGGAATAGGGATTACTCTTCTGATTTTCATGGGTGATATTTGAAAAGCTCCAAGCAATTCCTAGGCTACATAAGGGCTACCAAACTCTCAGCAGATATGTATATATTGAGGGACAAATATAATAATGCAGTACCTCAGCCCTAGCCTAAAATGTTCTTATTGCTGATTGTCGTCTTTCTCTTTTCTAACAATACTTTCAAGGTCTGTGTTCCTGTAAGCTCAGTAAATATGTCTCTTTTATAAAGGAGATCTTGCAGCATTATTTGTGCAGCTTTTCACCCTTTCTTTGTAGGACTAGTTTTTGTAAGTTAACCAACACCTCCACACTGTCCTCTGTCATCCTTTTGCAGAAATATTGGGAGTGATAGTAGATTTAGGAAGGGAAAGCAAGATTTGAGATGGTACTCACTGTTGAATAGCATATGAAACACCATTAGCAGTGTCAACATGTAAGGCCTCGCCCTTGACAATCTTCTTCTCCAAGGTGAGGCTCAGTTTCTCGACCACTTTCATCATCTGCTTAATCTGCATAGACCAGAATAATGCATTAGTGAATAGACCAATGTTAATTTCCCTGCTACTAGACAGCTTGTCTGCCTTTCTTTCTGTGTTTGCTGGTTTGCTTCCATAGCTGTAGAGTGAGGTTCTCTTACCATCAACTAGTACTATCAGGCTTCATATTTAAATCTATTACAGGTACTCCTCGTTTAACGACGACAATTGGGACCAGCGCGCCGTCGTTAACGAAATTGGTCGTTAAGCGAAAGTGTATACATATACGTACATGTACTGTATGTACAATGTCCAGCAATACATGTATCTTTATTTTCGTGTATTTTCCCTCTTTTATACAGTACATTAAAGCTTTATTTACTGTTTATTTACGGTGGTTAGGTTCCTAAAATTACCGTATATGACCAAATCCGAGTATGCTGACATTCCATATTGAATACCAGGGTATTTTTTTAGTTTCTACCATGGGCACAATATAGCAATAGAAAATTAATTATTCATTTTGTAAATTAAAATGTATCAATGTAATATGCAATTTTGTGGGCGGAAATGAAAGTAAAAAATACCATGCTACAAGAAAATATGCTAATGAACGAAGTCGGTAGCATAGGCTTGGGACGCCATCTTGTCGTCTGCCAACGTCTCTCACGACGACGACAACGAGGAGGAGCCGGATGACATTTAATTTGCAGGTAATGATTTATTAAACACAGGTTAGGTTAGTTTAGTTTAGGTTAGACGAATTAATTTATCATCCTTTCATTTCTTCGACATCGGCATCTATCATAACAAACATGGTGTACCATTCGTCCAACATGACTTCGTTACTTACGAAATCTGTTTTGGCATTTTTTTTTCATTTCCGCTTACTAAATTGCATATTACGTTGATACATTATAATGAACAAAATTAATAATTAATTTTCTATTGTTATATTGCGCCCATGGTTGAAACTAAAAATTTACCACTACCGGTATACACTGTACCCCAGGTAGTTTTTGCAGCTTGCAGGATGGTAATGTAGACCTAAGCTTCAGAACACTTTACCTCACAGCTAATATCCACTGTACAAGTTCATTTATAACATTATACAAATTTGCCTCAGCCAACTTAATTATCGTACACGATGTCGTAACTTCGGGAGATTTACGTTAAACGACGTCATAAAGCCCGTCGTTACTCCGAGTTGTCGTTAACCGAGTAGGTCGTTAAACGAGGAGTACCTGTATTTGAAAAATAATAACAAGAACTTAAGATCTACATATTATATGAAACAAATGGATAATAACTATTATTTCTAATTGTCATGGACTAGTCTTTGTGTTTGAATTGATAAATCAAACCTCAGCCATGATTTGATCAGTTCCTTCAGTCCATCACCTAGCATGTGTATTTTCTAATCCTGGTATCGCATTTGGCCTCACAACAGTGCAGGATGCCCCTCTGTCTCATAAAGCTTTGACTGCATAATTCCTTTCACTTCTCTCTATTCCTATCTTGGCATCTTTTACACAAGGTAACCACTCATGATTGACTCCTGTATTTTCCATCTTTTCTAACCTATTTTTGTCTACACAGCAATTGCTATGATCCTTCTTGCCTGCTACTTCCTTCTCCTTTGTCTTGCTATAGTCCTTTTCTTGTTTCATCTTGTGTGTCCCCCTTGTTTCCAATTTTCCTCAGGGCAATTTTCCATCCCAGATACTTTTTCCCACAGGTATAACATCTACTGTGATTCACATCCCTCCTGTTTCCTTCTATACATTATCTCATGCCTGGTTTGCTTGTTTCCCATTTCCTGCCTGTACCTTTGTCCACTTTGCCAAGCATAACAATCCTGAGTTCTATGCCCTAATCTCCCACAGCGAAAACACTGGACTGGTTTTCTCCAATTATCCCCTACTTGTGGCCTCACATATCTCTGACTCGGAATCATATACGCACCTCTGAGTTTGTATCACACTTTTCATCCTATTATCACTTGTTCTTAACACAAAATTTTCTGCAAAACTTGCTTGCATTAAGGTCTCACATTTCTGCATGGTCACATGATTGATGTATGGAACAAACTAAACAGTGAAACAGTGATTGATCAATGTTTGAATTCACTTGGTAACCTAACTTCTCTACTTTTTTCCTGTTTCCTCTCAGGTATTTTGAATACACCATTTATTTCATCCAGTGCACAATGATGACACGAGGAAGTAGTATTTGTGTATATATCATAATACTTCTATTAGTCTTGATAGGTAATGATTGATAAATTGTAAGCCTTCTTCACACAAAAATAAAGTGGATGGATTGTGTGAGCCAGGCAAATAGCAAGAGAGTAGGCTTATAGATATAACAAACTGGCACTTGCTGTTGGCAGTTGTGTTGCGTGCCCTAGTATAAAAGTAAAGGGATGCGGGCAGTGGCGTCTCTGACTCCCTTGCTTGTGTCCTGTTCATACACATATATTCTAGGATAAGGTAAAAATTTATATTTTCATACTATTCAAATTAAATAGTTTTTGCACCTCACCTTTAATCTTATTCCCAGAGAAGATAAAAATCCTTTAAAAGGCAAATTAGACATGCTAGCTTTTGGACTGAAGGAATTGATCAAATTGCAGCTGAAGCTTGATTCATCAACTCAAACACAAAAGCTATTCCATGACACCCATAACACAATCTTTATAAGCACTCAAGTTATATTTATGTAACTATAAGAAAAAGAGCTATGCTTATGGGGTCCCATCTCTTTTTCTCCATCATACTTAGCTTTAAACACTTTTATGCCTTTATTTCTATTTATTTCCTTTTTTTGCTGAACCCTCTGGTGGAGGAAACGAATACTGCCACCAAGCCTTCTCATTTGAGTCATACAAGGTGACAAAAAACAGGATGGGGATAGGACTAGCCATCCTTCTCCTTGTAGCCTCTGGTGGAGGAAAAGAATACTGCCACCAAGTCTTCTCATTTGAGTTGTACAAGGTGACAAAAAACAGGATGGGGATAGGACTAGGCATCCTTCTCCTTGCAGCCCCAAATGGGACATTCCTAAAAAAAAGTAAAGGCATAAGAGGGTCTAGGAATTTTCCAACCAGTACCCTAAGGTTTGGGTCTTTTAATGTGCATGGATGTGGTACAGATGAGAGTAAAAGGGAAGAGATAGGCAGTATGTTTGTGAGAAGAAAGATGGATGTGTTGGCATTGAGTGAAACTAAGTTGAGAGGGAGGGGAGAGTGTGAGTTTGGGAGTATAGTTAGGAGGTTCTCAGGAGTGAAGAGAGGACAAGGGAGAGAAGAGGTTGCTATACTAGTAAGTGAAGAGATAGGTAAATGTGTAGTGGAGTGGAAGGAGGTTTCTTCAAGGTTAATGTGGATTAAGGTGAAACTGGGAAGGGAGATGTATTTACTTAGTTGTATTTTGCGGGGGGATAGCTATGCTTGTAGTGACCTGCAGTTGCATCTTTCCACATCCAGTTCTTTCTTAAAATTGTGTATAGTTTTAGCACTCACTGTTTCCTCTTTCAATTTGTTCCATGTATCTATTACTCTGTGTGGAAAGTTTTTTTTTCAGATCTCTTCTGTAACAGTCTCAAGTTTCTTCTCATGTCCTCTTGTATTTCTTCTGTCCCATTTTAGTAGGTCATCCCTATCACAGATTTCCATCCCTTTCATAATTCTGTAGATGGTAATCAAATTACCTCTCTCTCTTTGTTCTAGAGTTGATAAGTTTGGTTTGTCCAATCTTTGTATGCCAACTTGCAAAGTGTTGGTGCCATCTTTGTCATTGCTCTTTGAATTCTTTCTAGTTTATGTTATTTTTCGTACTAGGTGTCCATAGAGATGCTGCCTATTCTAATTTTGGTCTTACCACTGTAACTAGTGTCTTCTTTACCATTTCCTCATCCATGTAGTCAAAGGTCACTTTCATTGATCTTATGTGAGTTTCTCCAATTGTTTTGTTAACATGTTTGTTTGGTGTCATGTTGTTTAAGATAATTACTCCTGGGTCTCTTTCTGAGTTTAATTTTGTAACTTCCTTTGTACCAATTCTATATTGACCTGATATCCTATTTTTGCTTTTTCCAAATTCCATTCTACTACATTTCTTAATGTTGAAATTCACTTCATTCTTTATATTCTATTTCCAGACTTTGTCCATGTCTTCTTGAAAAGATTTGCAATCTTCTTCTGCACTTACTCTCTTCAATAGTTTTGCATCATCTGCAAAGAATTTCATGTAACATTCCTTGCCTACATCCATGTCATCTATATAAACAAGAAATATTATTAGAGCCAATATAGAGCCTTGGGGGTCTCCACTTATCATATCTACCCAATTTGAGTTCTTTTCTCTAAGTACCACCCTCATTTTTCTTCCGTTCAAGAAATCTTTCATCCATTCCAATAACTTTCCTTGTATTCCACCTATTGTTTCAATTTTTCTTAGTAGTTTCTTGTGTGGTACTTTGTCAAAAGTCTTTTGAGATGGAGGGGGAAAGGGGATGGAAGGAGGAGTAGGAGGTAGGAAGAGGAAGAGAAACAGATAGGAGATGAGAAGAGGGAGGGGATAAGGGGAAGAATGAAGGGGAGGCAGGAGTAGTATTATGAGGAAAAATAGTAGGATTAGGACGAGGAGGGAGGAGGAAGAGGAGCAAATAGGAAGAGAAAGAGATGAGGGGAAGGGATTATGGGGAAAGGGGAAGGGGTAGAGGGAAGGTCAAGGAGCATGTGCAATTAAAGTCTTACCTGTTCTTTAGCTTTTAGCTTGGTGGTGTCCATCACATTTTTCTGCAGCATCTCTTCTTTCGTATTTGGGATTTCCTGAGACACTGCTCACCAAGATGACATGGCAGACCAGGGTGGGTGAAGATACCATCATGTACATATGGCATGAGAGGCAAAATTTTGAAATCAATGAGATAATACCCATCACATATGGCATGAGAGGCAAAATTTTTAAATCAATGAGATAATACCCATCACAGGATGAGAAACAAGGAGCCTAATAAGTGTAGTGATATAATATGTGATGGTCATGTTGAAAAAATATACATACCATAAATATATATACACACACACACACATATATATATATATATATTTATATATATATATATATATAAATGAATATATATATATATATATATACATATATATATACATATATGCTATTAATCCAATGATAGCCAAGCTACAAGCTTTTTTAAAAAGCTTGTAGCAAAACTAGTCAATAATAAACTCGGATCAAGACTCCAGTCTTTCCTCTTCCCACCATATGTATATATATATATATATATATATATATATATATATATATATATATATATATATATATATATATATATATATATATAAATGTAAAGACAGAAAAATATGGAGGTGAGGTGAGAAATTATGTTCCATTAACACGACATCTCCAGGAACATAACCCTCGTGTTAACAGGGAGTTGACTGTATATATATATATATATCTTGTAAAGGAAACAGATTTTCTTTTATGTAAGCAGAATTGAATGCAACATCATTTTGACAATGATTCAACTTCTTAATATTTTCAATTTTTCTGACCAGTATTTTTCTTGATGGGGGGTGAGTACAACCAAGATTTCCATGTTACTCGTGATTTGATAAATGGAGTACTATGGAAATCTTGTTTGTGCTCACCTCCTGGCAGGAAAAATACTGATCAGAATAACTGAAAATATTAAGAAGTTGAATCATTGTCAAAATGCTGTCATATTCAATTCTACTTGCATATATATATATATATATATATATGTACAACACTGAATGGGTCCCAGTGATTAGAGATACATCTTTATCAACCACAATGCACTTTAATTCTAAGCCATCTGAGGTGCATGGAGAAATTGAAATGTAGTACGCCCAAGGACTCGAACCTCATGCGGCAAGAACAACATTACCAGTGCCGAGTGACTAGACCGATCCACCATCAAGAGAGATATAAGTTGAGCACAATTTTTCTTATATATCTGTATGCTCAAGCTACATACACATACACGAAAGTTTGCATTCAACCCATCTCCATTATGATAGTGCATTGGTAAGTATTTGAATGCAGGAAAGTATTTGTTCAACACTCAATGGGTCCCAGTGATTAGAGATACATTTTTATCAACCACAATGCACTTTAATTCTAAGCCATCTTAGGCGCATGCAGAAATTGAAATGTAATACGCCCAAGGACTCGAACCTAATGCGGCAAGAACAACATTACCAGTGCCGCGTAACTAGACCGATACACCATCAAGAGAGATATAAGTTGAGCGTAATTTTTCTTATATATCTGTATGCCCGAGTTACATACACATACATGAAAGTTTGTGTTCAACCCATCTCCACTATGATAGTACTGTACATTGGTAAGTACAGTATATGAACAAATCTCAGGTATTGTTTTGCCACTTTTCAGACAAAGTCACTAGATATTGCATTGTGCACCATTTATTCCACACAAAATTACAAAAGATGTCACTGTACACTTCACAATGAATTCATTGCATGGCTTTTAGCTTAATAAATATTGTAAAGAAAGATCATAAAGATATTGTTTGATGCTTTTATAAATTCACTAAGAATGACATTCATATTCTCACTGTACAGTTGTAATAGGGCGATACTAAACCGTGCCCAACCGTGCCCTAATGTGCCCAAACTTTACCTATGTTATGTGCGTGATGAGAACTTAAGATTTTACCCTGGCGTAATAATGATTAAAGTAATAGTTCATTCTTGTAGTATGATATTATTGCGAAAAATTCTGTATCGTTTGATTCATTTCTTTAAAAAAGTGCTACCTGCTCTTAGCAAAGAGTGTAAAATTCATGCTGAACATTAAGCCTCTTTTGTTTGGCTGCTTGGTTCCTTGTTTTGCACAATTAATGTAAATTAGTCGAGCTTGTCTAAACAATTACTCCATTGTGCTAGTCAGGTCCCAATAGCCAAATTTGTTTGGCATTTTTTAATCTTGTAAATAAACTATCTTGTTCTTATATACACACTGGAATCTCAAATGTAAGGTCTGTAGTGGATGTCATCATTCAGGCCCATAGGAGCCGGGGGCTGGGGTGACTATCCCCCCCCCCCCATGGGAAAATTGACAAAAAAATTGAAATATGAACGGAATTTTTGCATTTTCATGCCATGCTCCAGTGCCACAAGCCATCTAGCAGCGCCTTACGGAACTTGCAGCCAAAACAAAGATGGCGACCGAGAGAAAATTCATCGGAAGTGTCAAAGACTTTGCATCAATATATCTCTGCAGAATTTGAATCAAACTGGTTCAAATTCTCCAAAATCATACTTTATACTATTTTGAATAGTTTGAGCATAAATCTTTGGTTTCAATTGATTGGTGCCGTTTGGGCACGTTAGGGCACGGCTGGGCACATTTGGGCACGGTTTAGTATCACTGGTTGTAATATTTTCTGTGCTTCCCACAGATGTGAAGGCAAGCAATGAATTTCTTGTGGAGGCAGAAGAGGAGATGGATGCTACCGAGATGGTTGAAACTGCTGAGTAATCAGACTAGGTCCGCATTCTTTTGCTGACTAGTTTGAAGAATGAGCATATTTTCAGCTGGACCCACTTTCTTCGTGCAGGTGAAGAAGCTACACTCTCACAACCCTCAGCACATCATAGTTGTCAGCCAGAGGCCAATCCTCATTGTCTTTGATTCTGAGGAGTGTGTCAGCTGTCTCAATTCCTGCAGCTAAAGAAGGGCCAGCTTGGTGTTGCTCCTCCATTTCTTCCACAGGAGTCTCAGGGCACATCACTTCCTCTGGTATCTCTTCTATCAAGTAGTGGTACCCAGGCACTCTAAAATCTTCATCCAGTCACTCCTGGTCTTCCTCTTCCTGCAACTCACCCTGACCAGACTGTGCCAACATGTCAATAATGGGGATTTCAAAACTATCAAATAGATAACAACCAAGTTCAAGAATCTTCATCATCTCCAGCAGTTTGTATCAGGCATTCTTGAAGTTTGCTAGGGGCACTGTCTTCCATGCCTCAGACCAGTTGAAAATTGTATCTTTCAGAGTGCAGTTTTTAAAATTTTGTATAGTCTTCTGGCTCTTGTGTCTAAATATTCAGGGTCATTCATTCTATCCAAAATCACCACCAGGCAGCGCATTAAGAATAGATTTCTGTAGTGCTTCTTGGCACTTTGAATAACACCTTGATCCACTGGCTGGATCAAGGTGGTGGTGTTGGGAGGTAGGAAGGGGGTTTTAAATCTGCCATCCTTGCTGGACAACTTTGTAGCAGAGGGATGGGCTGGGGCATTATCGAGAAGCAGTGCTTTCACATCTTCTACTACCATTCCATCGCAGCAGGTCTGATGCTGTCTAACTGCTGAATTGAACACAGTGTGGAACCACTCCTGAGTGACTTCTTGATTAAACCATGCTGCAAGTGCTCCATGGTATCTGACTGGTAACTTGGTCATGAAGTCTTTGAAAGCCTTCAGTTTCTTGCTCTATCCCATGACAACAGGCTGGAACTTGTGGGAACCATTGGCATTGACACAGACCAAAACAGAAATGTAGTCCTTCATTATCTTTTGGCCAGGAGTGCTGGAAAGATCTTTTGCAGATTGGGTATTTTGAGGAGAAGTCCACCAATACAGCTCAGTTTTATCACCATTGTACAGCTGGAATTGATAGAGGGCTTCCTCTTGATGCAGATATCAGGTGACTATCCAGGTGCACGAGTGCCCAACTTTACCAGTATATCCTAGTTGACAATCCAAGACATCTGATACTTTGCGACTATCCAATATTCAAGATATTCAGCTCTGACTTAGGCAGGGTTTAGTGTATTTAGTTGTATTCTACAGGAGGAGGAGCTATGCTTATAGTGTCCTGTCTTTGTATCTTGCAACATCTAGTTTGTTCTTAAAGTCATGTATGGTGTTTGCACATACTAATGTTTTGTTCAATTTCTTCCATACATCCACCCTCTGTGTGGATTTATTTATTTTTTTTCCCAGTGTATTTACCTAGCTGTATTTTATGGGCCTGAAGCTATGCTCGTTATGACCCATTTTCACTCAAAACAATTGACTCTGTCTCCCAATATGCTCCAATTACCATAGTAGTCAGTTGTGAGGTACTTTGTCAAATGCAATTTTTAGATCTAGGTTCACATAATCCACTAAGCCCTCTCTCTCTTGCAGCATATCTATCACTCTTGAGTTAAAATAAGATATGTAAAAAGAGCCACTATTACATAAGAGTTAATGTGCCAAAATTTGTGCCATTGTAGGTGGTACAAATTAATTTATTTTATAGCTTCTATTGTAGTAAACACTAAATAATATTGTTGAGATTTGGGTGAATCCCAGTCTGAGTGGGATTTCAAGTGATTAAAACTCTGTGAAGGCCAGGGATATGCCCCAAAGCTGAATGAAATATTTGAAGTTTCTCACAGCTTTTGAAGCTACACAATGCATCATTTTGACATAGAAAAGGATAACGAAAATAATAATGTTTGGTACAAACGGTCATCAGTAAGTGCCACACTGTATTCCCAGTCCATAGCAGCATCCACATCAGTAGGGGGAACATTGTCTATATTGTCACCCATCACAATCAATTTGATACCCTGGAGAGAAACAAAATAATGATGATTAGGGGGAGAAAGAAGAGAAGAGGAAAAGAGAAGAAGGAGGGAGAAGAAGATAAAGAAGAGGAGGAGGAGGGGAAAATAACTTAATGGTCCCTAGAATGGCTGATACAACATGTGAGAAGAGATTAAAACAATTTGGGATTACCCACATAGGAAGAGCAAAGACAACAAGGTGATATGATAACTTGCTTTAGAACAGAAAAGAATGGAAAAAATAAAGGATCTGATAATGTGTAATGAAAAAACATCAAGAAGACATAAGAAAATAGTCTTTACAGATGTTAGGAAGTATAACTTTTCAAATAAGCATGTAAGTTTTTGAAGCAAATTAGAAGAAGTTTGATAAATAGAGATAGAGGGATGGGAATTAATGAGTATAACTTCAACCTCATATTTCACTGGTCAATCCATTATCCCAGGTCTCTCTTCCAGGAGACTCACAGTCTCAGGTAACTGGCCACAGCTACCAGTTTGGCCCAAATTCACCCAGGAAAGAAAATTTGTGTTGTCTGGTTGGGATAAGAGTAGGGCAGTGTGGAATGAGGTGTTCATTGTCCTATGTGTGGTGGTTGTATCTATGGCAGTTTGAGTTTGTAACCAAGCCAATTGTGTATTTTACCTAGTTGTATTTTACAGGAAGAGAGCTATGCTCATAGTGACCCATCTTTATATCTTTCAGCATGAAATTTGTTCTTAAATTTTTGTGTAGTTTTTGCACTCACTGTTTCCTCATCCAATCTATTCCAGATATCCACCACTCTGTGTGGGAAACTATTCTTTTTCAGATCTGTTCTATAACTACCCTTTTTAAGTTTCTTATCATGTCCTCTTGTTTTTCTTTTATCCCACTTTAGTAAATCATCACTATTAAGGACTTCCATCCCTTTCATAATTCTGTAGATGGTCAGTAGATCTTCTCTTTCTTTTCTTTGTTCTAGGGTTGGTAGTTTGAGTTTGGACAATCTTTGTATATCAGTTTGGAGAGTCTTGGTCCCATCTTTGTTGTTGCTCTTTGAATTCTTTCTAATTTCTTTATATTCTTTTTAGTACTAGGTGTCCATAGTGTTGCAGCATACTCCAATCTTGGTCTTATCAATGTAACTAATATTTTCTTTACCACTTCTTCATCTAAGTAGTCAAAGGCCACTTTCATTGATCTTAGTAAGTTGAAGATTTCTCTGACTATTTTGTTGATATGTTTGTCTGGTGCCATGTCATTGCTGATAAATAATCCTAGGTCCCTTTCCAAGCTAACTTTTCTAACTTCTTTTGTACCAGTTTTATATTGTCCCAAAATTCTATTTTTACTTTTTCCAAATTCCATTATACTACATTTCTTGATATTGAAGTTCACTTTACACTTTTGACTCCATTCCCAGACTTTATCCAGGTCTTTTTGCAGTGATTTACAATCTTCCTCAGTACTTACTCTCTTTAGTAGTTTTGCATCATCAGTAAAGAAGTTCATATAACATTCCACACCTTCATCCATGTCATTTATATATATGGCAAACATTATCAGAGCCAATACCAAACCTTGTGGGACTTCACTTATCATTTCTTCCCAGGTCGAGTTCTTGTCTCTAAGTACCACCCTCATTTTTCTCCTGTTCAAGAAACCTTCCATCCATTCCAATAACTTTCCTTATATTCCATGTAGTATTCCAATTTTTCTTAATAGCTTTTTGTGTGGTACTTTATCAAATGCTTTTTGTAGATCTAAGAAGGCACAATCTGCCCATCTGTCCCTTTCTTGCATTATTTCTATTTGCCTAGTGTAAAAGCAAATCAAGTTTGTGGCACATGATCTTCCATGTCTAAATCCAAATTGTTTTGGATTTAGTATATTATTCTCTTCCAAATGTTTAATTCATCTCGTTTTGATAGCTTTTTCAAATATTTTTGCTATTGTGCTTGTAAGGGAGACTGGTCTATATTAAGTTGGATTTTCCTTGTCCCCTCCTTTATATATTGGTACAATATTTGCATTTTTCCTATCTTGAGGTACTTTTCTTTCTTTGAGTGAGAAATAAATTATCTTTTGTATTTTCTCCATTAGTTCATCTATGCATTCTTTTAATTTCCAATTCCATCTGGACAGTGTGATTTTCTGACATCAAGATTTTTTATTTGGTCCCTTATTTCTTTCATTGGGGGGGATCATTCCCTCTGTCCTTCCTTCCAATATTGTGTACTTTCAATTGTGAATAAAGATTTAATTTTTTTCTTCTTCATAATTTCAGCCATTTCTACATCATCTATATATTCATTATTCCCTATTTCAAGTTTATCTTTTAGTTTGTCATTCATATACCTGCAGTTTTCTATTATGTCCTTTTCATACTTTCTCTTTTCTTCCCTGCATATTTTTACATATTCATTTCTTAGTTCGATGTATATTTGCCACTTGTTAATTTTTTTTTCTTTTATCTTTTTTCCATCTTTTCCAAGCTTTGTCTCTTCTATCTTTAGCCTCATAATATTTTTCATTGTTCCAACACTTTATGTGCACCCATTCTTGTTTCTTCTTTGGTATGTATTTGTCTATTAACTCATTATAAATTTCTTTTAATATGTTCAATTTCTCTTCCATTATTGTTTCTTCATTTAAGAAGTTTTCCCAGCTTGGATTTTGAAAGAATTTTCTGAGTTTCTCAAAATCTGTTTTATTGTACATTATTCTTCCTTTTCTAAATTTTTCATTTCTTCTCAAATCAATTTGTTCTTTTAGTTCAAACTCTATTAGTATATGGTCACTCTTCCCAATTGGTGTATTGTATTTCATTTTATCCACAATTTCAGGCTCTGATGTAAATATTAAATCTGGTCTTGACAGTTCTTCATTGTTTCTATACCTGGTATTTTCCTTCACCCATTGAGTCAATGTGTATTCAATGGTCATATCCAGTAGAATATTTCCCCAAAGGTCTTCTCCACCTTTCACTGTCATTTCTACCCAACATATTTCTTTTGAATTAAGGTCACCCATAATTACTATGTTTCGTCCTTTCAGTAATTCAATTAATGCATTCTTTGTTTCTTGCAACATTTTGGAATTATCACTATCTGTCCAAGACTGTGTTTTTGGTGGCACATATATTACAACAAATTTTCTAATTTTCATATCCCTGTTTTCAACTTTAATCATAATCAATTCCACACTATTTTTTTCCTTCTGTTTTCTTTGTCACATTTAAACCTTTCTTAATCAAAAACATGACTCCTCCACCCTGTTTTTTCTTTCTATTTTCTCCCATTGGTTATATAGACCTTGTCACACAGTATTAGATGGTAGTGGACCTTTTAATTTTGTCTCCACAGTTCCCATTATATCTGGTTTCTTTACTGCCAGATAGTTGTTTAATTCGTCTAGTCCTGAGATCATGCCATCTATGTTAGTATATGTCACTTTTAATTTTTTTTTTTTCCTTTTTTGATGCGCCATTTTCTCAGCCTCAGGTACAGTACTCTCCAAAAAACCTCATTCTTTTCAGTCTGTTCTTCTCTCATTTTTTTTTATTTGCTTCATTTCAATCTGTTCTCTCTTTTTTTATTTGCTTCATTTCTGTCTTTTCTTTCTCTTTATCCTCATCACTCATTTCTTTTTTATACATACATTCTTGTAATTTTCACTATTTGCCATCTTTGCTGCTTTTGATAGTACTTCAGCTATTGTTTGAGACCTTAGTTTGATTTCTAGTGGCCTATACTGTTTTTCTTTTGAGTACTGTCCCACTCTATGTACTTCTTCTATTTCTTTGTCCATTACCTGTCCCTCCTTTTGTATCTCTTTCAGAATTGCTTTTGTAATTTCTTTCTCTTCTTTTTCTCTTTGGTATCTGAGGACATTATGATTTCCTATAATACCATAAACTATGATGCACTTTATTTTAGGTAAATACTACTAGGTAAATACTGTATCTCTTACCCAGTTTTCTTTTCTTTAGTTACAGTATTTTACCATTTCTTTAGCATTTTCCTCTACCTGCTGTTGGACTATTTGTTTAAAGGTTATTTTCTGATTTTCTTGTTCTAGCTTACATTGATTCTTTATTTCTAGGAAAAGCATCTTCTTAATTGTTTCTCCTACTTTCTCAGTCACTGCTTGTATTTGGTCTTGACTTCTTTTTTCAATGCATCATTTTTACTTTTATCTTCATTTTTCATTCTTTTGTCATCACTTCTGACCATATTCAATACTTTTTTTAGATTATTAAACTTTGTTCATCTCATCATTAGCTCTTTGCAGTTGGTTTATCCCTCTGTACATTGCCCTATATTTATCTTTCAAATCTATTAATTCCTCCATCAAATCAGCAATATCTTGATTTCTTATTACATTTTCATACATAGTTTCTTTTTCCACATCTAAACCTTTGCCTAATAACCCTCTTTCTTTTGGAAATCCTGAAAAAAACATTGGTATTCTACCTTTGAGTTGATTTTGGGGTATCAATCATGCATGATTTTTTTTTGTATTACTCTGCTCATGCCCAAACCTCTCTTTGCTGGTTCACTTTTTCTTCTTCTTTTTCTTTCTCCATTTTGTGTATTTAATACACTACACTACTTGAAACTTTAATGCAGAGTGGAGATTTAAACACAGTTGTGCAAGTGTAATTCTTACATAAGTTAGAAGTGTTTTCCTTTTGTATTGATGGCTGGGGAGCCTGGCAAGTATAGACTTTGGAGATCTACTATGGAGTGCTTGTTTTGTGATCTGAGGTTATGTTTTTGTTTGGACATATTGTGTGGTGTTGTAGATCAATCTGGTGGCTGTTGCCAGTTATCTTGGAGGTGTGGGTCTCCTAGAATAGAGACATGGGGAATGGATTTACTGATACATTAATATATATGCATGCCTGGAGAGTTTCCAGGGCCCAAACTGCTGACCTACCTCCATAATGCTTGCCATGGAACTCAAAGTAGAGAAGAGAAAAGGGGTCAAGTCTTGTGGTGCTGGCACTGACATCTGGTCCACATTTCCAATCATTTTCTGCAGGATGAAAGGAGGATGAACCACCAATAGGGTGCCACCAGGAGGCAACCAGATGGATGGGCCACCAGCAAGAATGGAGGAAATTATACATACATACCCGGTACATACATACATATACCAAGGCTTTTTCCCCCTTACAAGGGAAGTAGCCAAAAAGGAAAAGGCATAAAATAATTCCCACCCATTCCATCCCTGAATACTCTCCACCCTCCCTCTTATCTGAGCACATCCTGGAAGACAGGTCATCCCTGTACCTTGTCCACTGCCCTGGGTCAGAAGCAGTGTCGCAAGACACAGCACATCCACAGCAAGGCCGCTTCAATAAATTGGCGACCCCCCCCTCTCCGTCCCCCCATGCATAAAAGGAGAAGACGGGGAGAAATCCCTTTGGGCTGTGTCAAATTTTGCTCACACATACTACATCACCACCCATCCCCCTGCCCATTCCACCTCATGCATCATAACATCATTCATATACAACCATTCTCCATTCACCCCTGTCTTCTGTCCTCTCCCATCCTTCCTCAACAGACATTCCCCTCTTCCCCAAAGCCACCTTCACCCCATCCATCCACCTCATCCTAGGACATCCCCTCATGTTCACTCCCTCCACATCTGCCATCCATACCTCTTTTACTAGTCTTTCTTCACTCATTCTTTCCGTGTGTCCAAACCATCCTAATACTCTTTCATCAACCCTATCTCCCAACTCCCTTTCCACCCCTGTTCTCCTCCTCACCTCCTCATTTCTCACTCTTATCTAGCCTAGTAACCCCCATCATACTTCTCAGACACCTCATCTCAAACACATTCAAACTCCTTCCCTCTTCCTCTCTTATGTTCCATGTTTCTGCCCCATACAGTGCTGTTGGCACAATCACTCCTTCATACAGTCTCCTCTTAGCATCCATTCCCAAATGTCTATTCCTCATTACACTCTTTAATTCACCAAAGCATTTACTCGCTTCTCTCAATCTACATTCTACCTCCACCTTCACTCCACCTTTTCCTGCCACATTTGCACCCAAGTATCTAAAACTATCCACTTCCTCCAGTCGCTCTCCCTTGATTCTCACTTCCAGTCTGCTGTCACTTTCACCCTTTGAACATCTCATCACCTTACTTTTACCCACATTTATCTTCAGCTTTCTTCTATCACACATTCTCCCAAACTCTGTCACCAACTTCCTCAATACCTCCTCCGATCCTGCCACAAGCGCAGTGTCGTCTGCAAACAACAGCTGCCTCACCTCCCACTTTTCTCCATTTTCTTTAACCATCTCCAATCCCTGACCCACCACCCTTGCATTTACCTCTCACACTACCCCATCCATGTATAAGTTGAACAGCCAGGGCGACATAACGCATCCCTGACGAAGTCTCACCTTTACCTTGAACCACTCACTCTCTCCATTTCTAATATTGACACAAGTTCTACTACTCTCGTAAAAACTCTTGACAGCTCCCAGAAGCTTTCCTCCTATCCCATATATCCACAAAACCTCCCACAGTGCCTTTCTGTCTACCCTGTCGTAAGCCTTTTCCAGATCCATAAAAGCCCAAAAAACATCCTTCCCCTTTCCTATAGCTTTCTCACATATCTGTCTTACCACAAAGATCTGATCTACACAACCTCTATCCGTCCTAAATCCACACTGTTCCTCACCAATTACTCCCTCTCTTCCTCTCCTAATCCTCTCAATCAAGATCCTCCCATAAGCCTTTCCAACTACACTTATCATCTGCGTAGAGCTGATGGCCAGGGGTAGTTGCTGCTGATTGGCCCCCAACTCTTGGGGTTGGGGGGTGGTCCCACGACGTAGACGTTGCAGCTCCAGGACATGAGAGGCACACAAACACTTGCTGCAGCCACCACAAACACATCACACCCGCTACACTACATAGCAGAACACCCACACACACCAAGAAACATTAAAACTACACCCATAGACCTTTATTACACACAGATACTCTCTTCTCTTCCTCCACAACCACCAAATACCAGCCTCCGGAAACATATTCATAATCATATCACTCACCGCTCCATTAACACACTGAAAGACAACACACTGCTGCATGCCAGACCCCCTGATATCCACCCTTCTGAATCCTCTCTCCCACGTAAGGACAGAGTCCACTTGGCCAGACTGCGATGCGGTCACCACCCAGCACTTCTAAGCTACCAGAAGAGGCTGGACGACCGTGTTGTGAACAGCTGCCCAGGATGTAACACTTCACCCCATACCATACAACACATAATGGAAGACTGCATTATACACAATCATGCACGCAAACAACACAACATACACTCTATAAAGGATTTGTGGGAAAACCCAGTTTCGGCTGTGGCCTTCCTTGGGGAGACGGGACTGCTCGGACAGACAGTCTAGGGAACGACAACAACAACAACAACTACACTTATCAAGCTAATCCCTCTGAAAATACTACATTCACACTTGTCCCCTTTTCCCTTGTAAAGTGGAACTATACATGCACTCCTCCAATCCACCGGCACTCTACCCTCTCTCCAGCAAACATTAAATAACCTCACCAGCCAGTCCACCATCACTGTACCTACTTTTTTTAGACATTCTGCATGGCATCCATCCAGACCAGGTGCCTTACCTGCTTTCATCACCTTAATAACTGCCTTCACTTCATCCTTCCTTATTTCTCCTCCATTTTCCTCACTCATCATGGTCATTTTCTTAGCATTTCCCACTGCAGCTATCTTTCCCTCCCTATCCTCCTTCACATTTAGCAATTCCCTAAAATATTCTGCCCATCTTCCCCTTACTGCCTTCTCTTCCATTATCATCTCTCCTTCTGCACCTTTTACCTTTTCTTCTCTATTTGATTCGCCTCCTCTTCCTCTCTTAATTTCTTTCCAAAACATCTTTTTATTACTTTCAAAATTTTCTGTCATACTCTTACCCCATTTCACATCTGCTCTCCTTATT
Organism: Oratosquilla oratoria; assembly: GCF_046742065.1. Taxonomy (NCBI): domain Eukaryota; kingdom Metazoa; phylum Arthropoda; class Malacostraca; order Stomatopoda; family Squillidae; genus Oratosquilla; species Oratosquilla oratoria. Next base: position 4,824,923 of record NC_134787.1, read on the forward strand.
GCCTTCTTTACCTTTTGCTTTACTTTTCTTTTCTTTGTACCTCTCATATGACTCCCTTGTCCTATTTTGTAACCAATCTGTGAAAGCTCGCTTCTCTTCTACAACCTTCTTTGTTTCCTCATCCCACCATTCACTACCCTTCCTTATGGCATTAGAAAATCTGGAGCAACACAGGGGTGAAGGTGAGGGAAAGGGAAATTAAGAAGATATAAGGGGGAAGGAGGTATGGGGAGAAGGGAGGGAGGTATGAAATATGGAAGGAGAGTGGGAGGAAGAACAGCATAGACACAACAATGATAAGTTGAGTCCCACAGGGACATTGGCTCTGATAATGTTTGCTATATATATAAATGACATGAATGAAGGTGTAGAATGTTACATGAACTTCTTTGCAGATGATGCAAAAATACTAAAGAAAGTAAGTACAGAGGAAGATTGTGAATCATTACAAATAGACCTAGATAAAACCTGGAAATGGAGTCAAAAGTGGGAAGTGAATTTTAACATCAAGAAGTGTAGTATAATGGAGTTTGGAAAAAGTAAAAACAGAATATCGAGAAATTATAAAATTGGTAAAGTAAAAAAAAGTTAGCTCAGAAAGAGACCTAGGAGTAATAATTGGCAAAGACATGTCACTGGACAAACATATCAATAAAGTAGTCGGAGAAACCTTCAACCTACTAAGGTCAATGAAAGTGGCATTTGACTATATGGATGAGGAAATGATTAACCCCTTCCATACGGTGACACCTACGTAGGCGTCATGAGGAGCAAGTGGGTACGCGAGGATGCCGATGTCGGCTTCTTGATTATATTTATTGTAGTTGTACCTGTGTGACCCCCATACTCTGTAAACTGGCTTCATCATATTTTCTATGGGTATCAAAATTCACGGGTGAAAGAGAGCACGATCGATACAGCGGTGACTTTATTTTTTATAATGTGAGTATTATGATGCAACATCATACGTCTGGCAGCTAATGCTGCCTGCGAGATTTTGGCCCGGAGTGAAGTGGTTAAGAAAATATTAGTTACACTGGTAAGACCAAAATTGGGGTATGCTGCAACACTATGGACACCCGGTACTAAAAAGAATATAAGAAATTAGAAAGAATACAAAAAGCAATGACAAAGATGGCACCAACACTCTCCAAATTGACATAAAATCAAAGATTGTCCAAATTGGAACTACCAACTCTGGAACAAAGAAGAGAAAGATGAGATCTACTGACTATTTATAGAATCATGAAAGGAATGGAAATCCCAGATAGAGATGATTTATTTAAGTGGGACAACAGAAAAACAAGAGGACATGAAAAGAAACTCAGAGGATAATTATAGAAGAGATCTGAAAAAGAATAGCTTCCCACACAGAGTGGTGGCTACCTGGAATAAATTAGATAAGGCAACAGTGTGTGCAAACACTATTCAAGAATTTAAGAACAAACTTGATGCTGAAAGATACAAAGATTCACCACGAGCATAGCTCCTTTCCTGTATAATATAGCTAGGTAAATACAACTAGGTAAAATACTAAAGAAAGTAAGTATTATTATGTAATCCATTTGCCTTTTTACTGACCATGCAAACAATTGATGCTCACCTGCAGTATCCCAGCATCTTCCCCCTAACCTAATATGGCATCCTATTTTAGTGTCATCTCCAAACTAACATCACTATTACTCCCATTGTCCAAGTTGTTTATATACATAATGAACAATAAGGAACCAAAAGCTGAGGAGCCCTGGGGAACTCCACCAGTAACACTACCCCATTTTAACTTGACAACATTAATGGTGACCCGCTGTTTTCCATCACTAATCCATGCTCTGATCCATTCAGACACTTTTCCTCCTATGCCATGGACCTTGATTTTATCTAGTAGTCTCAGATGGGGCACCTTGTTAAAAGCTTTGCTTAAGTTGGGGTATAACATTATAACTGTCATTGTTATCTACTGCGTTGTAGACAATAGTGTAAAAGGATAAAAGATTAGTTACACACAACCTACCCTTGGTGAACCCATGCTGTGAGTTATGAATCAGATTGTGCCTCTCCAAATGTTCCCTGATACTATTTGCTATTAACCCCTTCCATACGGTGCCGCACACGTAGGCGTCATGGGGAGCGAGTGTATTCGCGAGGCTGCCATATCGGCGTCTTGATTATATTTATTGTAGTCGCCCCTCCATAATGACATTCTTTCTAATTCTTTTGTAATCGCATTTTCTATGGTTATCAAAATTCACGGGTGAAGAGAGAACGATTGATATAAGCGGTGACTATATTTTATGATGCGAGTATTATTACGACACGTCGTACGGCTGGCATTGGCTGCTGCCACCGAGATCCAAGTCCATGACGCCTACGTGTGCGGCACCGTATGGAAGGGGTTAATGATTCCAGCATTTGACCTATAACTGACTTCAAACTGATTGTTCTGTAGTTATACATAGAATATTTATCACTCATTTTAAATACATGAACAATGTTTGCCTTCCCCCAAGAAATAGGCATGAATTCAATGTCAAACTGACTGACTAGATACTCCTGTTAATTGCTCATAGATATTAAGTTTGGGAATGGATGCTAAGAGGAGACTGTATGAAGGAGTGATTGTGCCAACAGCACTGTATGGGGCAGAAACATGGAACATAAGAGAGGAAGAGAGAAGGAGTTTGAATGTGTTTGAGATGAGGTGTCTGAGAAGTATGATGGGGGTTACTAGGCTAGATAAGAGTGAGAAATGAGGAGGTGAGGAGGAGAACAGGGGTGGAAAGGGAGTTGAGAGATAGGGGTGATGAAAGAGTATTAGGATGGTTTGGACACATGGAAAGAATGAGTGAAGAAAGATTAGTAAAAGAGGTATGGAAGGCAGATGTGGAGGGAGTGAATATGAAGGGACGTCCTAGGATGAGGTGGATGGATGGGGTGAAGAGGGCTTTGGGGAAGAGGGGAATGTCTGTTGAGGAAGGATGGGAGAGGACAGAAGATAGGGATGAATGGAGAATGGTTGTATATGGATGATGTGATGCATGAGGTGGAATGGGCAGGGGGATGGGGGGTGAGGTAGTATGTGTGAGCAAAATTTGACGCAGACCAAAGGAATTGCTCCCCGTCTTCTCCATTATGCATGGGGGGATGGAGAGGGGGGGTCGCCGATTTAATGAAGCGGCCTTGCTGTGGATGTGCTGTGTCTTGCGACACTGCTTCTGACCCAGGGCAGTGGACAAGGTGCAGGGATGACCTGTCATCCAGGAGGTGCTAAGATAAGAGGGAGGGTGGAGGGGTGTGGAGTGTATTCAGGGTTGGAATGGGTGGGAATGATTTTATGCCTTTTCCTTTCTGGCTACCTCCCTTGTAAGGGGGAAAAAGCCTTATATGCTGGTCAATGACATTGGTCTGTCATTCAGTGGTGTCTCCTTACTTCCCTTTTTACAAAGTGATAATAATTTAGTCCTTTTCAGATCATGTGGCACTACTCCTTTTTCTAAATGAACACACAGACTATGAATCTTGTCTGTCAATTGCTCCTTATATTCTTCATGCATCCAGCTTAAGATTCCATCAGGTCCTGAAGGTTTTCTCACATCCAGTGATCCCAAAAGATTAAGCACTTGCCTCACTTCTATGTTTATACCTTATAACAACAAATTACTGCTCACCTCTCCTTACTCTATAAAACTCTATTCCTTTGTGAAGACAGATTCAAAACTTTCATTATTCTTGGCTGAACTGAAGCCTCATAAAAAATAGGAGTTGATGGAGAGTGGTTGTAAATAGATGAGGAAATTATGCTAGCTGAAGTGATGTTCTTGTCTTTTCTAACTTTTTTGACAAAGTGAGAGAAGTCACCATCATATGAAGCTGTGGGGGGTAAACTGTGTCTTGTTGCACTGACTTTGATCCCAGTGATGTTGCAGGGAACAGGGATGACCCTTCATCCATAAGATGTTAAGACAAGAAGTTCAATAGGAAGTTTTGAATAGATGTGGGTGGGTGCATGTTCTAACTTGGACATCCCCTTATAAAAGTTAAAAGATCTTTCAGTTAATGTATATACATATATACTTTACTTTGAAAGGTACCACATAAGAAACTACTGTAGAAATTGGGAAATAAAAGTGGTATCAAAGGCACTGTGATCTGCACTCACATCCATAATCACGATGGCTGTCTCACGTGCCTCCATGTCCACTGTCTTGGCTGCCCCTTTAGTCCCTGAGACACCTGAAAATAGAAGAAAGAAGTAATTATAATGCTGCTTCTAGACATGTTTAATGTAGGGGCTTATCTGAATAATTTGACATAGGTTGCTGAGATTGCATTCAAGGTCCTAGTGTTTCCTTGCTTCAATATGCTGGGTTAAATAATATCATACATAAGATGAACATCAAGATCCATATGCTGTTATATGAACCAGGAGCCAACATTTGTAGTGATGATCCATGTGTCATTCTGAAGGATGACAAGTCACAACATGCTCCACAAAGCATACCAGCAGTTGTATTAAAAAAATCTGGAAGTTTTCAATCTAGAACTAGGATGTTTTAATGATTTGAAGTTGGAGATCATATTCAAGCCAAAAGTGAACCCATTTATCTGCAAACTGTTGTATGTAACATATGTTACATAGTAAGAAGGATATGGTAGTAAAATATACTCTTAGTTACAGGTGTAACTTTTGGATATGGGGTTGGTGATTGAGCTCCTATTCTAATCTCACCTCAGTCCACATCATCCTCAATGACACTTCCCACCACTCCTCCATGCATTTGAACATCTCATCACTTACTGATTGACAGAACCCTGTGACTGTTGTTCCTTTCTCTTCACTTTTGCTCTCACCTGTATCACGTCCATGAACATTCAATGACTTACTTATGGAACATCTGGTTGGAACCCTTCTGCCAGACCCTTTTATTCCATGACTCTTTGCAGGAGAAAAATGCAAAAGAAGGGGACCTTGGTCCCCTTAATCCATCCCAATGAGTTGCCTTCTATGACAGATATAGTAACACAATGGTGGAATTCTTCTTCCATCATAGGAGGACCAAAAAAAAAAGATGAAGGGTTTTAGACATGATAGAGGACATGTATTAGGAGCCAGCAAAAAGGAAGGACAGCAATATCAAAAAGTGTCTCAACATTCATTTATGAGCAGAGATTTTTCTCTAATACAGACAAATGAGGTGTGGCTCCAGTTCATAGAGGTATCCCAAAACAGTCCCTAAGTTACTAAATGCATGTGACCATGTAATGAATACACTAATACAGTAGTCCTAGTAACTATGGACTAAGATATAAAACCTTCAATAAAGAAGAGCAAGAAATTATTTGGATTTCCTTTTTGAGTAAACACATCTTGGTTATTGAAGTCCTTCACTTCTACATCCTGCCACGCCTACTCACACCAAGTTGCACCC
>NC_134787.1:4835348-4925348 GCF_046742065.1 Oratosquilla oratoria
CGGCGACCCCCCCTCTCTGTCCCCCTTTGCATATAAGGAGAGGACGGGGAGAAATCCCTTCGGGCTGCGTCAAAATTTACTCACACATACTACCCCCCCCGCACATTCCTCCTCATGCAGTCACAACATCATCCATATACAACCATTCTCCACTCACCTCTGTCTTCCAATCAAAACCAACAATAGCAGTTTTATTCCCGGAATTCTCTATTCACTTAAAAACACAAAATTACAAATGAAGGTAAAGTTTTAGTTTCAACCATGGGCGCAATATAGCAATAGAAAATTAATTATTAATTTTGTAAATTATAATGTATCAACATAGTATGCAATTTTGTGAGCGGAAATAAAAAAAAGTGCTAAAACAGATTTCATAAGTAACGAAGTCGTGTCGGACGAATGGTACGCCATGTTTGTTATGATAGATGCTGACATTGAAGAAATAAAAGGGTGATAAATTTGTCTAACCTAACCTAACCTGTGTTTAATAAATCATTACCTGCAAATTAAATGTCATCCAGCTCATCCTCGTTGTCATCGTCATGAGAGACGTTATCGTCCCGATCCTATGCTACCGACTTCGTTCATTAGCATATTTGCTTGTAGCAAGGTATTTTTTATTTTCATTCCCGCCCACAAAATTGCATATTACCTTGATACATTTTAATTTACAAAATTAATAATTAATTTTCTATTGCTACATTGCGCCCATGGTCGAAACTAAAAAGATACCCAAATGACTACAGTCTGAGTGGAGCGAGACTAGACCAATGCAAAGTGGCTGTCTGTGTTGTGGACGCTATCATGTCATAGCCATGATAGCATGAATGAATGCGGTGGCATGGACTCGAAAACTCGAAGTTTTCGCAACTTTCTTGTCAAGATACATGCATCTTGGTTATATCTTGGTTGTAACTATTGCTAGGCCTATGCACTGTCGCTGTCGGCAGGCTAGCTACGAAACGTGTCAAAATAGAACGTCACTGCCCGAGGCAATTTTTTGCACTGAAGCCACACATAAGGCGCACCACATGATTTTGGCCGATTTTAAGGATTTTGCCCACGTCTTATGGTCCGAAAAATATGGTAAGTGTAACCTCAAATAAACTTTCCACATCCTCTAGCCTCTCTTCCATCAAATGTACATCTAATCCACCACCATCATCGCTTCTTGCACATCTCACTTTAATTTTCCCCACATTTACTTTCAACTTTCATGTTCACCCACCCATCATACAAAATATAGTAAACTCTATTATAAAAACAGAAGTCAGATTTGGAGTCAGTGGTATCATAAATTATGGAGCCAAAGTTTGAGGTTTTGTGTACTGACTCTCAAAAGTTTGCTTTCTCTTCTTTTATAGTATCCATACCTTTGCAAGGCCCACGTGATACTCAGTGAAGGTTCCATCAATGTCGCTGATGTCACAGTAGATGTTCATATCCCCAACAGGCAGTACCACTGTGACATGGGAGTTCCTTGAAGCCACAATTGTTTTCTTGACACTCTCATCTTCAAATGCTGTCATGAGTGGACATGTTACCTAATATATTTTATATATCCTGCCTTTTCATAAAGCAGAAAGTGATTCTTTTTAATAGAATAGTTATTTCAGTGCTATTTTACCTTTGTACTGTGCATTGTCTTTGAAAGAACTTAAACCATAATAAAGTGCATACCATTTGATAGTAAACTGGTTAGGCTACATGCTAATGTCAAATTCACTGAGGTAATATGATACAATTTAATTCAGTTGGGATGAACATTGTTTTAATGCAATCTCAATCAACCAAAACTCCTTTTATACCTGTCATTTCTTTCCTGTGACAAAAAAAGTCTGGTGTTACTTAAAATAAAAATCTGTAAAGTAGATAGACAGAGCAACTTACTGTAGAAAGAGTACTGTCCCATGCCAACTCCATCTGGGTCAGCCCAGTTATCGCACGTCAACTCAAAACTGCTTATAAGGGCAAGGCCTTTATCTGGGTTGAGACTGCAGTTTCCTCCAGTGGGAGACTTGTTTATGATTAAACTGAGTGTTGTTTCACCTGTGAAAATCAGTATGAAATATCAATGTGCCACTGTGATATGTTTGACTTTGACTTTGCCTTGTAACTACAAAGGCTTCTGATGTGGTGGCTAGCACTGATGGCCCAGCAGTGGTTAAATTCTTATCCTATGTTGAAGCAGAAATTTTGTCCATGCTTTTAGTGTTGTGAATTGGTTATCTACATAAACATGAAGTATTCCTCCAATAAATGCAGCATAACTGCAGTAACCTCAATATCATCATACTGTGGCATAGCAAAAGGGCATGGGTAATGACTACTCTGGACAACAAAACTGGTCTCTTTACCTAGGACTGGCTGATCAATATTATAGAATTTGCATTAGGGGTGGCAATAAATGGATAGGCTAGTTATTTTTTGTATATTGTACCAATTGATGCATGAGGTTTTATAATAGATATTCAAAGGGTGTTATGAGAAATAGGCAACTGGGAAGGGATGCAAAGAAGAGATTGTATGAAAGGGTGATTGTGCCAATGGTATTGTATGGGGCAGAGACTTGGAATATAAGAGAGGCAGAGAGGAAAAAATGAAAGGTTTTTGAGACGAAATGTCTGGGAAGTATGGTAGGAGCTACAAGGTTGGAAAGAGTAAGAAACAAGGTGAGGAGGATAGTGGGAGTAGAAAAGGAGATGACAGACAGGGCCGATAAAACATTATTGGGATGGTTTAGACATGGAAAGAATGAGTGATGAAAAATTAATAAAAAAAGGTGTGGAAGGCAGAGGTGGAGGGAGTGAACTTGAGTGGACAACCAAAGATGAGATTGATGTATGGGGTGAAGGGAGCACTGAGAAAGAGGGGAATGTCTGTTAAGGAAGGAAGAAAGCAGGCAGGAGATAGTGATGAGTGGAGAATGAGTGTATGGATAGGCTAGTTATTTTTTGTAGATTGTACCAATTTATACATGAGGTTTTATAATAGATATTTAAAGGGTGCCATGAGAAATAATCAACTGAGAATGGATGAAAAGAGGAGATTGTATGAAGGGGTGATTGCACAGATGGTACTGTATGGGGCAGAGACTTGGAATTTAAAAGAGGCAGAGAGGAAAAGTTGAAAGGTTTTTGAGATGAAATGTCTGAGAAGTATGGTAGGAGTTACAAGGTTGGACAGAATGAGAAACAAGGTGAAGAGGATAGCAGGAGTGGAAAAGGAGATGATACATAGGGCTGATGAAACATTATTGGGATGGTTTAGACACATGGAAAGAATGAGTAATGAAAGATTAGTAAAAGAGGTGTGGGAGGCAGAGGTGGAGGGAGTGAATTTGAGGGGACAACCAAGGATGAGAAAGAGAGGAATGTCTGTTGAGGAAGGAAGGGAGCATGCTGGAGATAGGGATGAGTTGAGAATGTGTATGGATGATATTGTTATGCAAGGAAGGGAGGACTGGAGAATAGGGGCTGCTTATGTGTGAGTAATATTTTGACACAGCCTGAAGTGATTTCTCCTTGTCTTCTCTTTTTCTGCATGAGGGGATGGAGAGGGGGGTTGCTGATTAAGTGAAGTGGCCTTGCTGTGAATATACTGTGTCCTGCTGCATTGTGTTTGACCCAGGGCAGTTGGCAGGTGCAGGGATGAGGTGTCATATATGAGGAGCTGAGGTGGGAGGGGTGGAAAGGGTGGTGGAGGGGAGTGACATGGGTGGGAATAAGTACATACTTCTGACTTAGCTACTTCCCTTATAAAGGGGAATTTTTTTTTGGTATATTGATAATACAGTGAGACCTCTCATTAACAGACATTAATTAGCTGCATTTGTAGTGTTTTTGCTATGTTTTTGGTGTTTTGGAGTGTTTTTTGAGTGGCACAGTGATTGCACGCACTAAACAAGAGCACCAAAAACACTGAAAACACAGCGAAAACACCGCAAACACAGCTAGTTAATGTCCGTTAATGAGAGGTCTCACTGTAGATAAACATGCAATGTGTGGTGATCTAAGCTTCATGTAACTTTATATGTATAATTGCCTGATAGGTTACACATTCTTTTGTCTACTTATAACTAATTATGCATATTAACCTGATTAGAATATGTATGTTTACTTACATTGTTTTCAGACTGTATTGATGTTGTGTAAGTTGAATAAAGCCAAAAGAAAGGTTTGGACTCTTCTTTATGAATACCACAATTTATTCAACTAACAAGCTGCGTCTGATCTGAAGATGGATAAATTCCTGAGACCTGAACGCCTGGATGTATATCCCAACCTGCCTACTACTTTCTATGCATTCCTGGAATCCATCACAAGCCTTGATCCAAACAAGCTAGATACATTGATTAATTTTGTCTCTCCAACTATATGTGGTTACATTGCAGAGTGTACCTATGATTCAGCTATAGATTTTCTCAAAGACCTCTATGTCAAGCCCAAAAATTAAGTATTCACCTCTACTGCTTATTCATATGGGGACCTCTCCCCTTCACCTCATCCACTTTAGAAATTTACAGAACAGGTAAGAAGAACTTTCCTAGGGGTTGCATAATTTATCCATCCATTTACAAAAAGTATAAAGAGAATAAGGTGATACAGCCCATGTTGGAACCAGGTAAAAGTTTCAATCTAGGTATAGTATTATAATTGGAGAGAAGCCCTCACAATTGTCACTTCTTTCCTGTATACTACAATTATTAGATACATACTTACTCCTATCTTTTGGAGTCTATTCCTTGCTCAATAGACATTCCTCTTACATAAAATGCCCCCCTTGAACCTGTACATTCACCTCATTTTGGTCTTTACATCAAGTTCACTCCATCTACTTCTGCTTTCCACACTCTTTTTCCTAGCCTTTCCTTATTCTTTCCATGTGCCCAAACCATCTCACCTCTCTTTGATCAACCTTGTCTGCCAGCTGTCTTTCCACCCCTACTCTCTATCTCATTTATCACATTTCTCACTCTATCCATTCTCATTATACTTACCATACTCTTTAAATATTTCATGCCAAACACATAAAAGCTCTTCCTTTCTGACTCCTTCAAATGCCATGCCAACACTCCATACAGTACCATGGGCACAATCATTCGTTCATAAAACCTCCTGTTCATGTTTATCCCCAGATACCTATTCCTCATAACTCTTCATTCCCTCAGGCATTTACTTGCATGGTGCTACACAGAGTGAAGGATATAGGGAAGATTGAGAGATTACAAAGGGCAGTAACCAAAATGGTCTCCAGCTTGTCAGATAAATCATAAGAGGAAAGATTAAAAGTACTGGGTCTGCCAACTTTGATAGATAGAAGAGAAAGAAGTGATATCATTTCAGTATTGAGGTCACACAACGGGTTAGATGGCATTAACACAGAGCTGATTTAAAGTGACACAATATGAGGATGAAACCTTTATTAAAAGTACAATGTTTTGCCATATGAGATTTTATCCTCATATGGTGTCTACTCTGACCCATTAAGAGAAGAGATCTCTTGATTAAGGATGGAAGGGCTTTAAGAGGTCATGGGAACAAATTAAGAAAGACCACATGTCTAAAGGATGTGAAGAAATACAGTTGTCCATATGGCTCTATAAATACATGGAAAAGCTTAGTAGGTGATATAGCCTAAGCTTTAATACATGAATTCTGATCTGAATATAATAATTGGAAGTCAAGGATACAGATTAAGTTGAACTGTATATGAATTTGAGGCTATGTATGAAAAATTGGAGAGTAGGACATGGGACCCAACAAGTATTTACCTAGTTGTATTTTGCAGGAGGAGAGCTATGCTCATAGTGATCCGCAGTTGTTTCTTTCCACATCCAGTTCTTTCTTAAAATCATGTATAATTTTAGCACTCACTGTTTTCTTATTCAATTTATTCCATGTATTTACCTAGTTGTATTTACCTAGTTGTATTTTATGGGAAGGGGAGCTATGCTCGTGGGGTCCCGTCTTCATATCTCATTTTATCTAAACTATTTTTAAATTCATGTATTGTTTTTGCACACACCACTTTCTCATCTAACTTGTTCCAACTGTCTATTACTCTGTGAGGAAAGCTGTTCTTTTTCAGATCTCTTCTATAGCTGTCTTTTTTTATTTTCTTTCCGTGTCCTCTTGTATTTCTATCATCCCATTTTATCAGATTCTCTCTATCAGTAATTTCTATGCCTTTCATGATTCTGTAAATAGCTATCAAATATCCTCTCTCTCTTCTTTGCTCTAGTGTCTGTAGTTCAAGTTTTGCTAGTCTCTCTTCATATGATAGTTTTGAGAGTGTTGGTGCCAGTTTTGTAATTGCTCTTTGTATTCTTTCAAGTTTTTTTTATAAAATTTTTTTGTACTTGGTGACCATATCGTTGCTGCATATTCCAATCTTGGTCTTATTAGGGTGATTAGAATTTTCTTCACCATTTCTTCATCCAGGTATGTAAATGCAACTTTGATTGTTCTTATCAAATTATAAGTTTCTCCAAAAATCTTATTTATATGTTTCTCAGGTGACATATTATTCATAACAATGACTCCCAGGTCCTTCTCATTTTCTACTTTTTTTATTCCTTCTTCTCCCAATTTATATGCTCCTGTTATTCTGTTTTTGCTTTTTCCAAATTCCATTATACTACACTTTTTAGTGTTGAACTCCATCTCCCACTTCCTACTCCATTCCCATACTATATTTAGATCACTCTGTAGTGACTCACAATCTTCTTCCGTGTTCACTTTTTTTTAATAGTTTTGCATCATCTGCAAAGAAGCTCATATAGCTTTCAATTCCTTCATCCATATCATTAATATATATAGCAAACATTATTGGGGCCAGAACTGTTCCTTGCAGAACACCACTTATTACTTCATCCCATTTTGAGTGCTTGTCTCTTATCACTACTCTCATTTTCCTTTCTTGCAAAAAGTCGTCCATCCAATTAAGCAGTTTGCCCTGTATTCCTCCTTCAGTTTCTAATTTCTTAAGCAACTTCTTATGTGGTACTTTGTCAAAAGCTTTTTTTAGGTCTAGAAATGCACAATCAGCCCATCCATCTCTTTCTTGTATTATATCCATTAGCCTTGAATAGAAACATATTAAATTGGTGACGCATGATTGTCCTTGTCTGAATCCAAATTGCCTTGGATTTAACATGTTTTTTTCTAAATATTTTACCCATCTGCTTTTGATAATTCTTTCACAAATTTTTGCTATTGTACTTGTTAGAGACTGGTCTATAGTTGGTAGGGTCTTCTTTACTTCCTCCTTTATATATAGGTACTATATTTGCTTTTTTCCAATCTTCTGGAACATTTCCTTCTTTCAAGGAACTGTTTATTATGCTATGTATTTTGTCTGCCAGTTCATTCCTGCATTCTTTCAAAATCCAGTTTGCTATTTCACCTGGTCCATGCGATTTTCTGACATCAAGATTACTCAAGTGTTTCAATATTTTGTTCTTTGTTACTTCTATTTCTTTCATGGGAGGGACTGTCTTTCCATTCGATCTCTTCAGGTTGTATGTTCTCCCTTGTAAACACTGATTTAAAATGTTTGTTCATAATTTCCGCCATTTCCATTTCCTCTGTGTATTGAACTCCTCCTTGGCTTAATTTCTCCAAGTATTGTTTGTTTTTCAATTTGTTGTTTACAAATCTGTAAAATAGTTTTGGTTGATCTTTACACTTTTCTATGACATCTTTTTCATATTTTCTCTTTTCCTCTCTGCACGTTTGTACATATTCATTTCTATAACAAGTATATATTTTCCATTTTTCAGGCCTTCTGTCTTTTTTCCATCTGGTCCAAGCTTTGTCTCTTTTGTCTTTTAACTCCCTACAACTTCTATTGTACCAGCATTTTACATGTTCTTTTTCTTGTTTTTGTCTTGGGACATACTTTTCCACTCCTTTTTTGTAAATTTTTGTCAAAATATTCCATTTCTCTTCCACTGATGTTTCTTCTTTGTATATTTCTTCCCAGTTTTCTTGTTGAAAGAATTCTCTTATTTTATCAAAGTTTGTTTTTTCATACATCATTCTTCCTTTTCTATATTGTTCATTTCTTTTCATGTATTTTTTTTTTCATTTATTTCCAGTTCAATGAATATGTGGTCACTTTTACTTATTGGTGTTTTATATTCAATCTTGTCCACTATTCTAGGTTCAGATGTAATTATTAGGTCTAGTCTCGATGGTTCTTCTTCATTTCTATACCTAGTGTTCTCCTGTATCCATTGTGTCATTGTATTGTCAGTAATCATCTCAAGTAGAGAGTTTCCCCATGAGCAGTCTCCACCCTTTACTGTCATCTCTTCCCAGCAGATTTCTTTGCAATTAAAGTCGCCCATCATAACTATTCTTCCTCCATCTTCCATTATCTTATTTAATGTTATCTTTGTGTCCTCTAACATACTTTTATGTTCACTCTCTTCACACGAGGCCGTTTTCGGAGGCACATGATTTATCACAAACTTTCTGCTCTTCTTATCTCTGTCTTCCACTTCAATCATAATCATCTCTACTGTATTCTTTCCATATGTGACACACCTCACGTTTATATCCTTCTTAGTCAGGAACATAACTCCACCCCCTTGCTTTGTCTCTCTGTTTCTAATCCAATAATTATATGCATCATGTCCTACACTGTTGGGTGGTAGTGGACCTTTTAATTTTGTTTCTACAATTCCCATTATGTCCGGTTCTTTTTCCTTCAAATAATCATTCAGCTCATTCAATCCTGTTATTAATCCATCTATATTTGTGTAAGACACTCTTAGTTTTCTGTCACTTCCATTGTGTTCTCTGTTTCCCTTATGTTTTTCTCTTGTATGTCGAATTTCCTTAGTTTCATATTCACTACTCTCCAATAGAATCTCTCTTTTTCTGACTCTGTTCTGTTCTCGTTTTTTTCCTTAGCTTCAAGTCATTTCTTTTTTCTTCCTCTCTTTCCTCTTTATTCATTTCCCTTTTTATCCATACCTTTTTATATTGTTCACTTGTTGCTAGATTCCCTGTTTTGGATAAGATATTCTCTGCCGTTGTTTGTGACCTGAATTTAATCTTAATTGGTCTGGTCTTATCTGTACTATACTTTCCGAGTCTGAACTTCTCTTCGATGTGTTTCATTATTTCTGGCTCATCTTCCTGAACTAATTGTAGTAAACTGCTTACTTTTTCATTTTCCTCTTTGATTCTTGAGGTTCTATCTGGGTTATGTTTCTCTTCCATTCCTAATATAATTATACATTTCTTTTTGTCTGCTAAGTCTCTTACAATATTCTCCTTCTGTCTCATCACTTTGATAACTGAGTCTTCAGTTTGTTCTTTCATTTGCTGTTTAATTATATCAGTAAATGCAACTTTACTGTTTTCCTGTATCTTTCTCCACCCCTGTGCCTCTTTTGCTATTGTTTTTTTACTGTCTTTATTGTTCCTTTTTAATTCTTTATTCTCCTCTTTTACTTCTCTTAACTGTCTTTTTAGTTCTTCTATTTCATCAGTTAAGTTTTTGTTCGCCTTCTCTAGTTCTTCCAGTCTTTCAACCTTTTCTGCAAGTTTTGACATTTTACCAAACCTAATCTCCCAATGTTCAGTCATTTGTTCAAGCCTTTCCTCCAGTTTTGCTAGTCGGGGGAGGTTGGTATCCGCCTCCCCCTCTTTAAATCCTTGGAAATTGTTATCCTCACCTTCCATTGAATTGTTCTTATCTATGTTTCTAATCTTTACATTTTTGTTCGACATTTCGTCGTCACTAAATTGGTTGGGACCTCTTTTGTTTACATGGCGTCTGCCTGCCTAGGCCAAGTCCTCTCCTTCCTCATTTCCTTCCATTTCCCTCAGTAATCCCTCCCCTTCTCCTTTTTCCTCACTTTCCCACTACACCATGAGCAATTTCCCCCCCCACCCTGTAAATACAATAGGTACTTCCTTTGCTTTGGGATCCACGAAAATTTCACTTTTTCTTCAAAATGTCCTCTACGCCGTTCGTTCAGTGGAGTGTGTATTTACCTAGTTGTATTTTACGGGAAGGGGAGCTATGCTCGTGGGGTCCCGTCTTCATATCTCATTTTATCTAAACTATTTTTAAATTCATGTATTGTTTTTGCACACACCACTTTCTCATCTAACTTGTTCCAACTGTCTATTACTCTGTGTGGAAAGCTGTTCTTTTTCAAATCTCTTCTATAGCTGTCTTTTTTTATTTTCTTTCCGTGTCCTCTTGTATTTCTGTCATCCCATTTTATCAGATTCTCTCTATCAGTAATTTCTATGCCTTTCATGATTCTGTAAATAGCTATCAAATCTCCTCTCTCTCTTCTTTGCTCTAGTGTCTGTAGTTCAAGTTTTGCTAGTCTCTCTTCATATGATAGTTTTGAGAGTGTTGGTGCCAGTTTTGTAATTGCTCTTTGTATTCTTTCAAGTTTTTTTGTACTTGGTGACCATATTGTTGCTGCATATTCTAATCTTGGTCTTATCTGGGTGATTAGGATTTTCCTCACCATTTCTTCATCCAGGTATGTAAATGCCACTTTGATTGTTCTTATTAAATTATAAGTTTCTCCAAAAATCTTATTTATATGTTTTTCAGGTGACATATTATTCATAACAATGACTCCCAGGTCCTTCTCATTTTCTACTTTTTTTATTCCTTCTTCTCCCAAATTATATGATCCTGTTATTCTGTTTTTGCTTTTTCCAAATTCCATTATACTACACTTTTTTGTATTGAACTCCATCTCCCACTTCCTACTCCATTCCTGTACTTTATTTAGATCTCTCTGTAGTGATTCACAATCTTCTTCAGTTTTCACTCTTTTCAGTAGTTTTGCATCGTCTGCAAAGAAGCTCATATAGCTTTCAATTCCTTCATCCATATCATTAATATATATAGCAAACATTATTGGGGCCAGAACTGTTCCCTGCAGGACACCGCTTATTACTTCATTCCATTTTGAGTGCTGGTTTCTTATCACTACTCTCATTTTTCTTTCTTGCAAAAAGTCGTCCATCCAATTTAGTAATTTACCTTGTATTCCTCCTTCAGATTCTAGTTTCTTAAGCAACTTCTTATGTGGTACTTTGTCAAAAGCTTTTTTTAGGTCTAGAAATGCACAATCAGCCCATCCATCTCTTTCTTGTATTATATCTATTAGCCTTGAATAGAAACATATTAAATTGGTGACGCATGATCGTCCTTGTCTGAATCCAAATTGCCTTGGATTTAGTACGTTGTTTTTTTCCAAGTATTTTACCCATCTACTTTTGATAATTCTTTCACAAATTTTTGCTATTGTACTTGTTAGAGAGACTGGTCTATAGTTGGTAGGTTCTTCTTTATTTCCTCCTTTATATATAGGTACTATATTTGCTTTTTTCCAATCTTCTGGAACTTTTCCTTCTTTCAAGGAAATGCTTATTATGCTATGTATTTTGTCTGCCAGTTCATTCCTGCATTCTTTCAGAATCCAGTTTGCTATTTCATCTGGTCCATGTGATTTTCTGACATCAAGATTACTCAAGTGTATCAATATTTCATTCTTTGATACTTCTATTTTTTCTATAGGGGGGACTTTCTCTTTCCATTCAATCTCTTCAGGTTGTATGTTCTCCCTTGTAAACACTGATTTAAAATGTTTGTTCATAATTTCCGCCATTTCCATTTCCTCAGTGTATTCAACTCCCCCTTGTCTTAATTTCTCCAAGTCCTGTTTGTTTTTCAGTTTATTGTTTACAAATCTGTAGAATAGTTTTGGTTGATCTTTACATTTTTCTATGACTTCTTTTTCATATTTTCTCTTTTCCTCTCTGCATGTTTGTACATATTCATTTCTATAACTGGTATATATTTTCCATTTTTCAGGTTTTCTGTCTTTTTTCCATCTGGTCCAGGCTTTGTCTCTTTTGTCTTTTAACTCCCTACAACTTTTGTTGTACCAGCATTTTACATATTCTTTTTCTTGTTTTTGTCTTGGGACATACTTTTCCACTCCTTTTTTGTAAATTTTTGTCAAAATATTCCATTTCTCTTCCACTGATGTTTCTTCTTTGTATATTTCTTCCCAGTTTTCTTGTTGAAAGAATTCTCTTATTTTATCAAAGTTTGTTTTTTCATACATCATTCTTCCTTTTCTATATTGTTCATTTCTTTTGATATATTTTTCTTCATTAAGTTCCAGTTCAATCAATATGTGTCACTTTTACCTATTGGTGTTTTACATTCAATCTTGTCCACTATTCTAGGTTCAGATGTAATTAATAAGTCTAGTCTCGATGGTTCTTCTTCATTTCTATACCTAGTGTTCTCCTGTATCCATTGTGTCATTGTGTGGTCAATAATCATCTCGAGTAGAACATTTCCCCATGAGTCGTCTCCACCCTTTACTGTCATTTCTTCCCAGCAGATTTCTTTGCAATTAAAGTCGCCCATTATAACTATTCTTCCTCCATCTTCCATTATTTTATTTAATGTTATCTTTGTGTCCTCTAACATACTTTTATGTTCACTCTCCTCCCATGAGGCTGTTTTCGGAGGCACATAATTTATCACAAATTTTCTGCTCTTCTTATCTCTGTCTTCCACTTCTATCATAATCATCTCTACTGTATTCTTTCCATATATGACACCTTTCACGTTTATATCCTTCTTAGTCAGGAACATAACTCCACCCCCTTGCTTTTTCTCTCTGTTTTTAATCCAATAATTGTATGCATCATGTCCAACACTGTTGGGTGGTAGTGGGCCTTTAAATTATTTTTCTACAATTCCCATTATGTCCGTTTCTTTTTCCTTCAAATAATCATTCAGCTCATTCAATCCTGTTATTAATCCATCTATATTTGTGTAAGACACTCTTAGTTTTCTGCCACTTCCATTGTGTTCTCTGTTTCCCTTATGTTTTTCTTTTGTATGTCGAACTTCCTTAGTTTCATGTTCACTACTCTCCAATAGAATCTCTCTTTCTCTGACTCCGTTCTGTTCTCGTTTTTTGCCTTAGCTTCCAGTCTTTTCTGCTTTTCTTCCTCTCTTTCCTCTTTATTCATTTCTCTTTTTATCCATATCTTTTTGTATTGTTCACTTGTTGCTAGTTTCCCTGTTTTGGATAAGATATTCTCTGCCGTTGTTTGTGACCTGAATTTAATCTTAATTGGTCTGGTCTTATCTGTGCTATACTTTCCGAGTCTAAATTTCTCTTCGATTTGTTTCATAATTTCTGGTTCATCTTCCTGAACTGATTCTAGTAATTGGCTTACTTTTTCATTTTCCTCTTTGATTCTTGTGGTTCTATCTGTGTTGTGTTTCTCTTCCATTCCTAATATAATTATACATTTCTTCTTGTCTGCTAAATCTCTTACTATATTCTCCTTTTGTCTCATCACTTTAATAACTGAGTCTTCAGTATGTTCTTTCAATTGCTGTTTGACTATGTCAGTGAATGAAACCTTATTTCCTTCATGGGTTTTCTTCCAATTTTTAGTTTCTTTAGCTATTGTCTCTCTGTTTTCTTTACTATTCTTCTTCAATTCCTCATTCTCCACCTTAACTACTCTTACCTGGCGTTGTTGGTCTTCTAGTTCAACAGTTAAGTTTTTATGCGCCTTTTCTAGTTCTTCCAATCTTTCAACCCTTTGTAAAATGGTGTTCATATGACCTAACCTACTCTCCAAGTCCTCGATCACCTTATCAACCTTCTTCTCTAGTCTTGTCAGTCGGGGGGGGTTTGTGTCCCCCCCACTCTCTTTAAATCCCTTGAAAATATTCTCATCACT
Organism: Oratosquilla oratoria; assembly: GCF_046742065.1. NCBI lineage: Eukaryota > Metazoa > Arthropoda > Malacostraca > Stomatopoda > Squillidae > Oratosquilla > Oratosquilla oratoria. The sequence continues at coordinate 4,849,121 of NC_134787.1, forward strand.
TTCTACTGTATTGTTCCTATCTATACTTCTAATCTTTACATTCTTATTAGACATTCCGTCGTCCTCCAGCTCGTCTTGCGGTCGCTTGTTTACTTTTCGGCGGTCTGTTAGGGCCAAGTCCTCTACTTCCTCATTTCCTTCCATTTCCCCAGCAATCCCTCCCCTTTTCCTCTTTCCTTACTTTCCCACTACCCCACGAGCAATTTCCCCCACCCTGTAAATACAAAAAGGCACTTCTCTTTGCGTTGGGATCCACAATCGGCACTTTTCTTCAGAACGTTCTTCAAGCCGTCCGTTCGTTGAAAGTGTGTGTATTTACCTAGTTGTATTTACCTAGTTGTATTTTACGGGAAGGGGAGCTATGCTCGTGGGGTCCCGTCTTCATATCTCATTTTATCTAAACTATTTTTAAATTCATGTATTGTTTTTGCACACACCACTTTCTCATCTAACTTGTTCCAACTGTCTATTACTCTGTGAGGAAAGCTGTTCTTTTTCAAATCTCTTCTATAGCTGTCTTTTTTTATTTTCTTTCCGTGTCCTCTTGTATTTCTGTCATCCCATTTTATCAGATTCTCTCTATCAGTAATTTCTATGCCTTTCATGATTCTGTAAATAGCTATCAAATCTCCTCTCTCTCTTCTTTGCTCTAGTGTCTGTAGTTTAAGTTTTTGTAGTCTCTCTTCATATGATAGTTTTGAGAGTGTTGGTGCCAGTTTTGTGATTGCTCTTTGTATTCTTTCAAGTTTTTTTATACATTTTTTTGTACTTGGTGACCATATTGTTGCTGCATATTCCAATCTTGGTCTTATCAGGGTGATTAGGATTTTCCTCACCATTTCTTCATCCAGGTATGTAAATGCCACTTTGATTGTTCTTATTAAATTATAAGTTTCTCCAAAAATCTTATTTATATGTTTCTCAGGTGACATATTATTCATAACAATGACTCCCAGGTCCTTCTCATTTTCTACTTTTTTTATTCCTTCTTCTCCCAAATTATATGATCCTGTTATTCTGTTTTTGCTTTTTCCAAATTCCATTATACTACACTTTTTTGTATTGAACTCCATCTCCCACTTCCTACTCCATTCCTGTACTTTATTTAGATCTCTCTGTAGTGATTCACAATCTTCTTCAGTTTTCACTCTTTTCAGTAGTTTTGCATCATCTGCAAAGAAGCTCATATAGCTTTCAATTCCTTCATCCATATCATTAATATATATAGCAAACATTATTGGGGCCAGAACTGTTCCCTGCGGGACACCGCTTATTACTTCATTCCATTTTGAGTGCTGATCTCTTATCACTACTCTCATTTTTCTTTCTTGCAAAAAGTCTTCCATCCAATTTAGCAATTTACCTTGTATTCCTCCTTCATATTCTAATTTCTTAAGCAACTTCTTATGTGGTACTTTGTCAAAAGCTTTTTTTAGGTCTAGAAATGCACAATCAGCCCATCCATCTCTTTCTTGTATTATATCTATTAGCCTTGAATAGAAACATATTAAATTGGTGACGCATGATCGTCCTTGTCTGAATCCAAATTGCCTTGGATTTAGTACGTTGTTTTTTTCCAAGTATTTTACCCATCTACTTTTGATAATTCTTTCACAAATCTTTGCTATTGTACTTGTTAGAGAGACTGGTCTATAGTTGGTAGGTTCTTCTTTATTTCCTCCTTTATATATAGGTACTATATTTGCTTTTTTCCAATCTTCTGGAACTTTTCCTTCTTTTAAGGAACTGCTTATTATGCTATGTATTTTGTCTGCCAGTTCATTCCTGCATTCTTTCAGAATCCAGTTTGCTATTTCATCTGGCCCATGCGATTTTCTGACATCAAAATTACCCAAGTGTGTCAATATTTCATTCTTTGTTACTTCTATTTCTTCCATAGGGGGGACTTTTTCTTTCCACTCAATCTCTTCAGGTTGTATATTTTCCCTTGTAAACACTGATTTAAAATGTTTGTTCATAATTTCTGCCATTTCCATTTCCTCAGTGTATTCAACTCCTCCTTGTCTTAATTTCTCCAAGTCTTGTTTGTTTTTCAGTTTATTGTTTACAAATCTGTAGAATAGTTTTGGTTGATCTTTACACTTTTCTATAACATCTTTTTCATATTTTCTTTTTTCCTCTCTGCACTTTTGTACATATTCATTTCTATAACCAGTATATATTTTCCATTTTTCAGGTCTTCTGTCTTTTTTCCATCTGGTCCAGGCTTTGTCTCTTTTGTCTTTTAACTCCCTACAACTTTTGTTGTACCAGCATTTTACATATTCTTTTTCTTGTTTTTGTCTTGGGACATACTTTTCCACTCCTTTTTTGTAAATTTTTGTCAAAATATTCCATTTCTTTTCCACTGATGTTTCTTCTTTGTATATTTCTTCCCAGTTTTCTTGTTGGAAGAATTCTCTTATTTTATCAAAGTTTGTTTTTTCACACATCATTCTTCCTTTTCTATATTGTTCATTTCTTTTCATATATTTTTCTTCATTAAGTTCCAGTTCAATCAATATGTGGTCACTTTTACCTATTGGTGTTTTATATTCAATCTTGTCCACTATTCTAGGTTCAGATGTAATTATTAAGTCTAGCCTCGATGGTTCTTCTTCATTTCTATACCTAGTGTTCTCTTGTATCCATTGTGTCATTGAATGGTCAGTAATCATCTCAAGTAGAGCATTTCCCCATGAGTCATCACCACTCTTTACTGTCATTTCTTCCCAGCAGATTTCTTTGCAATTAAAGTCGCCCATCATAACTATTCTTCCTCCGTCTTCCATTATTTTAGTTAATGCTATCTTTGTGTCCTCTAACATACTTTTATATTCACTCTCCTCCCATGAGGCTGTTTTCGGAGGCACATAATTGATCACAAATTTTCTGCTCTTCTTATCTCTGTCTTCCACTTCTATCATAATCATCTCTACTGTATTCTTTCCATATATGACACCTTTCACGTTTATATCCTTCTTAGTCAGGAACATAACTCCACCCCCTTGCTTTTTCTCTCTGTTTCTAATCCAATAATTGTATGCATCATGTCCTACACTGTTGGGTGGTAGTGGGCCTTTTAATTTTGTTTCTACAATTCCCATTTAGTCCGGTTCTTTTTCCTTCAAATAATCATTCAGCTCATTCAATCCTGTTATTAATCCATCTATATTTGTGTAAGACACTCTTAGTTTTCTGCCACTTCCATTGTGTTCTCTGTTTCCCTTATGTTTTTCTTTTGTATGTCGAACTTCCTTAGTTTCATGTTCACTACTCTCCAATAGAATCTCTCTTTCTCTGACTCCGTTCTGTTCTCGTTTTTTGCCTTAGCTTCCAGTCTTTTCTGCTTTTCTTCCTCTCTTTCCTCTTTATTCATTTCTCTTTTTATCCATATCTTTTTGTATTGTTCACTTGTTGCTAGTTTCCCTGTTTTGGATAAGATATTCTCTGCCATTGTTTGTGACTTGAATTTAATCTTAATTGGTCTGGTCTTGTCTGTGCTATACTTTCCGAGTCTAAATTTCTCTTCGATTTGTTTCATAATTTCTGGTTCATCTTCCTGAACTGATTCTAGTAATTGGCTTACTTTTTCATTTTCCTCTTTGATTCTTGTGGTTCTATCTGTGTTGTGTTTCTCTTCCATTCCTAATATAATTATACATTTCTTCTTGTCTGCTAAATCTCTTACTATATTCTCCTTTTGTCTCATCACTTTAATAACTGAGTCTTCAGTATGTTCTTTCAATTGCTGTTTGACTATGTCAGTGAATGAAACCTTATTTCCTTCTTGGGTTTTCTTCCAATTTTTACTTTCTTTAGCTATCGTTTCTCTGTTTTCTTTACTATTCTTCTTCAATTCCTCATTCTCCACCTTTACCTCTCTTAACTGTCTTATTAGGTCTTCTATTTCATCAGTTAAGTTTTTATTCGCCTTTTCCAGTTCTTCCAATCTTTCAACCCTTTGTAATATGGTGTTCATATGACCTAACCTACTCTCCAAGTCCTCGATCACCTTATCAACCTTCTTCTCTAGTCTTGTCAGTCGGGGGGGGTTTGTGTCCCCCCCACTCTCTTTAAATCCCTTGAAAATATTCTCATCACTTTCTACTGTATTGTTCCTATCTATACTTCTAATCTTTACATTCTTAATAGACATTCCGTCGTCCTCCAGCTCGTCTTGTGGTCGTTTGTTTACTTTACAGCGGTCTGTTTGGACCAAGTCCTCTACTTCCTCATTACCTTCCATTTTCCCAGCAATCCCTCCCCTTCTCCTCTTTCCTTACTTTCCCACTACCTCACGAGCAATTTCCCCCCACCCTGTAAATACAAAAAGGCACTTCTCTTTGCGTTGGGATCCACAATCTGCACTTTTCTTCAGAACGTTCTTCAAGCCGTCCGTTCGTTGAAAGTGTGTATTTACCTAGTTGTATTTACCTAGTTGTATTTTACGGGAAGGGGAGCTATGCTCGTGGGGTCCCGTCTTCATATCTAATTTTATCTACACTATTTTTAAATTCGTGTATTGTTTTTGCACACACCACTTTCACATCTAACTTGTTCCAACTGTCTATTGCTCTGTGAGGAAAGCTGTTCTTTTTCAAATCTCTTCTATAGCTGTCTTTTTTTATTTTCTTTCCGTGTCCTCTTGTATTTCTGTCATCCCATTTTATCAGATTCTCTCTATCAGTAATTTCTATGCCTTTCATGATTCTGTAAATAGTTATCAAATCTCCTCTCTCTCTTCTTTGCTCTAGTGTCTGTAGTTTAAGTTTTTGTAGTCTCTCTTCATATGATAGTTTTGAGAGTGTTGGTGCCAGTTTTGTAATTGCTCTTTGTATTCTTTCAAGTTTTTTTATACATTTTTTTTGTACTTGGTGACCATATCGTTGCTGCATATTCCAATCTTGGTCTTATCAGGGTGATTAGGATTTTCCTCACCATTTCTTCATCCAGGTATGTAAATGCCACTTTGATTGTTCTTATTAAATTATAGGTTTCTCCAAAAATCTTATTTATATGTTTCTCAGGTGACATATTATTCATAACAATGACTCCCAGGTCCTTCTCGTTTTCTACTCTTTTTATTCCTTCTTCTCCCAAATTATATGATCCTGTTATTCTGTTTTTGCTTTTTCCAAATTCCATTATACTACACTTTTTTGTATTGAACTCCATCTCCCACTTCCTACTCCATTCCTGTACTTTATTTAGATCTCTCTGTAGTGATTCACAATCTTCTTCAGTTTTCATTCTTTTCAGTAGTTTTGCATCATCTGCAAAGAAGCTCATATAGCTTTCAATTCCTTCATCCATATCATTAATATATATAGCAAACATTATTGGGGCCAGAACTGTTCCCTGCGGGACACCGCTTATTACTTCATTCCATTTTGAGTGCTGATCTCTTATCACTACTCTCATTTTTCTGTCTTGCAAAAAGTCTTCCATCCAATTTAGCAATTTACCTTGTATTCCTCCTTCATATTCTAATTTCTTAAGCAGCTTCTTATGTGGTACTTTGTCAAAAGCTTTTTTTAGGTCTAGAAATGCACAATCAGCCCATCCATCTCTTTCTTGTATTATATCTATTAGCCTTGAATAGAAACATATTAAATTGTTGACTCATGATCGCCCTTGTCTGAATCCAAATTGCCTTGGATTTAGTACGTTGTTTTTTTCCAAGTATTTTACCCATCTACTTTTGATAATTCTTTCACATATTTTTGCTATTGTACTTGTTAGAGAGACTGGTCTATAGTTGGTAGGTTCTTCTTTATTTCCTCCTTTATATATAGGTACTATATTTGCTTTTTTCCAATCTTCTGGAACTTTTCCTTCTTTTAAGGAACTGCTTATTATGCTATGTATTTTGTCTGCCAGTTCATTCCTGCATTCTTTCAGAATCCAGTTTGCTATTTCATCTGGCCCATGCGATTTTCTGACATCAAAATTACCCAAGTGTGTCAATATTTCATTCTTTGTTACTTCTATTTCTTCCATAGGGGGGACTTTTTCTTTCCACTCAATCTCTTCAGGTTGTATATTTTCCCTTGTAAACACTGATTTAAAATGTTTGTTCATAATTTCTGCCATTTCCATTTCCTCAGTGTATTCAACTCCTCCTTGTCTTAATTTCTCCAAGTCTTGTTTGTTTTTCAGTTTATTGTTTACAAATCTGTAGAATAGTTTTGGTTGATCTTTACACTTTTCTATAACATCTTTTTCATATTTTCTTTTTTCCTCTCTGCACTTTTGTACATATTCATTTCTATAACCAGTATATATTTTCCATTTTTCAGGTCTTCTGTCTTTTTTCCATCTGGTCCAGGCTTTGTCTCTTTTGTCTTTTAACTCCCTACAACTTTTGTTGTACCAGCATTTTACATATTCTTTTTCTTGTTTTTGTCTTGGGACATACTTTTCCACTCCTTTTTTGTAAATTTTTGTCAAGATATTCCATTTCTCTTCCACTGATGTTTCTTCTTTGTATATTTCTTCCCAGTTTTCTTGTTGGAAGAATTCTCTTATTTTATCAAAGTTTGTTTTTTCATACATCATTCTTCCTTTTCTATATTGTTCATTTCTTTTCATATATTTTTCTTCATTAAGTTCCAGTTCAATCAATATGTGGTCACTTTTACCTATTGGTGTTTTATATTCAATCTTGTCCACTATTCTAGGTTCAGATGTAATTATTAAGTCTAGCCTCGATGGTTCTTCTTCATTTCTATACCTAGTGTTCTCTTGTATCCATTGTGTCATTGAATGGTCAGTAATCATCTCAAGTAGAGCATTTCCCCATGAGTCATCACCACTCTTTACTGTCATTTCTTCCCAGCAGATTTCTTTGCAATTAAAGTCGCCCATCATAACTATTCTTCCTCCATCTTCCATTATTTTAGTTAATGCTATCTTTGTGTCCTCTAACATACTTTTATGTTCACTCTCCTCCCATGAGGCTGTTTTCGGAGGCACATAATTGATCACAAATTTTCTGCTCTTCTTATCTCGGGGGAGGGGGGGGGGTTGTGTCCCCCCCACCCTCTTTAAATCCCTGGAACATATTCTCGTCACTTTCTTCTGTATTGCTCCTCTCTATACTTCTAATCTTTACATTTTTATTAGACATTTGATCCTCGCTAAGTCTTTTGTTTACCTTCCGCTTGTCTGGCTGGGCAAAGTCTACTCCCTCCTCATTTCCTTCCATTTCCCTCAGTAATCCCTCCCCTTTTCCTCTTTCCCTACGTTCCCACTACTCCACGAGCAATTTCCCCCCCACCCTGCAAAAACACTAGGCACTTCTCTTTGCGTTGGGATCCACAGACTTCAATTTTCTTCAGAACGTCTTCTAAGCCGTCCATTCGTTGAAGTGTGTATTTACCTAGTTGTATTTACCTAGTTGTATTTTACGGGAAGGGGAGCTATGCTCGTGAGGTCCCGTCTTCATATCTCATTTTATCTAAACTATTTTTAAATTCATGTATTGTTTTTGCACACACCACTTTCTCATCTAACTTGTTCCAACTGTCTATTGCTCTGTGAGGAAAGCTGTTCTTTTTCAAATCTCTTCTATAGCTGTCTTTTTTTATTTTCTTTCCGTGTCCTCTTGTATTTCTGTCATCCCATTTTATCAGATTCTCTCTATCAGTAATTTCTATGCCTTTCATGATTCTGTAAATAGCTATCAAATCTCCTCTCTCTCTTCTTTGCTCTAGTGTCTGTAGTTTAAGTTTTTGTAGTCTCTCTTCATATGATAGTTTTGAGAGTGTTGGTGCCAGTTTAGTAATTGCTCTTTGTATTCTTTCAAGTTTTTTTATACATTTTTTTGTACTTGGTGACCATATCATTGCTGCATATTCCAATCTTGGTCTTATCAGGGTGATTAGGATTTTCCTCACCATTTCTTCATCCAGGTATGTAAATGCCACTTTGATTGTTCTTATTAAATTATAAGTTTCTCCAAAAATCTTATTTATATGTTTCTCAGGTGACATATTATTCATAACAATGACTCCCAGGTCCCTCTCATTTTCTACTCTTTTTATTCCTTCTTCTCCCAAATTATATGATCCTGTTATTCTGTTTTTGCTTTTTCCAAATTCCATTATACTACACTTTTTTGTATTGAACTCCATCTCCCACTTCCTACTCCATTCTTGTACTTTATTTAGATCTCTCTGTAGTGATTCACAATCTTCTTCAGTTTTCACTCTTTTCAGTAATTTTGCATCATCTGCAAAGAAGCTCATATAGCTTTCAATTCCTTCATCCATATCATTAATATATATAGCAAACATTATTGGGGCCAGAACTGTTCCCTGCGGGACACCGCTTATTACTTCATTCCATTTTGAGTGCTGATCTCTTATCACTACTCTCATTTTTCTTTCTTGCAAAAAGTCTTCCATCCAATTTAGCAATTTACCTTGTATTCCTCCTTCATATTCTAATTTCTTAAGCAACTTCTTATGTGGTACTTTGTCAAAAGCTTTTTTTAGGTCTAGAAATGCACAGTCAGCCCATCCATCTCTTTCTTGTATTATATCTATTAGCCTTGAATAGAAACATATTAAATTGGTGACGCATGATCGTCCTTGTCTGAATCCAAATTGCCTTGGATTTAGTACGTTGTTTTTTTCCAAGTATTTTACCCATCTACTTTTGATAATTCTTTCACATATTTTTGCTATTGTACTTGTTAGAGAGACTGGTCTATAGTTGGTAGGTTCTTCTTTATTTCCTCCTTTATATATAGGTACTATATTTGCTTTTTTCCAATCTTCTGGAACTTTTCCTTCTTTTAAGGAACTGCTTATTATGCTATGTATTTTGTCTGCCAGTTCATTCCTACATTCTTTCAGAATCCAGTTTGCTATTTCATCTGGCCCATGCGATTTTCTGACATCAAAATTACCCAAGTGTGTCAATATTTCATTCTTCGTTACTTCTATTTCTTCCATAGGGGGGACTTTTTCCTTCCACTCAATCTCTTCAGGTTGTATATTTTCCCTTGTAAACACTGATTTAAAATGTTTGTTCATAATTTCTGCCATTTCCATTTCCTCAGTGTATTCAACTCCTCCTTGTCTTAATTTCTCCAAGTCTTGTTTGTTTTTCAGTTTATTGTTTACAAATCTGTAGAATAGTTTTGGTTGATCTTTACACTTTTCTATAACATCTTTTTCATATTTTCTTTTTTCCTCTCTGCACTTTTGTACATATTCATTTCTATAACCAGTATATATTTTCCATTTTTCAGGTCTTCTGTCTTTTTTCCATCCGGTCCAGGCTTTGTCTCTTTTGTCTTTTAACTCCCTACAACTTTTATTGTACCAGCATTTTACATATTCTTTTTCTTGTTTTTGTCTTGGGACATACTTTTCCACTCCTTCTTTGTAAATTTTTGTCAAAATATTCCATTTCTTTTCCACTGATGTTTCTTCTTTGTATATTTCTTCCCAGTTTTCTTGTTGGAAGAATTCTCTTATTTTATCAAAGTTTGTTTTTTCATACATCATTCTTCCTTTTCTATATTGTTCATTTCTTTTCATATATTTTTCTTCATTAAGTTCCAGTTCAATCAATATGTGGTCACTTTTACCTATTGGTGTTTTATATTCAATCTTGTCCACTATTCTAGGTTCAGATGTAATTATTAAGTCTAGCCTCGATGGTTCTTCTTCATTTCTATACCTAGTGTTCTCTTGTATCCATTGTGTCATTGAATGGTCAGTAATCATCTCAAGTAGAGCATTTCCCCATGAGTCATCACCACTCTTTACTGTCATTTCTTCCCAGCAGATTTCTTTGCAATTAAAGTCGCCCATCATAACTATTCTTCCTCCGTCTTCCATTATTTTAGTTAATGCTATCTTTGTGTCCTCTAACATACTTTTATGTTCACTCTCCTCCCATGAGGCTGTTTTCGGAGGCACATAATTGATCACAAATTTTCTGCTCTTCTTATCTCGGTCTTCCACTTCTATCATAATCATCTCTACTGTATTCTTTCCATATATGACACCTTTCACGTTTATATCCTTCTTTGTCAGGAACATAACTCCACCCCCTTGTTTTTTCTCTCTGTTTCTAATCCAATAATTGTATGTATCATGTCCTACACTGTTGGGTGGTAGTGGGCCTTTTAATTTTGTTTCTACAATTCCCATTATGTCCGGTTCTTTTTCTTTCAAATAATCATTCAGTTCATTCAATCCTGTTATCAATCCATCTATATTTGTGTAAGACACTCTTAGTTTTCTGCCACTTCCATTGTGTTCTCTGTTTCCCTTATGTTTTTCTTTAGTATGTCGAACTGCTTTATTTTCATGTTCACTACTCTCCAATAGAATCTCTCTTTCTCTGACTCCGTTCTTTCCTCGTTTTTTGCCTTAGCTTCAATTCTTTTCTGCTTTTCTGCCTCTCTTTCCTCCTTATTCATTTCTCTTTTTATCCATACCTTTTTATATTGATCATTTGTTGCTAGTTTCCCTGTCTTGGATAGAATTTTCTCTGCCGTTGTTTGTGACCTGAATTTAATCTTAATTGGTCTGGTCTTATCTGTACTATATTTTCCGAGTCTGAATTTTTCCTCAATTTCCTTTATAATTTCTGGTTCATCTTCCTGGACTAATTTTAATAAACTGCTTACTCTTTCATTTTCCTCCTTGATTCTTGCGGTTCTATCTGGGTTATGTTTCTCTTCCATTCCTAATATAATTATACATTTCTTTTTGTCAGCTAATTCTCTTACTATATTCTCCTTCTGTCTCATCACTTTAATAACTGAGTCTTCATTATGTTCTTTCAATTGCTGTTTGACTATGTCAGTGAATGAAACCTTATTCCCTTCTTGAGTTATTCTCCAATTTTTAGCTTCTGTAGCTATTTTCTCACTGTTTTCATTACTATTCTTCTTCAATTTCTCATTCTCCTCCTTTACATTTCCTAACTGTCTTTTTAGGTCCTCTACTTCTTCAGTTAAGTTTCTGTTAGCCTTCTCTAGTTGTTCCAATCTTTCAATTCTCTGGAAAATGGAGTTTACATTACCTAACTTACGTTCCAAGTCCTCGATCACCTTATCAACTCTCTCCTCTAGTCTTATCAGTCGGGGGGGGTTGTGTCCCCCCCACCCTCTTTAAATCCCTGGAACATATTCTCGTCACTTTCTACTGTATTTCTCCTCTCTATACTTCTAATCTTTACATTTTTATTTGCCATTTCGTCATCCGGTGGTCGTTTCATGTTGACCTTACGCCCGTCTGCCTGGGCCAAGTCCTCCACATCCTCATTTCCTTCCATTTCCCCAGCAATCCCTCCCCTTCTCCTCTTTTCCTACTTACCTACTGCCTCACGAGCAATTTCCCCCCCCCCTGCAAATACAAAAAGGCACTTCTCTTTGCGTTGGTATCCACAATCTGCACTTTTCTTCAGAGCGTTCTTCAAGCCGTCCGTTCGTTGAAAGTGTGTGTGTGTGTGTGAGAGAGAAAGAGAGAGAGAGTGTGGTGAGGGAATCCAGAATATATAAAGGCTTTTAATTCACTAAAAAGAATTTGGTGCAACTTGAAAAAATCATATGAAATATATCACCATATCATAAGAGAAATATATACAAATACTCTCACCTTTGCGTTTATCAGCTGTCTCAAGTGTTAGATAGAGCAGGTACTTGTTGCATGGGTACTTGCTGAAGACCTCAGAACTAATGGCCAAGTCTGAGGAGCTCAAACCCGTTGGGAACACTGCCATCAAAATGGTGCCATAATTAGTGCCAGACATGCATTACTCTAGCTAGGGATGTTGATAATAAGAGTAACTCCTTCCTTCTAATAATATATTCTATATATATTCTTCTGGCCATCCTCAAAAAAGCAAAAATAAAGCTGTGGCCATATCTAAGAAACTAAATAACCATGAAGACACTACAGTAGAAATAGTATACAAATATAAATATAAGAAAACAAAATACACCACAAACCTCTACATAACACCAATCTTTCTATTCGAGGTTAATAGATATAATACAAGAAAGGGATGAATGGGCAGCCTGTGCTTTCCTGGAATTACAAAAGCCATTTGATAAAGAAAAAAAAATAATAAACCCCAAACAATTTGGTTTTAGAAGTGGAAGATCGTGCACCACAAATCTAATCTGCTTTTATTCAAGACAAATTAAAATAATACAAGAAAGAGATGGATGGGCAGACTGCACTTTCCTGGATTTGCAGAAAGCTTTTGACGAGGTACCACACAAAAAATTAATAAGCAAAATTGAAAAAAAGGAGGAATTCAAGGCAAACTGTTGGAATGTATAAAGAACTTCTTAACTGGGAGAAAAATGAGAGTGGTACTTAGAGACAGAAATTCGAAATGGGAAGACATAAAAAGTGGCGTCCCACAAGAGTCTGTTTTGGCTCCCTTAATGTTTGCCATATACATAGATGATATGGATGAAGGAGTAAATTGTTATATGAATTTTTTTGCTGACAATGCTAAATTACTCAAGAGAGTGAAAACAGAGGAAGATTGTGGATCGCTACAAGATGACCTGCATAAAGTATGGAAATGGAGCCAGAAACACGAGATTAATTTCAACATCAAGAAATGTAGCATAATGGAATTTGGAAAAGGCAAAAATAGAATTTTAGGAAAATATATGATGGGAAACAAAGCAGTAAAGAAAGTAAACTCAGAAAGGGACTTAGGAGTAATCATCTCAAGTGATTTGACTCCCGACATGTAAACAAGTTATTTGGAGAGACCTACAATTTATTAAGATCAATGAAAGTGGCCTTCAACTACATGGATGAGGAGATGGTTAGGAAATTAATTGTTACAGTGATAGGACCAAAGTTAGAATATGCTATGTCAATGTGGGCACCTAGCACAAAGAAAAACACAAGGAAGTTAGAAAGAATCCAAAGAGTGGTGACAAAGATGGCACCCACACTATCACATTTGACATATGAACAAAGATTGGAGAAATTACAGCTGTCAACATTAGAGCAGAGAAGGGAAAGAGGCGACTTATTGACTATATTCAGAATTATGAAAGGGATGGCAATTCTCGATAGAGATGACCTACTAAAATAGGACAAGAGAGAAACAAGAGGACACACAAAGAAATTAAAGAAAGACAGTTACAGAAGAGACCTGAAAAAGAACAGTTTCCCCGCACAGAGTGATAAATGTCTTGAATGGGTTGAAAAGTGAAACAGTGAATGCCAGAACCATGCACGAGTTCAAAACTAAACTGGACGTGGAGAGATACGAAAATGGGTCACAACGAGCATACCTCCCGTCCCATAAAATACAACTAGGTAAACTAGGTAAATACATAGTTGACCACCCACACACACAAAATATCAAAACAACACCCAAGTACCTATATTGCACACAAATACTATCTTCTCTTCCTCCACAACCAACAGACACTAGCCTTCATAATCATATCACTCACTGCTCTATCAACAAAATGAGAGACTACACACCGCTGCATGCCAGACCCCATGACATCCATCCCTATGAATACTCTCTTCCTTGAGAGGACAGTATCCACCAGGCCAAACTGTAATGTGTCCACCATCCATCCTTTCTAAGCTACCAGAGGAGGCTGAGTGACAGCATTGCAGACAATTCTCCAGGATGTAACACTTCTCCCCCTACGATACAACACTTTATGGATGATTGCATTGGAAACAATTACACACCAACAATACAATATACACTCTATGAGGAATTTGTGGGAAAACCCCATTCCACCTGTGGTGTTCCTTAGGGAGATGGTACTGCTTGGCCAGACAGTCTAGGCAACATCAACAACAGTGTGGGAAACAACTCATGACCTCTCCAACCTCTTTTCTGATAAAGATAACTATACAACTTACAAAACAATAAAACCTACCCATAAAAAGTCATAAATGATCTACAACAAAGCAAAATTGCTATTACAAGAAGTAATGAAGATTTACATAAAAAAATTAACATAACTCAGTATTCATACATAGAATATCCAACAGAAAATGTCATAAACACCTTACTAAATTCAAGTAAGAAATAAATTTCAAGCTGCTACAGGAACAAAATGCTCCCAAATTTCACACCTAAATTAACCTCTCTAATCAAGTGAGACAATATAAATAAATATATATATATATATATATATACATATATATATATATATATATATATATATATATATATATATATATATATATATATATATATATATATATATATATATATATATATATATATACATGTATATATTAGAACAAGAAAGGGAACAACTGTAGCAATTAAATTATGACCTAGAATAGAAGATTTACATAAAAAAATTAACTCAGTATTCATACATAGAATATCCAACAGAGAATGTCATAAACACCTTACTAAATTCAAGTAAGAAATAAATTTCAAGCTCCTACAGGAACAAAATGCTCCCAAATTTCACACCTAAATTAACCTCTCTAATCAAGTGAGACAATATAAATAAATATATATATAAATATATATATATATATATACATATATATATATATATATATATATATATATATATATATATATATATATATATATATATACATGTATATATTAGAACAAGAAAGGGAACAACTGTAACAATTAAATTATGACCTAGAATAGATATACAAGCAAAAATAGACAAATCTGTTTATTGAATTTTGTATCCTATAGCCTACTCTGAGTCATTTGTAATATTTAGCTTATAATAGGTTGGATACACTAGGCTGGATTCGATCAGTCAGTCTGCTGTCCTAGTTCTCTCTTTCAGGAGACCTACAGCCCACTAGGTAGGTAATTACAAATCAGGTTAGTTTATTATAAACTATGTCAGGATATCATGAATCAGAATTCTTGAAATCTATTACCTGCTTAAACCAACCTACTGCAGGTTTTTTTTATCAACATATATCTATCTATATACCAAGGGCTTTATTCCTCATATAAGGGAGGTAGCCACTCCCACCCATTTACTCCTCTAGGTCAAGAGTAATGCAGTAAGACACAGTGCATCCACAGCTAGGCTAATTCACTGATAGGGAACCCCTTCCCCTCTCCATTCCCTTATGTAAGGACATAGAGCCTATAAATAAAAATTGGCTTGCAAATTGGTGATAGTGGTTTTATTTTCTTGTTGATTTTTATTGTCAGAGATCTGACATGGGGTGAGGGCCATATAAGTATCTAGAGGGGTGACAAAGAAAAATAGGTTCTACTCACTGGCAGTCAGGTTCCCAGAGGTGGAAGAGGTCATGGAAGACTTGACCATGTCCATGTAGGAAATCATCTCAACAGTACTTGAGAGGGACAGGTTTTCCTCAAAACTTTCTTCTGTTACAGTGTAGCCATCTATGGTGGTCAGGATTTCTGGAAAGTAATTCAGACGAAGTCCACTCAGAGTGGTCATGTTTCCTAAACTGGGAAGTTCCGTAGTAGAGGTGCTATTTAGGGAGACCTCAATTATAGGAGTGAGGGTCTCCTCCTCTAAGCTTGTGATGAGTTGCCCCTGAGAGTCAGTGAGCCTCCAAGTGATGGTCATATTGTCTGCACACTCAGCTATACAGGTGCTACGCAGGGCGAGGCGCAAGGAGGGGCTGATGAGGATACCCTCAAAGGTGGGACGACACAGCCCTTCATCTGCACATCTGTGGGGAAGTTCAACTTCAATAAGTAGCAATATGTGACAATGAGCTTCAATCATGTGACTTCATTACTACACAACTGAAAAATCATAAAGCAGAAGCCTAAACAAATCTTAGAAATTAATACAGATATTGAAATAGTTTAATCCTTTCACTGTTCAGGGCCAAATAAAGTCCCTTGGATGCTGCCAGAACAGATGAGGTCATCATCATTAGATTGCATCATTAGATCCATATATATATATATATATATATATACATATATATATATATATATATATATATATAATGTACATATATATATATATATATAATGTATATATATAAATATATGTATATATATTTACCTAGTTGTATTTTATGGGAAGGGGAGCTATGCTCGTGGTAACCCGTTTTCATATCTCATATCACCTAGACTGTTTTTAAATTCGTGTATCGTTTTTGCACACACCACATTTTCATCTACCTTGTTCCAAACATCTATTATCCTGTGGGGAAAGCTGTTCTTTTTCAGGTCTCTTCTATAATTGCCTTTTTTATATTTTTTCCGTGTCTTCTTGTATCTCTACCATCCCATTTTATTAGATCATCTCTATCAACAATTTTCATGCCTTTCGTGATTCTATAGTTATCAAGTCTCTCTCTCTTTGCTCTAATGTCTGTAGCTCAACTTTTGCCAGCCTCTCCTCGTATGATAGTTCTGAGAGCGTTGGTGCCAGTTTCGTAATAGCTCTTTGTACTCTTTCAAGTTTTGTTATACAGTGAGTCCTCCTTATATGGTAATTCTTTATCCAGTAAATTCACAGTTACGGTATTTGGTAATTACTACCCTCGATTCTATTTACGGTAAGAAAAATTCACAGATATGGTATCCGCTCTTGTTTTGTTTACATCGTACCGAAGCACCACCACGCCATGTGGCCACCACAACAATCAGTCTCTTCCTGTGTTTCCCTTTGAACACAAGTTAAATCCTTACAGACATCAAAACTTTTAGAGAATGTCTTGTAAGTATCGAAAAAGCCCTGGAAACCCTGAAGGAATGTGACCCAAATCCTAACCAGAAGTAGCAAAGTGGCTCATGACATAGAGAAAAGTGTCAAAAATTATCAAGAAATCTATGATGAAAAAATAAAAAATGCCAAACAGTCCTCCATCTACTCATTCTTCAAGCCAGTCAGACCTGCTGTCCCTGTCACACCTGCCAACCCTGCTACAGCTGGCCCTTCCACATCTGATGCTGACAGTTCTACAGCTGGTCCTTCCTTCACATCTTCTCTCTTCAAACCAGTCAAACGTGCCGACCCTGCTAGAGCTGGCCCTTCCAACTCTGCTTCCGACAGTGCAGACAACGAAGTGTTTGAGGGTTTTCAACCTCCTGCCTCACTCTCATCTTCGTCTGCCCACTCAGCAAAAGATGAGTAAAGGCTGAGATCCCTACTGTCCCTTATCCTCGGGAGGGACATCATCTGATAGAATACGTGGCAAGTGAAAGGTAAATAAAATTTTTTTTTGTTTATTTCTTTTGTGCAGTACAACCACTCCTCGTTTAATGACCTACTTGGTTAACGACAACGCGGAGTTACGACGGGCTTTATGACGGACCAATATTCATTTAACGTAAATCTCCCCGAAGTTACGACGTTGTGTACGATAAGTTGGCTGAGGCAAATTTGTATGATGTTATAAATGAACTTGTACAGTGGACATTAGCTGTGAGGTAAAGTGTTCTGAAGCTTAGGTCTATATTACCATCCTGCAAGCTGCAAAAACTACCTGGGGTACAGTATATACCAGTACGGGTAAATTTTTAGTTTCGACCATGGGCGCAATATAGCAATAGAAAATTAATTATTAATTTTGTAAATTATAATGTATCGACGTAATATGCAATTTTGTGAGCGGGAATAGAAAAATAAAAAAGGTACTAAAACAGATTTCGTAAGTAACGAAGTTGTGTCGGACAAATGGTACGCCATGTTTGTTATGATAGATGCCGACGTCGAAGAAATGAAAGGATGATAAATTAGTCTAACCTAAACTAAACTAACCTAACCTGTGTTTAATAAATCATTACCTGCAAATTAAATGTCATCCGGATCGTCCTCGTTGTCGTCGTCGTGAGAGATGTTGGCGGGCTTATACAAAATTCTTGCAGCTTGAAGGAATGCATGTATCTCCGCTCCATAACATTCCTACAAGAAAATAAACCTGGCGAGGTACTGTAGGAAGTACCAAGACCGTCAATGGACAGACGACAAGATGGCGTCCCGATCCTATGCTACCGGCTTCGTTCATTAGCATATTTGCTTGTAGCAAGGTATTTTTTTATTTTCATTTCCGCCCACAAAATTGCATATTACGTTGATACATTTTAATTTACAAAATTAATAATTAATTTTCTATTGCTATATTTCGCCCATGGTTAAAAAAAAAAAAAAAAAAAAAAAAAAAAAAAAACACCCCGGTATTTAATATGGAATGTCAGCATACGCGGATTTGGTCATACACGGTAATTATAGGAACCTAACCACTGTATAAAAGAGGGAAAATACACGAAAATAAAGGTACATGTATTGCTGGACATTGTACATGTACGTATATGTATACACTTTCGCTTAACGACCAATTCGGTTAACGACGGCGACGCTTGTCCCAATTGTCTTCATCAAACGAGGAGTGGTTGTACTTTACATTTTCTTATGTGACTATTTTCATGTATTTTCATGTCTGTAGGGGTGACTTTCGACGTGCTGGAACACATATCCTATTATTACATGTTATAATGGGTTCGGTATACAGTAATTTCAATTTGTGGTGACAAGGACTTACTGTACTGTGTTGTAAAATTTGAGTAAGTCACGCAAAAACATTTCTGTCTGAATCCATGCTGGCTATCGTTTATCAAACAGTTACTTTCTAAATGATGTTTGATAGCATCTCTGATGATAGTTTCCATCTTTTTTCCTATGATTGAAGTAAAACTTATAGGTCTGTAGCTATTTGGTTTCTTTTTGGCACCTTTTTTGAATATGGGAGTAATGTTAGGTAGCTTCCATTCTCTTGGGACATCTCCAGATATCATGGATTTCTTGAAAATAATTTCTAAGAGAAAAATTATCTTATTTTTCATTTCCTTTAAGATTTTTGGATGCCAACCATCGGGCCCTGGTGTTTTACTAACTTTGAGTTTTTCTTTACACTTTTTAATTTTTTCTTTTGTTGTATTTATCATAGTAAGTTCATGCTAGACTTTTCACAAATTTCAGTTTAGAGTTCACTTTGAGGAGTTTCATTTACAAATACTGAGCTAAAATAGTTGTTTAAAATATCACACATTCCTTCATTTGAATATTCAAGTTGACCATCAGCAGATAATAGTGGGCCAATGTGATTCCTAATAACCTTTTTATCTCTAATGTAACTATAGAGTTCTTTGGGATTCTCTTTGGATTTATCAGCAATATGAATTTCATATTTTTGCTTTCATTTTTTTATTGTCTTAACTCTCTCTATTAATACATAACTTTGATAGTCATTAGGTGCACCTGAGCACTAGTATTTCTTATAGGCCTGTCTCTTTTTAGCAATACTTTTTTCAGTTTCTTTGTCAAGCCATTTTGGGTGAAGAGAAAGAGGCAATATGATAATAGTGTTCAGGTCACTAAAGGATAGATTGCATTGATAGAAAAGATCTGATTAAAGATGGGAGGGCTTCAAGAGGTAATGGAAGTAAATTAAGAAACACCACATGTTGAAAGGATGTGAAGAAATAGTTTCCCATACAGATGTATAAATATGTAGAATAGCTTAGTAGGTGATACAGCTCAAGCTCAAACAATACAAGAGTTCAAATCTGAATATGATAATTGGAAATCAAAGATATGGATTAAGTTAGAACCGTACATGAATTTGAGTCTAGGCATGTTAGAAAATTAGAGAATAGTAGACTGGACCCAATAACCATTGCTCCTTTCCTATATACAGTCACTATCTGAGTTACGACCAAGATCAGTTCCGACCAACCAGTCGTAAGTCGGACTGGCCATAAGTTGGATCCCATTCAAAATGGCCGACATGAGGGTTATACTCTAGAATACATGATATAAATCTGTTGCATTTTTAAGTAACTTTTTCTATTGAATACTATTATATACAAGCTTTTTACTGTTTATTTACCAATTTTATGCCTTTTAGTTTCATTTTTATAATTTTTCTTAGTTTTTTAATGTTTTAGTACTGTACTGTATTTCAGTATATATACATATACAGGTACTGTATATACTGTATATACTATGAATTCATGTGAAGCATATTCTTCACCTGCCCAATCTTTCAACATGCGATATTAACTTCAAACCTTTGCACTACTTGCAACATCACTTTCACATTTCTTTGCCTATTACCTTCTAACCACATGTATAGCAACTTTTCCATCTCTGCCATAACTGTCGTATGCAATGCCAGGCTGTCACAATTATCTTATGCGCTGTGCTGCCAGACATATATAGCAAACTCATAAAGGGCATCTGCTTGACGTGGCCATAAGTACGGGTGGTCGTAACTCATGTACAGTAAGTCCTTGTTATACGGTACATATGCATTCCTGAAAACCTTACCGCAAATTGAAATTACCGTATACCGAACCCATTATAACATGTAATAATAGGATATGGCAGACGTACCTTCTCCCTGCTCTTTCCTCTTCAAAATATCTCGTATCTGTGAATTTTTCTTACTGTAAATAGAATCAAGGGTAGTAATTACCAAATACTGTAACTGTGAATTTACCGGATAAAGAATTACCGTATAAGGAGGACTCACTGTACGTCGTAACTCGGATAGTGACTGTACTACAATTAGGTAAATACACACAAGAAACTAAGAAGAAAAATAGAATCAATAGGTGGCATCAAAGGAAAATTATTGGAATGGTTGGAAGACTTCCTGACTAGGAGAAAAATGAGGGTAGTAATTAGAGATAAATACTTGAATTGGAAAGAAATGATAAGTGGTGTCCCGCAAGGCTCGGTATTGGCTCCAATCATGGCTGCTTTATATAAAATGACATGTATGAAGGAGTGGAGGGTTATATGAATTTCTTCACAGATGATGCAAAAATACTAAAGAAAGTAAGAACAGAGGAGGATTGTGAATCATTACAGTTAGACCTAGACAAAATCTGGAAATGGACTCAAAAGTGGGAAGTAAACTTCAATATCAAGAAGTGTAGTATAATGGAGTTTGGAAAAAGTAAAAATAGAATATCAAGAAATTATAAAATTGGTGAAGAGGAAGTAAAACAAGTGAACTCAGAAGGAGACCTTGGAGTAAGGAAGGAAGACATATCAATAAAATAGTCAAAGAAACCTTCAACCTATTAAGGTCAATGAAAGTGGCATCTGACTACTTGGATGAGGAGATGATTAAAAATATATTAGTTACACTAATAAAACCAAAGCTGGAGTAGTACACAGCAGCACTATGGACACCCAGTACTAAAAAAATATAAAGAAATTAGAAAGAATACAAAGAGCAACGACAAAGTTGGCACCAACTCTCTCCAAATTAACATACAAAGATTGTCCAAACTGGAACTACCAACTCTGGAACAAAGAAGAGAAAGAGGAGATCTGCTGACTATTTATAGAATCATGAAAGGAATGGAAATCCTAGATAGGGATGATTTATTAAAATGGGACAATGGAAAAACAAGAGGACACAAAAAGAAACTCAAAAAGGATAACTATAGAAGAGATCTGAAAAAAAAAATAGCTTCCCACATAGAGTACTGGATACCTGGAATAATTTAGATAAAGAAACAGTGTGTGCAAACACTATTCAAGATTTTAAGAAAAAACTTGATGCTGAAAGATACAAAGACAGGTCACCACGAGCATAGCTCCCTTCCTGTATAGTATAACTAGGTAAACAACTAGGTAACAGAGAGAGATATTTCCCCCTCAGTGAAAGAAATAATTGTAAAACAGAAGGAAATCAGCAACCAAAACAAAACTGTTCATGTCAGAAAATCACATGGTCCAGATGGAATTGCAAATTGGATATTGAAAGAATGCATGGAGGAATTAACATATAAAATATAATTAAATTCTCACTTCAAGAAGGAAAGGTGCCACAGGACTGGAATAAGGCAAATATTGTACCGATTCATAAGGGAGGAAACAAGGAAGATCCATCAAATTACAGACAGGTTTTCCTGACAAGCACAGTAGCAAAAATTTGTGAAAAGGTCATCAAAAATAGATGAGTTAAACATTTGGAAGAAAAAAATATACTGAATCCAAATCAATTTGGATTTAGACAAGGAAGATCATGTACAACAAACTTGATCTGCTTCTACTCAGGACTAATAGACATAATACAAGAGAGAGATGGTTGGGCAGACTGTGCCTTTCTGGACCTACAAAAGGCATTTGATAAGGAACCACACAAGAAACTAACAAGGAAATTAGAGTCAATAGGTGGCATCAGAGGAAAATTATTGGAGTGGATGAAAAACTTCCTGACTGGGAGGAAAATGAGAGTAGTAATTAGAGATAAATTCTCAAATTGGGAAGAAATGAAAAGATGGTGTCCTGCAGGGATCAGTATTAGCCCCGATCATGTTTGCCATATACATAAATGACATGGATGAAGGAGTAGAGTGTTATATGAATTTCTTTGCAGACGATGCAAAAATACTGAAGAAAGTAAGAACGGAGGAGGATTGCAACTCATTACAACAAGACTTGGACAAGATCTGGAAATGTACTCAAAAGTGGGAAGTGAAATTCAATATCAAGAAATGTAATATAATGGAATTTGGAAAAAGTAAAAACAGAATATCAAGAGATTATAAAATTGGTGAAGAAGGGATCAAAAACATAAACTCAGAAAAAGACCTTGGAGTGATGATCAGCAAAGACATGACACCAGACAAACGTATTATTAAAATAGTCAGAGAAACATACAATCTGTCGAGATCAATAAAAGTGGCATTTGTCTATTTGGATGAGGAAATGATAAAAAAAAATTTAACTACACTAATAAGACCAAAACTTGAGTATGCAGCAACACTATGGACACCCAGTACCAAAAAGAATATAAAAAAATTAGAAAGAATACAAAGAGCAACAACAAAACTGGCACCAACTCTTTCCAAAATGACATATGAACAAAGGCTGTCCAAATTAGAATTACCAACTCTGGAACAAAGAAGGGAAAGAGGAGACCTACTAACTATCTATAGAATTATGAAAGGAATGGAAATCTTAGATAAGAATGATTTATTGAAATGGGACAATAGAAAAACAAGAGGACACAAAAAGAAACTCAAAAAAGATAATTACCGAAGAGATCTGGAAAAGAATAGCTTCCCTCACAGAGTGATAGATACCTGGAACAAATTAGAGAAAGAAAAAGTGTGTGCAAACACTATTCAAGATTTTAAGGAAAAACTTGATGCTGAAAGATACAAAGACCGGTCACCACAAGCATAGCTCCTTTCCTGTATAATACAACTAGGTAAATACAACTATGTAAATATATGTATATGTATATGTATATGTATATGTATATATATATATATATATATACATAATTATATATATACATATACAGGTAAACGTCGACTTACGATGGCCGCGACTTACGATTTTTCGACTTTACGATGACGACGACGATATATATTTAACCCCTTCCATACGGTGCCGCACACGTAGGCGTCATGAGTAGCAAGTGGATTCGCGACCCTGCCATATCGGCGTCTTGATTATATTTATTGTAGTCGCCCCTGTGTTTTTACATTCTCTCAAATGTGCCCTGAATCCCATTCTCTGTGGTTTTCAAAATTCGCGGGTGAAAGAGAGAACGATCGATATAAGCGGTGACTATATTTTATGATGCGATTATTATTACGACACGTCGTCCGGTGGCACTGGCTGCTGCCCACGAGATTTAAGTTCCGTACTGAAAATACATATTATAGTGTTTGAATATGGTAAAAAGGATAAAAATAATTAAATAAACTACTGTACATGTTTAATAGGCTATATTCAGTATCTCTGGTGGTTAATATACAGGTAGGCTAGGTACAGTGACCACGGAACAGTGTGATACACAAATTGGGGATCGACTTACGATGAAATCGTCTTACGATGGCTCTAACGAAACCTAATGCCATCGTAAGTCGACGTTTACCTGTATATATATATATATATATACCCATACCTCGATTTAATGGACCTCACTTTAACGGATTTCGGATGCAACGGACAAAATCTGTAGCTTCTGGATCGTTCGGAGCGACCGGACGCGGTCCGATGTTTCCGCAGTTGACCGCCAGATAACCTATGGTCGCTTTGTTTACAACTGTGCCGGAACACGTGGAGCTGTTTGGTCCGTGTTTTTTGACCTTATTGGCCCTGTTTTGTGTGTTGTTTGTGAAATAATTCAACAGTTTTTTTAACCATGGCACCTGTACATCCTGTAGAAAAGAGGAAGAGTCAATTTAACAGTATCAAAGAAGCTTGAGTTGATTAAAAAGTTGGAAAGTGGAGTGTCGGTGAAGCAGGTGTGTGATGAATATCCACTTCACTCCGGGCTAAAATCTCGCGGGCAGCATTAGCTGCCAGACGTATGATGTTGCGTCATAATACTCGCATCATAACAAATAGTCACTGCTTATATCGATCGTTTTCTCTTTCACCCGTGAATTTTGATAACCATAGAAAATGTGATGAAGACAGTTTAGAGAGTATGTCGTTACACAGGGGCAACTACAATAAATATAATCAAGACGCCGATATGGCAGCCTCGCCTATGCACTTGCTCCTCATGCCACCTACGTAGGCAGCACCGTATGGAAGAGGATATGGAGTAAAGAAACAAACTGTGTCTGATATTCGTAAACAAAAGGAACAACTTACCCAATATTCGCTGAAGTATTCGGTTGATGAAAATTTTGGACTTGGTACTCTTGGGGTGAAAATTTTGGGCCAGATCCCAGGTATTTACACTAACAGATTGGATAGTATGCTTAAGTAAAAGTACCGTACTGTATTCATTCCTCATTTTTTCGTAACGTAATCGTTGAAATACAGTAGTATCGGAAACTTTGGACAATCGGGTATATCGGACTGGTGTTCCCCCCTTTTAGTCCGTTAAATCGATGCATGAGTGTGTGTGTATATATATATATATATATATATATATATCATATATGTGTGTGTGCATAAATATACCTATAATGGGTTGTATAATGTAAATATCTAGCAAAGTTAAATATCTTCCATGCTCAGCTTAAACACAGTTTATTGGTGTATTTTTTTGTGGAAAGTCAGTTGCACTGAACAGTATTTGTTCACACTCTTTTAAATAAAAAGATTGTGACTACAGAAAAGGTAGTAACACTTACCCCATGAGAATGAGGAATGTGTTCAAAACTTACTGAATTTTGGGAATAGGAGGCTTGTAGGTGACAAGGTTGATGTTAAGACTGGCAAGGGCATAGCGATCTTTCTTCTGAGCCATGACCATCACTTCATAGGTCTTGTTGCTTTCCACAAATTGGGAGGTCCTTATACTGATCTTGTTTGCAATTAAGCCAATAGCTCCTGTCAAAAATGGAAAAATGAATAAATGAAAATTGTTTTCATATCTGTATCTAAGCCATGGACCTTACCGCATATTACAAATTAAGATGAGAAAAAATATTTGAAGAAGAGGAAAAAGATGTAGAAGAAAAAAGTAGAAAAAGAATGAGAAGTAGAGGAGGAAGAAAAAGGAAGAAGAATCTCACTACACCAAGAACCCACAAAGATGGATCAAAGACAGCTTTGAATTTTACTCAAGTTATTCATTATCAGTGAGATACATGAAGCATTTGTAGAATCTAAAACGATCTTTATGTGTCAATACTTATTTTATTTCAGTAAAGGACATAATTGACATACAGAAGTACACCAAGAATAATTTTTTCAAGTTGCTTACTTTGAGTTAGCGATGCTGATATTACTTTTTATGATCTTAACATGTATTTTCCTTTGTATTTTATATTTTCAATATGTAGTTTGTCTACAAGGTATAAGCTGATGCACTACCAGGTGTGTTTGAAAATTGCCCTTTTCTCCCTCCCTCCTTCTCTCTCTCTCTGACAGCTGAAAAAATTCCTTGTACTGGAATACTGACTGCATGTTTACTTACAGTCAGTAGTTGATATCTTGTAGGACCAATACAAATCAGAACCATCATTCCCCTATTTTAAAGTAAAAACTCTACTCATAAAGGAATTATGAGATGCTTAAATACTATTACTGCATAATTTTTTCTAGTCTCCTTGTATTTATTTAATTGTAGTTGTTGTTGTTGTTGTCATTCCCTAGACTGTCTGTCCAAGCAGTCCCATCTCCCCAAGGAAGGCCACAGCCGAAACTGGGTTTTCCCACAAATCCTTTATAGAGTGTATGTTGTGTTG
Source organism: Oratosquilla oratoria (assembly GCF_046742065.1). Taxonomy (NCBI): domain Eukaryota; kingdom Metazoa; phylum Arthropoda; class Malacostraca; order Stomatopoda; family Squillidae; genus Oratosquilla; species Oratosquilla oratoria. Next base: position 4,875,263 of record NC_134787.1, read on the forward strand.
TTTGCGTGCATGACTGTGTCTTCCATTATGTGTTGTATGGTATGGGGTGAAGTGTTACATCCTGGGCAGCTGTTCACAATGTGGTCATCCAGCCTCTTCTGGTAACTAAGAAGTGCTGGGTGGTGGCCGCACTGCAGTCTGGCCAGGTGGACTCTGTCCTTTCGTGGGAGAGAGGATTCAGAAGGGTGGATATCAGGGGGTCTGGCATGCAGCAGTGTGTTGTCTTTCAGTGTGTTAATGGAACGGTGAGTGATATGATTATGAATATGTTTCCGGAGGCTGGTATTTGGTGGTTGTGGAGGAAGAGAAGAGAGTATCTGTGTGTGATAAAGGTCTTTGGGTGTTGTTTTAATGTTTCTTGGTGTGTGTGGGTGTTCTGCTATGTAGTGTAGTGGGTGTGATGTGTTTGTGGTGGCTGCAGCAAGTGTTTGTGTGCCTCTCATGTCAAGGTGGTCCTTGACTTTGAGGACTTTTGTTTCATGGTGTAAATGGTCTGTAGGTGTTGTATTTGTGCAGCCTGTAATTGTTTTTAGGGCTTTGTTTTGTATGATTTGAAGGGTGTTGTGGTGTGTCTCACTGAGATTAGGAGCCCATGCAGGACTCGCATAATTCATCACTGAGCGTATGCATTGTTTGTATATTGTTGTATTAGTTTCTTTGTTTTGTCCAAATGTTGTTCCAGTGATTGACTTAAGTGCGTTAAGTCTAGGTGTGCATTTGTTTTTTATGTTTGTGATGTGTTGTTTGAAAGACATGGTATCGTATGTTACACCAAGAATTTTCGGTGTGTTTGTGTGTGGTATTAGAGTGTTGTTGATGTAGAGATGAGGTATGTATTTGTGTTCTTTTGTCCAGTTGGTGAGAAGTGTTGCTGTAGATTTGGTTGGAGCTATTTTGAGTCTGTTTGTGATGAACCATGTGTTGAGTGTATCAAGGTATGGGTGGATTATTTCTGGAGCTTTGTCTGTGTTATGATGTGTGGATGTGATTGTTATGTCGTCCGTGTAGGAAGAGATTTGTATTTCTGGAGTTGTCTGGTGTGGGTAAGTCATGCATGTGGGTGATAGAACAGAACCCAGTGGTACTCCATTCTTAATGTTTCTGATGTGCGATGATTGGCCATTATATGACACATAAGCATTCCTACCTGCCAGATAATTGGCCAGCCATCTTTTGGTGTTATTGTGCATGTCTGTGTTATATATTTTATTTGTTAGGTTGTGGCGGGGGATAGCATCAAAAGCTTTACTAATGTCTAATGTTATAAGAAGTGTTCTGTGGTGGGGCCTATCTGAATTGATGCCATCTAAAATTCTTTGTGTGAGGTTTATCAGAAGAGTGTTTGTGGAGTGTAGTGGCCTAAAACTGTGTTGTGAGTCAGCAAGGGGAATATGTGGTGTGACAAGTTGAAGTATTAGGCATTCAATGACTTTAGAGGGGGTGCAGAGAAGTGTGATTGGACGGTGCAATGTTGGGATTGTTGGGTCTTTGTTCGGTTTTGGAATGGTGATTATTTTACCATGCTTCCAGATGTCGGGTATAGTGTTGTGTGAATAGCTGTAGTTTGCAATGTTTGTGAGTGCGTGTATACCTTGTGGTCCAATGTGTTTTAGGTGGATGTTACTTATGTTATCAGGGCCACAGGCAGATGAGTGCTTGAGATTATGTATTATGTGTTTTGTCTGACTGTCTATGAAGGGTGTATAGTCTGAGTGTGTGGGAAAGTCTTTCTTACATCGAATAGTGCGTCGGTCGTCAGGGTGAGAAGTGAGATGGCTTGTCTGTGCAAAATGATTTATGAGTGTGTTTGCTTGTTGTCTGTTTGAGGGTAGATTGTCTGTTGTTGTGATTATTGCTGCGTGAGAGCGTGTTGTGTTACTGTTGGATAGTGTAATGCTGTTGAGTGTTTTGTACAATTTGCTGGTGTTTGTTTTGTGATCAAGTGTATTGATAAAGTTTTGCCAATTTTGTGTTTTTTGTTCGAGTATTTTATTGGCAATCACAGTGTTTAGTGTTTGTATTTGGTCTGCTATGTTTTGAGGGATAGGTGTGGGGGTATTGTGTTTAAGCGTGTCTCGTTGTCTGATGAGGCCTTGGATTTCTGGTGTGAAGTTGGGGTTGTGTGATTTTCTGTTGACTCTAGGGATGTATCTCTTGTCTGTGTTTTGTATGATTGTATTAAAAGTGTGCACAGCATTGTTTATGTTTGTGATTGGTGTACTGTTAAGTGTTTCAAAATGTTGTTCTGTCTCTTCAGTAAAAGCTTCCCAGTTAGCTCTCTTGTAATTGGTGTATGTGTGTCTGTGGCCAACTGGGGTGCATCTTGTTTTGGTGGTGATGATGATTGGAAGGTGGTCAGAACCAAGGGTTCCGACCACTCTCCATGATGTTGTTGGGGTTAGGCAGGGGGAGCAGAAGGTGATATCAGGAGAGGAGGGAGTGTAGAGGACTTGGTGTGGGATATGTGTATGATTATGTGTGTTGTTCATGATAGTCAATGAGTCAAACTGAGTCTGTATATCAAGCCCTCTGTCTGTGTCAGGGTTGTCGACATACCAGGCAGACGACTTGGCGTTGAAGTCACCACCCATGATCAGGTTGGGGATTGAGGCTAGTTGGCTAAATTGAGGCCTGAAGGTGTTTGGAACTGTGGGGGATGATTGGGGGGGAATGTACATGTTAACTATTGTCCGTGTTGATTTGTTGCCTGTGCGGATTCGAATGGATTGGATTTCTGTAGTGTTATCTGTGGTAGGGAGGAGAATTTTGGTTGTGGCACTTGTGTCCACAAAACAGATGGAGTGGTGGATCAGGGTGATGAGTCCACCGCCATTGCCGTCGGTCCGGTCTTGTCTGATGGTGGTGTAATTATGAAATGATGGTGTTTTGTGTGAGTGTCTTAGTTTTGTTTCTTGTATAATTGCAATGTGTATGTTGTGTTGTTTAAGAAAGCATTCGAGTTCATGTTTTTCGTGTTAATACCGTCAATGTTGTGTTGTAATATGTTGATGTTGTGTGTTCTGTATGTGTTGTATGTTGCCGTTTGGGGTTGAGGTTGGGGTGTTAATGGGGAAGGTATAGGATCTGGGTTAGAGGGGGGGAAAGGAGAGATTGGGGACAAAGGAAGGGGAGTACTGATTGGGGCTAAGGGCAAAGGGAAATTGGGAGTGGGTAAGGGTGTTGGCTGTGGTTGGGGAGGTGGGAGTGGGGTTACTGGAGGGCAGGTAGAACATGTCCAAGTGTTTGTGTATTGGTTTGTGTCAGCAAGTGTTGTACAAGTGAGGTGGGCCCAGTTTTTGCACATATTGCACTGAACTGAGCCCTTTGTCTGTCTGCTCGAAGTAATGGGTTTAGAGCATGTTGGGCATGTGTATTTTGTGGTGGGCCCAGGATTGCTCTCTACATCTCCGGCTAAAAGTAGAAGAAGAGGGGTGATCGCTGGAAAATCACCCCTTGGTGTAGAAAAAACGTAACATTGCATGTTGAGAAAAAGGATTGTGGTACTCCCCAATGCAGTTGTAGCTCCTCTTGGGGATCGGTGCCACCTGCGTAGAGCCGGTGGCCAGGGCTGGTTGCCGCCGTTTGGCCCCCAACTCTTGGGGTTGGGGGGTTGTCCCACGACGTAGACACTGCAGCTCCAGGACCACTTAATTATAGTGTACAGGAAGGGTGCTATACTTATGTGATACTTTCTCTTATTATCCGTTTATTATACCTTGTTTTAAATTCAGTATGGTTCCAACTTGGGTATCTAAGCTACTCCAGGAGTTTATGTATCTATAGAAAATGAATTTTTTCATATCTTTCAAACATGTGGTCATTTTCACCTTGTTCTCTTGTGATGGATCAAAGACAGCTTTGAATTTGACTCTAGTTATTCATTGTCAGCGAGATCCATGAAGTGTTTGTAGAATCTAAAAATATCTATTTGTGTCAATACTTAAATTTGACATACAACAGTATACCAAGAATATTTTTTTCAACTTGCTTACTTTGAGTTAGTGATGGTGATATTTCTTTTTATGATCTTAATAAGCATTTTCCTTTGTATTTTACAATTTCATTATGGAGGTTGTCTACAAGGTACAAGTTGATGTACTACCAGGTGTGTTTGAAAGTTGCCCTTTTCTCTCACTTATACATACATATACCAAGGCTTTTTCCCCCTTACAAGAGAGGTAGCCAAAAAAGGAAAGGCATAAAATCATTCCCACCCATTCCATCCCTGAATACACTCCACACCCCTCCACCCTCCCTCTTATCTTAGCACCTCCCAGATGACGGGTCATCCCTGCACCCTGTCTACTGCCCTGGGTCAGAAGCAGTGTCACAAGACACAGCACATCCACAGCAAGGCCGCTTCATTAAATCGGCGACCCCCCCTCTCCGTCCCCCCATGCATAAAAGGAGAAGACAGGGAGAAATCCCTTCGGGCTGCGTCAAATTTTGCTCACACATACTACCTCACCCCCATCCCCCCGCCCATTTCACCTCATGCATCACAACATCATCCATATACAACCATTCTCCATTCACCCCTGTCTTCTGTCCTCTCCCGTCCTTCCTCAACAGACATTCCCCTCTTCCCCAAAGCCCCCTTCACCCCATCCATCCACCTCATCCTAGGACGTCCCCTCATGTTCACATCCTCCACATCTGCCTTCCATACCTCTTTTACTAATCTTTCTTCACTCATTCTTTCCATGTGTCCAAACCATCCTACTACTCTTTCATCAACCCTATCTCCCAACTCCCTTTCCACCCCCGTTCTCCTCCTCATTTCTCACTCTATCTAGCCTAGTAACCCCCATCATACTTCTCAGACACCTCATCTCAAACACATTCAAACTCCTTCTCTCTTCCTCTCTCATGTTCCATGTTTCTGCCCCATACAATGCTGTTGGCACAATCACTCCTTCATACAGTCTCCTCTTAGCATCCATTCCCAAATGTCTATTCCTCATTACACTCCTCAATCCACCAAGGCATTTACTCGCTTCTCTCAATCTACATTCTACCTCTACCTTCACTCCACCTTTTCCTGCCACATTTGCACCCAAGTTTCTAAAACTATCCACTTCCTTCCAGTCTACTGCCACTTTCACCCCTTGTACATCTCATCACTTTACTTTTATCCACATTTACCTTTAGCTTTCTTCTATCATATGCTCTCCCAAACTCTGTCACCAACTTCCTCAATCCCTCCTCCAATCCTGCCACAAGCGCAGTGTCGTCCACAAACAACAGCTGGCTCACCTCCCACTTTTCTCCATTTTCTTTCACTATCTCCAATCCCTGACCCACTACCCTTGCATTTACCTCTCACACTACCCCATCCATGTATAAGTTGAACAGCCAGGGCGATATAATGCATCCTTGATGAAGTCCCACCTTTACCTCGAACCACTCACTCTCTCCATTTCTAATCCTGACACAAGCTCTTCTACTCTCATAAAAACTCTTGACAGCTCCTAGAAGCTTTCCTCCTATCCCATATATCTGCATAACCTCCCACAGTTCCTTTCTGTCTACCCTATCGTAAGCCTTTTCCAAATCCATAAAAGCCCAAAAAACATCCTTCCCCTTTCCTATAGCTTTCTCACATATCTGTCTTACCACAAAGATCTGATCTACACAACCTCTATCCGTCCTAAATCCACACTGTTCCTCACCAATTACTCCCTCTCTTCCTCTCCTAATCCTCTCAATCAAGATCCTCCCATAAGCCTTCCCAACTACACTTAACAAGCTAATCCCTCTGAAACTACTACACTCACACTTGTCCCCTTTTCCTTTGTAAAATGGCACCCCTCCAGTCCTACAGCACTCTACCCTCTCTCCAGCAAACATTAAATAACCTCACCAGCCAGTCCACCATCACTGTACCTCCTTTTTTTAGACATTCTGCATGGCATCCATCCAGACCAGGTGCCTTACCTGCTTTCATCATCTTAACAACTGCCTTCACTTCATCCTTCCTTATTTCTCCTCCATTTTCCTCACTCATCACTCTCATTTTCTTAGCATTCCCCACTGCAACTATCTTTCCCTCCCTATCCTCCTTCACATTTAGCAACTCCCTAAAATATTCTGCCCATCTTCCCCTTACTGCCTTCTCTTCCATTATCATCTCTCCATCTGCACCTTTTACCTTTTCTTCTCTACTTGATTTGCCTCCTCTTCCTCTCTTAATTTCTTTCCAAAACATCTTTTTATTATTTTCAAAATTTTCTGTCATACTCTTACCCCACTTCACATCTGCTCTCCTCTTTGCCTCCTTTACCTTTTGCTTTACTTCTCTTTTCTTTTCTTTGTACCTCTCATATGACTCCCTCGTCCTATTTTGTAACCAATCTGTGAAAGCTCGCTTCTTCTCTTCTACAACCTTCTTTGTTTCCTCATCCCACTGCTCACTACCCTTCCTTCTATTTCCTCCTGTCCTTCTTGTTCCACAGACCATCCTTGCACACTCTGTGACTCCCTCCTTGAACCATCCCCATTCCTCCTCCCCACCTAGCTCCACTCTATCCTTCACTCCCTCCCACTCCTCCTTCAGCTCCTTGTACTCCTTCCTCCTTTTCCTTTTCATTTAGAGTTCACTCTAAGCACCTCTCTACCTTTTGTCCCTTTCCTCTTTCTCCATCTATCCTCCACTCTCAACTTACCTTCCAACAAAAAATGATCTGATATTCCCCCACCCTCTCCCCTTAGCACATGTACATCCTTAACTCTTCCTATCATAATCCTATTCACCACTACATAATCCATCAACGCTCTATCTACCACCCTTCCATCCACCACCCTCTCCCATGTGTACTTATGCTTGACTTTCTTCCGAAACACTGCATTTGCTATCATCAACTCTCTTTCTAGACACATTTCCACCATCAACTCTCCACTACGATTTTTTCCTGGAACTCCACATTTCCCAACCATTCCATCAATTGGACCATTTCCTACCCTAGCATTAAGGTCTCCCAGTACTATTACATTGACATTTCTCCCTAAATCCTCTATGCACTCATTTAAATCTATCCAAAAGGCCTCCCTTTCCTCTACACTCTTCTCACTGCCAGGCCCATATGCACTTACAAAGACCCACATCTCTTTTCCCAGTTTCACCTTCATCCACATTATCCTTGAGGAAACCTCCTTCCACTCCACTACACATTTACCTATCTCTTCACTTACTAGAATAGCCACCCCTTCCCTCCCTCGCCCTCTCTTCACTCCTGATAACCTCCCACTTACACTCCCAAACTTACACTCACCCTTCCCTTTCAACTTAGTTTCACTCAAAGCCAACACATCCATCTTTCTTCTCACAAACATACTACCTATCTCTTCCCTTTTACTCTCATCTGTACCACATCCACACACATTAAAAGACCCAAACCTTAGGGTGCTGGTTGGAAAACTCCCAGACCCTCTTATGCCTTTACTTTTTCGTTTAGGAATGTCCCCTGTGGGGCTACAAGGAGAAGGATGCCTAGTCCCAATCCCCGTCCCTTTCTTCTCGCCTCTTACGATCCAAGTGGAAATACTTGGTGGCAGTATTCTTTTCCCCCACTTATAGATGAAAATATCTTCCTTGTACTGCAATATTGACTGTGTGTTTACATACAATCAGTACTTGGTATCTTGGAGGACCAATACAAATCAGAGCCATCATTCCCCTATTTCAAAGTAAACCTCTACTCATAAAGAAATGATGAGATGTTTGAATATAATTACTGCATGATTTTTTTTTGGTCCCTTGTATTTAATTGTAATGTACAGGAAGGATGCTATATTCATGTGATACTCTCTCTTATTGTCCAGTGATCATACCTTGTTTTAAATTCATGTATGGTTTCAACAGGATAGACAGGAAGACACTGTGGGAGGTATTGCAGATATATGGGATAGGAGGACAGCTTTGAAGAGCAGTCAAAAGGTTTTATGAGAGTAGTTAGAATCAGAAATGGAGAGAATGAGTGGATTGAGGTAAAGATGGGGCTTTGCCAGGGACGTGTTATGTCACCTTGGTTGTTCAATTCATACTTGGATGGGGTAGTACAAGAGATAAATGCAAGGATAATGGGTCGAGGATTGGAGACGGTTAAAGAAAATGGAGATAAGTGGGAGATAAGCCAACTGTTGTTAGCTGATGACACTGCGCTTGTAGCAGGATCATAGGAGGGATTGAGGAAGTTAGTGTCAGAGTTTGGAAAGGTGTGCAAAAAAAAAGTGGGTATATGTAAGGTGATGATATGTACAAGGGGAGAAAGTGGAAGCAGAATGGAAGTGAGTATTAAAGGAGAGAGAGACTGGAGGAAGTGGATAGTTTTAGATACTTGGGTGCAAATGTGGTGGAAAAGGGAGGAATGGAGGTGGAGGCAGAATGTAGATTGAGAGAAGTGAGTAAATGCCTTGGGGGATCAAAAAATGTAATGAGAAATAGACAATTGGGAATAGATGAGGGGCGTCACTGATTTAATTTACCTAGTTGTATTTACCTAGTTGTAATATACGGGAGGGGAGCTATGCTCATGGTGACCCGTCTTTGTATCTCTCCGCATCAAGTTTTATCTTAAAATCTTGTATAGTGTTTGCACATACAGTACTGTTTTGTTGTCTAATTTGTTCCATGTATTTATTGCTCTGTGTGGGAACCTGTTCCTTTTCAAGTTTTTTCTATAACTATCCTTTTTCAGTTTTTTTCCGTGTCCTCTTGTTTTACCGTCGTCCCACACTAACAAGTCGTTCCCGTCTAAAACTTCCATTCCTTTCATTATTCTGTAGACAGTCAGCAAATCTCCTCTTTCTCTTCTTTGTTCCTGAGTTGATAGATTCAATTTGGACAGTCTTTGCTCATGTGTTAGTTCGTCGAGAGTCGGTGCTAGTTTGGTTGTCGCTCTTTGTAATCTTTCTAGTTTCTTAATATTCTTTTTGGTACTGGGTGTCCAAAGTGATGCTGCGTACTCAAGTTTTGGTCTTATTAGTGTAGTTAGTATTTTCTTTATTATTTCTTCATCCATATAAGCAAATGCCACTTTGATTGACCTCAATAAGTTGTAGGTTTCTCCAATATTTTATTTATATGCTTATCTGGTTTGCTTTTTGCTTTTTTCTTTCACAATTCTGTAATCTTTTGATATTCCGTTTTTATTCTTTCCAAATTCCATTAGACTGCATTTCTTTATATTAAATTTTACTTCCCACTTTTGAGTCAAATTCCAGATCGTGTCCAGATCTTGTTGCAATGAGTTGCAGTCTTCTTCCATTTTTACCTTTAGTAATTTTGCATCATCTGCAAAGAAATTCATATAGCACTCCACGCCTTCATTCATGTCATTAATGTATATGGCGAACATGATCGGGTCCAGTACTGATCCTTGCGGGACACTGCTTTTTACTTCCCAGTTGGAGAATTTTTCTCAAATTACAATTCTCATTTTCCTCCCAGTCCGGAAGTCTTTCATCCATTCCAATAATTTTTCTCTGATGCCACCTATTGACTCTATCTTATTTATTAGTTTCTTATGTGGTACCTTATCGAATGCCTTTTGTAGGTCAAGAAAAGCATAGTCCGCCCATCCATCTCTTTCTTGTATTATGTCTATTAATCTTGAGTAAAAGCAGATCAAATTTGTTGTACCGGTACATGATCTCCCTTGTCTGAATCCAAATTGATTTGGGTTCAGTATAGATTTTTCTTCCAGGTATTTAACCCATCTGTTTTTGACAACTCTTTCACAAATTTTTGCTATTGTGCTTGTTAGTGAGACCGGTCTGTAGTTAGATGGATCTTCCTTATCACCTCCCTTATAAATTGGTACAATGTTTGCCTTCTTCCAGTCCAATGGCACTTTTCCTTCTTTAAGTAAGAATCTAATTATATTATATATTTTGTCAGTTAATTCTTCCATACATTCTTTCAGTATCCAGTTTGCAATTCCGTCTGGGCCATGTGATTTTCTGACATCAAGGGTTTTAATTTGGTCACTGATTTCTTTTTGTGTTACGTTTATTTCTTTCATTGCTGGGGATAATTCTCTCTCTATTTCTACACTGTTAGGCGAGTTTTCTATTGTGAATACTGATCTGAAGTGGTTGTTCATAATTTCAGCCATTTCCAGTTCTTTTGTATATCCCTTTCTATCTTGGCACAGTTTTTCTATTTCTTGCTTGTTTTTCAGTTTTCCATTTACATACTTGTAAAATAGTCTTCGACAAGCTGAGATCCCAAACCAGATCATTAAGCTCACATTGTGAAAAGGGCTGCGGACCATCATGTGTTTCATACTCTTCTTCTGTATCTCCTCCCTCATATGCAGTGGTGGCCTCGTCATCGCTGTCAGGAAGCTCTCTGCACGCTTGTACAGAAGTTCTTCGCAGTGAGCAACTGGACGGCGGGCAGATGGAAGGTCGGAGTACTGGAGGCTGCTCCGATTCTTCCGGTTGATGCCAGTAGTATTGATGGCGCAGAAGTAACAATCCGATTCATGGTCAGACGGCTCCCTCCAAACCATCGGAATTCCAAACTTCAGTGAAGTTTTCGTGCCCTTCGTCCACCGCCGGAGGTATTCCATGCACGTCATGCACACCGTGTGCGGTGCCCAGGACTTATCTTGGTCACCCAGCTTGACTTGAAAGTAAGCCTGGTATGCGCGCTTCACAAAGCTTGTATTTACCTAGTTGTATTTTGCGGGAAGGGGAGCTATGCTCGTGATGGCCTGCCTTTGTATCTTGCAGTGTCTAGTTTGTTTTTAAACTCATGAATGGTTTTTGCGCATACTATTTCATTGTCCAGTTTGTTCCAAGTGTCCAAGTGTGATGCTCTTCCTGTGCATTGACAGCGTGTATTCTCCGCAAATGTAGCAGAAAATGTCAGGATTATTCCTGCATGACCGTCGCGCCGAAGCCATATCAATACCCTGAAAAGAAAGAAATAAGTCAATTAGTCAATTTCAAACAGAAACACACCAGAAGCAACCATTTATATATGAATAATTCACTATATTCTTCAAGAAAAATAGGATTGAACTCAAAACCCTTCAAATTATCATATGTATAGCTCGTCAGGTAGGCCTATGGCTGTATCTCAAAAAGTTGACCTGATTGAGCAAAACCAATTCTGATATTCGGACTCAGAACACCAAAATTAGTCTAAATCAGCTGAGAAACCCCTGGCGATTTTTTGGCTGTTACCCAGTGTTATAGTTATTGGCTTGCGAAGTAATTAAACGGATCTTAAAATTTTTATTTAATGTCCCTATTGTAGAAAAGATAAAGGAAAAATATTTCATATTTTGTTGATTCTGATGCAAGATTCATATATTATGGTAAAATATTCAGGGCTCCTTTGACCTTTTTCTTTATAATTATTTTGTCAGCCTTGTGGGTAGCATGTTCAGACTAGAATTACTGCCCCCCTAAATGTGCTGCCCCAGGGCTTATGCATCAACCCCTCACCACCACGTGAGGGCCCTGCAGGATAGAGACGGGGGAAGGATTATTGAGGTGAAAGAGGAGAATCTTTCACCTAGGGAGATTCCTCTTCTCTTACTACTATAATAGTCTCAACTGACTCACTAGGTTTAAATCTTATAGAAACATTGGCACAACTGGTATTTTCACAAGATAGCTGTCTAGAGATATTTGTTTTTGTCTATGCTTCAAAATATGGCAAAAATGTGACACAACATTATTATTAAATAAATTTGTAACATGCATAACCACTGCCTTATTAAAGTGATACTTCTTGATGTACAATGAAACAGTTTACCATACATCAAACATCTCCCTTATTGCCTAGACTAGAATATGCGGTGACATTGTGGTCACCCAGTACCAAAAAGAATATAAAGAAAATAGAAAGAATCCAGAGAGCAGCAACAAAAATGGCACCTGCACTCGCAAACTTGTCATATGAGGAGAGATTGGCTAAGCTAGATTTACCGACTCTGGAGCAAAGAAGAGAGAGAGGTGATCTACTATCTACAGAATCATGAAAGGCACAGAAATACTTGATAGAGAGGACTTGTTAACCCCTTCCATACAGTGACACCTACGTAGGCGTCATAAGGAGCAAGTGGGTATGCGAGGATGCCAATGTCGGCGTCTTTATCATATTTATTGTAGTTGTACCTGCATGACCCCCATACTCTATAAACTGGCTTCATCATATTTTCTATGGTTATCAAAATTCACGGGTGAAAGAGAGAACGATCGATACAGCCGTGACTTTATTTTTTATAATGCGAGCATTATGACGCAACATTGTACATCTGGCAGCTAATGCTGCCCGCAAGATTTTGGCCAGGAGTGAAGTGGTTAAACTGGGACAGGAGAAGCACAAGAGGACATGGAAAGAAAATAAAAAAACATAGCTACAGAAGAGATCTGAAGAAAAACAGTTTTCCACATAGAGTGGTAGACACTTGGAACAAACTGGACAAGGAAATAGTGTGCACAAAAACCATTCATGAGTTTAAAAGCAAACTAGACACTGCGAGATACAAAGGCGGGACACCACGAGCGTAGCTCCCCTTCCCACAAAATACAACTAGGTAAATACTGGAAGATTGTTGCTCTGCTGAGGCTGTTACCTTCTCCCCTGATGAAATCTACTCCACAACTTCTTGCTGTGAAACAGAATACAACTCCATAAGCTTTTCGGTGGTCAGCTCCTGTCTATGCTTTTCCACAAGCTCATTGATGTTGATATCCACCTCCAGCCCCATAGCCTTGGCCAAAGACACAATCTCATCAACTACAGACTCCACAGGCATTGACTCAAACCCCTCAAAGTTGCGTCTGACAATGCTGTCTAGCCAAAGCTTCTTCCAAGCCGAAATAATGGTTCTCTTGTCGATCATCTTGAGGCAAGCAACGATGTGGAAGTTGTCTCTCCAAAATTCTCTGAGAATGAGATTGGTCCAGTGTAGAGCTTCATAAAGTTTGAGATGACCTGCTGGTTTATGGGCTGGAGTAAAGGAGTAGTGTTGTGAGGCAGGAACTGGACCTTGATGAATTGAAATTCATCAATGAGGTATTTTTCTAGACCTGGAGGATGGGGAGGAGCAAGACATGGAGATACAGATTCATCTCAAGTAAATATTTTTTCACAGAAGGCCCAAGCACCTCATTGATCCAATCAGCAAAAACGTCATGTGTCACCCAAGTAGTGCTGTTGGACCTCCACATCACAATTAGCCTGCTCTTCTGGACTTTACACTTCTTGAAGGCTTGTGGATTTTCTGAATGGTAAATGAGCAGGAGTTTCACTTTCAAATTGCCGGTTGCATTGGCACAAAACAGCAGCATGAGATGGTCTTTCATTGGCTTGTGGTCAGGCAATAGCTTCTCCTCCACTGTTATATAGGTTTGCTTTGGCATCTTCTTACAGAAAAGAACTGTTTCATTGCAATTAAAAACCTGCTGTGCCAGGTAACCCTCAGAATCCACAAGCTTCCTAAAGTCACTGATGAAGTTCCCTGCTGCCTTTGCACCAAAGCTTGCTGCTTCACCATGTCTCACAATGCTGTGGACCCCGGTTCTTCTTTTAAACTTCTTGAACCACCTACAGGCTCACCTTGAACGGTTCTTTATCCATTGCTGTTCCTGGCATTTTCCTAATGAGCTCAGCAGAAATTACTTTTGCCTTTTCACAAACAATGATCTCATTAATAATGTCTTATTGCATTTGCTTGTCATCATTCCATATGATAAGCAACCTTTCAACATTGTCAAGAATATGTGGCTGTTGCATAGATGTTCCTGTCACTCTCTTTGAAGCATCTACCTTCTTAACCTGTAAAGCGTCACCCTCCGTGACCATTGGCGCTTTGGCAGCGTCACCCTCTTTCAACTTCACAACATTTTTTTTCTATTAATCATTTCTCTATCGCAGAAAGCCTCACTTGACTGTCTCCTACAACCAAAATCTTACCTGTGGGCAGGGATCCAGCATCTGCCCTTCCCTTCTTCTCTTGAGTTTCACTTGCTTCTTCCTGCAGATTTGCTAGTGCAAGAAACGAGTTCTTGCAAGCGAGCGGGGCTGGTGGGGACTCTTTTACACTATTCTGCATCTTGGTTTTTGTCGTTTTCCATCCAAGCTCATAGCTTTTCCATCCAAGCTCATAGCTAGTCTTGTCTTTCGTATTTTGGGCCTTCGAGCGGAGAACTTAATTCTCCTCTTTAAGGCACTTTATAGCATCCTCCAAGGCTTCAATTCTACTAAGTAGAGATTGTACCTCATTGGCACTGAACACGATAACACAACCACTCGCCATATCACTAATTGAAGCAGCTACCCTGATGACCTAACCTGAGTGACAACTACTGCTCAACTCTAATGACTACTGAAAAAAAAAAAGTTTTCCCCACAGAGTGTTGGATGTATGGAACATACTAGATGAAACAATAGTATGTGCAAAAACAATACAAGAATTTAAGAGTAAATTAGATATGGTGAGATAAAGAGAAGAAACACCATGAGCATAGCTCCCCTTCCTGTAAGATACAACTAGGTAAATACCTCCCGCCACATCATCCCCCCCCCCTGAGCTACATCCCTCAACTTCAACCTCTCAACTCACAAACAAGCAACATATTGACAGGTGATATGAATGTATACCTCCCAATTTGGCTAAACACACAGACAACTGACCAAAGAATAAATTAAATTCTGCAATTAGGTAAATACCTGGTCCATCGCCAAAACATCCTGGACCTTTGTCTGGTGAAGACTGGAACAGTGGGTTGACCTTTAGATTGTGTATCTCACGTAATGCAATGCCATCCATGGGGAAGGAGGGATCATCCTCACTACGGCAGAACCAAGTGAACTCAAAGACCTGTGTGGCAAAGAAAACATCTCACTAATTGTTGGGAACAGAAAAACCTGCTTGACTGATTCTGTTCCCACCCATAAAAGAATGCTGTATTAGATGAAAGATAAATGTGATGCTAAACCTATTTCTGTATTTCTGAAGGAGTTTAGATATTTGCATTTGGTATCAAAGGCATCAAGACAATACATAAGTTCAACTCTAAATATGATAACTGGAAATCAGATATGGATTAAGTTGGAACCATACATGAATTTGAGTCTAGGTGAGTTAAAACAAAATAGAGTATAGGGGATAGGATCCAATAAGCATTGCTCCTTTCCTGTATACTACAATTAGGTAAATACACACACACACACACACATATATATATATATATATATATATATATACAGGTACTCCTCATTTAACGACGACAATTGGGACCAGCGCGCCGTCGTTAACCAAATTGGTCGTTAAGCGAAAGTGTATACATATACGTACATGTACTGTATGTACAATGTCCAGCAATACATGTATCTTTATTTTCGTGTATTTTCCCTCTTTTATACAGTACATTAAAGCTTTATTTACTGTTTATTTACAGTGGTTAGGTTCCTGAAATTACCGTATATGACCAAATCCGCGTATGCTGACATTCCATATTGAATACCGGGGTATTTTTTTAGTTTCGACCATGGGCGCAATATAGCAATAGAAAATTAATTATTCATTTTGTAAATTAAAATGTATCAACGTAATATGCAATTTTGTGGGCAGAAATGAAAGTAAAAAATACCTTGCTACAAGAAAATATGCTAATGAACGAAGTCGGTAGCATAGGCTCGGGACGCCATCTTGTCTCTCACGACGATGACAACGAGGACGACCCGGATGACATTTAATTTGCAGGTAATGATTTATTAAACACAGGTTAGGTTAGTTTAGTTTAGGTTAGACGAATCAATTTATCATCCTTTCATTTCTTCGACATCGGCATCTATCATAACAAACATGGTGTACCATTCGTCCGACATGACTTTGTTACTTACGAAATCTGTTTTAGCATTTTTTTTTTATTTCCGCTCACAAAATTGCATATTACGTTGATATATTATAATTTACAAAATAAATAATTAATTTTCTATTGTTATATTGCGCCCATGGTCGAAACTAAAAATTTACCACTACCGGTATACACTGTGCCCTAGGTAGTTTTTGCAGCTTGCAGGATGGTAATGTAGACCTAAGCTTCAGAACACTTTACCTCACAGCTAATATCCACCGTACAAGTTCATTTATAACATCATACAAATTTGCCTCAGCCAACTTAATTATCGTACACGACGTCGTAACTTCGGGAGATTTACGTTAAACAACGTCATAAAGCCCGTCGTTACTCCGAGTTGTCATTAACCGAGTAGGTTGTTAAACGAGTACCTGTATATATATATATTTACAGTACTACCTCTCATTAATGGACTAAAATAGGGTAACGGTGTCCATTGATGTGAATGATCCGTTGATTTGGAGTGGTTTTTGGGTGGCATAGTGATTGCACAGCACTAAACAACAGCACCAAAAACACTGAAAACACAGCAAAAACTCTGCAAACACAGCTAATTGACATCAATTAATGAGAGGTTTTACTGTATATATATATATTTCTTTTTTTCCAACCACAAATCACTTTTAATTCCATGCCATCGCAGTCGAGACTGAAGAATCGCTCGATGGAGGCATCTGTTGGAAATTGAAACGTGGACGAGCCAAGTATTTGAACCCAGCTAACCCATAACAAAGTTACAGTGACTTAAACCAATACGCTATCAAGATAGCATATTGGTTTAAGTCACTGCAACTTTGTTACAGGTTAGCTGGGTTCAAATCCTCGGCTCGTCCACGTTTCAATTTCCAACGGATGCCTCCATCGATGGCAGTATTCTGACGGATGCCTCCATCGATGGCAGTATTCTGACGGATGCCTCCATCGATGGCAGTATTCTGATTTTAATGATTTTATGCCTTTTTCTTTTTGGCTACCCCCCTTGTAAGGGGGAAAAAGCCTTGGTATATGTATGTATGTATGCCTCCATTGAGCGATTCTTCAGTCTCGACTACGATGGCATGGAATTAAAAGTGATTTGTGGTTGAAAAAAGATATTAATTGATCACTGGGAACCATTCAGTGTATATGTATATATATATATACAGTGGCTCCAACTAGTACCAGGATATTCAGTATCCTTGGTTGCACTACACACCTTCCTCTCTCCCTGCTCAGTAAGTTCAAGATTAGACTGAAACACTCCCAATTTTTTCTTAAAATTGCAATCATCATTGTCAACCACTAATCTATAACCAATACTTTGTGGTTTTAGCTGGGATAGGAACTTATTCCCAAGTTCTCCAGAAAAAGTATTAGGACCTAAACCAATCTCTTAGTTTGCCTATTGGTAACGTTTGACCTATCACCAACCTTGTCATCAGGATAGTCTGGGTCTTCGGTGAACTTGTATGGTTCAAGGTCGATCACCTGGCCTGGTCCTCTTGTGATGACAGACAATGCCCCCTGGATGAGGGACACCTTCAAGACACTTGGGACCACCTGTAGGGACAGTAGAAGATATTTGATATTTTTAAGACAGTAATATGGTAACATGTTTGTAACAGCAGGCAGTTTTGTTCAGATGATGGGCAGTTTCATTTCTTGGAGATCCCTTCTGGTTCTCAATTAACCTATGGCTAGAGATGGTCTGGTCTTTTGCAAGAACCTGATGTGCAAAGCATATCATCATAATAATGGATTTAAGTATTATGCCAGAAACCCTGATCTATCCACACAGAGTGAAGGAAATTCGCAAGATCGAGAGAATACAATATGGCAGCAACCAAAATTGTTCCCAGCATGCTAGATAAGCCATATGAGGAGAAACTAAATGCAATGGGTCTGCCAGCATTGACAAATCAAAGAGAAAGAGGTGATACAATTACAGTATTCAGAATGCTAAAGGGGACAGATTACATCAACAGAAGAGATTTCTTGATTAAGGATAGGAGGGTTTTAAGAGGTAATGAGAACAAATCAAGGAAGGCTACATGTCTAAAGGACATAAAGAAATAGTTTCCATATAGATGTATAAATGCATGGAATAGCTTTGATGATATAGTCCAAGTTGGAACAATACATGCATTCAAATCTAAACATGGCAATTGGAAATTAAGAACATAGATTGAGTTGGAATCATATATGAATTTTAAGTTAAGTATGATAAAATTGAGAGTAGATCAGACCCGATGAGCATTGTTCCTTTCCTGTATACTACAGTTAGGTAAACACAAAAAGTACTTACACAGTACTATGGTTAACAGATAAGGTTAACTATAAGGTTAACAGATTAGCAATGGGTAATAGTTCCAAACAATGCAACATCACAACTGTCATATTGTATTTCAACACTCTGCTATTAACAACTTAATATGTTTAGTCTGGCTGATGTGAGGTGGTTTTAATTGGCCAAGGAAAAATCTCTGTGCAGCAAGAGAAACTTATCACAATTAACTCTTTCACAGCTTACTTCAATTTATGCCATTGTTCTGGCTACTACTAAGAATGAGACAGATGGACAGGGTAAAGGAGGGGAAATGCAAGAAGAATGTCTATCAAGCAATGAAGGGAGAATGCAACAAGTAAGAAAGAATGAAGCATGGTTGTAAATGAATGAAGGAATAACTCAGCCCAAAAAGATGTTCCTCTTGTCTGTTCCATAAATGTCTCAAGTGGATGAAGAAGGAGGTAGCCATTAAATGAAGCTGTGGGGGTAAACCAACTCTTGCTGTCAGCACTGCTGTGGAGGTGCTATATTCATGTAATTATATTTACATAATTATAGTATACAGGAAAGGAGCAATGCTCGTTGGATTTTGTCTCTTACTCTCTGATTTATCATAGCTTCAAATTCATGTACAGTTCAAACTGTAGTTGATTGTTGACCTGAAGAATAACATAGAAGAATAAATTGGTATCATGCAAATATTAATGTCTCTCCCTTCAAGTCTCCATGATGACCAGCACTGGACAACCAAGTTACAGTCAACAAAAATCTAGATTGGTGCTCCTAGTCATTTTACAGATTATTACATACTCACTGACCTCAATAAATGCCTTTGCAGTCTTGACCAACTCGGTGGTTCCTACAATGACCTTCAGTTCATAGACAAAACAATACATCCCATACTCAAAGAATCGGGGTGGGGTTGCAAGCTGAGGCATGGTGTAAGTTGACAGGCTTTTGAGAGAAATATCCCGCTCTATCTCCAGCACTTCAGCTACTTTCACTTTTGACACTCTCCATGATTTTCTGTAATGGAAAGGAGAGACAATATTGTCAAAGCATTCTAGCTCTTTGGACAGTATATAAGCACACTTAGAAATGTATATGGGCCACTCTTAGTCAGCAGAAACCACATACAGCAGGATTTTTACTACACATTAAGCTATAGTATCACAGAAATGAAGGGAAAATATGAATAAATTGTACTGAGTTTTAGAAGTCTTGATTGAGAGGATTAGGAGAGAAACAGAGGGAGTAAATGGTGAGGAACAGTGTGGTTTTAGGACAGGTAGGGGTTGTGTAGATCAGATTTGTGTGGTAAGACAGATATGTGAGAAAGCTATGGGAAAAGGTAAGGATGTTTTTTGGGCATTTATGGATTTGGAAAAGGCATATGACAGGGTAGACAGGAGGGCACTGTGGGAGGTATTGCAGATATATGGGATAGGAGGAAAGCTGTTAAAAGCAGTCAAGAGTTTTTATGAGGGTAGTAGAGCTTGTGTTAGGATCAGAAATGGAGAGACTGAATGGTTTGAGATAAAAGTGGGACTTCATCAGAGATGTGTTATGTTGCCCTGGCTGTTAAATCTATATATGGATGGGGTGGTGCAAGAGGTGAATGCAAGGGTAGTGGGTCAGGGATTGGAGATGCTTTAGGAAAATGGAGAAAAGTGGGAGATAAGCCAGCTGTTGTTTGCTGACGACACTGTGCTTGTAGTAGGATCAGAGGAGGGATTGAGGAAGTTAGTGACAAAGTTTGGAAAGGTGTGTGAAAGAGGGAAGCTAAAGATAAATGTGGGTAAAAGTAAGGTGATGAGATGTACAAGAGGAGAGAGTGGCGGCAGGCTGGAAGTGAGTATTAAGGGAGAGAGACTGGGGAAAGTGGACAGTTTTAGATACTTGGGTACAAATGTGGTGGGAAAGGGAGGAGTGGGGGTGGAGGTAGAATGTAGATTGAGAGAAGCTATGCTATGCTCGTGATGACCCATCTTTATATCTTTCAGCATCAAGTTTTTTCTTAAAATCTTGAATAGTATTTACACACACTTTTTCTTTAAGTTATTCCAGATATCCAGTACTCTATGTGGGAAGCTACTTTTTTTCCGATCTCTTCTATGGTTATCCTTTCTGAGTTTCTTTTCATGACCTCTTGTTTTTCCATTGTTATTTTTTAGTAAATCATTCCTATCTAGGATTTCCATCCTACAGTCAGTAGATTTCCATCCTACAGTCAGTAGATCACCTCTTTCTCTTCTCTGCTCCAGTGTTGGTAGTTCCAATTTCAATAATCTTTGTTTGTATATTAATTTGGAAAGAGCTGGTGCAAATTTTGTCATTGCTATCTGTATTCTTTCTTATTTCCTTATATTCTTTTTAGTACTGGGTGTCCATAGTGTTGCTGCATATTCCAGTTTTGGTCTAATCAATGTAACTAATATTTTTTTTAATCATTTCTTCATCCAAGTAATCAAATGCCACTTTCATTGACCTTAATAGGTTGAAGGTTTCTCCACTATTTTGGTTACATGTTTATCTGGTGTCATGTCTTTGCTGATTATTACTCCAAGGTCCCTTTCCGAGTGCACTTTTTTATTTCTTCTTCACCAATTTCATGATTTTTTTAAATTCTGTTTTTAATTTTCCAAACTCCATTATGCTACATTTCTTGATATTGAAGTTCACTTCCCACTTTTGAGCCCATTTCCAGATTTTGTCCAGGTCTGATTGTAATGAATCACAGTCCTCTTCCGTTCTTACTTTCTTCAATATTTTTGCGTCATCTGCGAAGAAATTCATATAACATTCAACTCCTTCATCCATGTCATTTATGTATATGGCAAACATGAGTGGAGCCAGCACTGACCCTTGTGGAACACCACTTATTATTTCTTCCCATTTCGAGAATTTGTCTCTAATTACTATCTTCATTTCTCTCACAGTCAAGAAGTCTTCCATCCATTCTAATAATTTACCTGTGATGCCACCTAGTGATTTTAATTTTCTTATTAATTTCTTGTGTGGTACTTTGTCAAATGACTTTTGTAGGTCTAGATAGGCACAGTCTGCCCATCCATCCCTCTCTTGTATTATATCTATTAGTCTCGAGTAGAAGCAGATCAGGTTTGTTGTACATGGTCTTCCTTGTCTAAATCCAAATTGGTTTGGGTTTAGTATAGAATTTTCTTCCAGGTGTTTAATCCATCTACTTTTGATCACTTTTTCACACATTTTAGCAACTGTGCTTGTTAGGGAGACCGGTCTGTAGTTAGTTGGGTTTTCCTTGTTTTCTCCTTTATATATTGGTACAATGTTTGCATTTTTCCAATCTTGTGGTACCTTTCCTTCTTTGAGCAAGCATTTGATTATAGTGTGCATTTTATCTGTTAATTTTTCTAACCATTCTTTCAGTATCCAATTGACAATTCCATCTGGACCATGTGATTTTCTGACATCAAGGTTTTTTACTTGGTTGCTCATTTCCTTCTTTGGTACAATTATTTACTTCATTGGGGGGGGGGGTTCTGTCTCTCTATTCCCTCATAGTTAGGTGTGTTCTCAATTGTTAATACCAACTTGAAGTGGTTGCTCATAATTTCTGCCATTTCTTGTTCTTCTGTATATTCTTGACTTCCTAGGTGCAGCTTTTCTATTTTTTGTTTGTTTTTAGTTTACCGTTCACATATCTGTAAAATAGTTTAGGTTGTTCCTTGCATTTTTTTTATTATTTCTTTTTCATAATTTCTCTTTTCTTCTCTGCATATTTTTACATAATCATCTCTTAGTTTGATATATGTTTGCCATTCGCTCGTTTTTTTTTTTCCATTTTTTCCAGGCTTTGTCTCTTTTATCCTTAGCTTTACTACATTTTTTGTTGTACCAGTTCTTTATGTATGTTCTCTCTTGCTTTTGTTGTGGTACATATTTGATCACACCCTCATTATAAATTTCTTTTAGTATATTCCATTTCTCTTCCATCCTTGTTTCTTTTAGGAATTTTTCCCAGTTTGCATTAAGAAAGAATTTTCTAAGTTTCTCAAAATTCATTTTGTTGTACATTGGTCTTCCTATTCTATGTTTCTCATTTCTTCTTAGGTCTATTTGCTCTTTTAATTCAAATTCTATTACTACATGGTCACTCTTTCCTATTGGTGTTTTGTAATCTACTTCAGGTTCTGATGTAAGTATCTAATCAAGTCTCGAAGGTTCCTCATTGTTTCTGTATCTGGTATTTTCCTTTACCCACTGAGTCATTGTGTATTCAATGGTCACATCGAGGAGCACGCTGCCCCATATGTCTTCTCCACCCTTTACTGTCATTTCTTCCCAACATATTTCTTTTGAGTTAAAATCACCCATAATTACTCTATTTCCTCTTTCAGTGTATCAGTTAGTTCATATCTAGTATCCTCTAACAATTTGGAATGATTGTGTTCTGTCCAGGATTGTGTTTTGGGGGGCACATACACTACTACAAATTTTCTACTTTTCATGTGGTTGTTTTCTGTTTTTATCATAACTGATTCAACATTGTTTTTTCCTTCTGTTAACTCTGTCATGTTTAAGTCTTTCCTGGTCAGAAATAGTACTCCCCCTCCTTGTTTTTCCTTTCTATTCTTCATCCGAGCAGTTATATAGACCTTGTCCCACAGTGTTTGGAGGTAGATTACCTGTATTTACCTAGTTGTATTTTTCGGGAAGGGGAGCTATGCTCGTGGCGTCCCATTTCCATATCTTGTTTTATCCAGACTGTTAAATTCGTGTATCGTTTTTCCACACACCACAATTTCATCTAACTTGTTCCAAATGTCTATTGTTCTGTGGGGAAAGCTGTTCTTTTTTAGGTCTCTTCTAAAACTGTCTTTCTTGATTTTCTTTCCATGTCCTCTTGTATTTCTATCCCATTTTATTAGATCCTATCTATCAAGTTTCTATGCCTTTCATGATTCTATAAATAGTTATCAAGTCTCCTCTCTCTCTTCTTTGCTCTAATGTCTGTAGCTCAAGTTTTGCTAGCCTCTCTTCATATGATAGTTCTGAGAGTGTTGGTGCAAAATTTGTAATTGCTCTTTGTATTCTTTCAAGTTTTGTTATATATTTTTTGTATTTGGTGACCATGTTGTCGCTGCATATTCCAAACTTGGTCTTATCAAAGTGACTAGTATTTTCATCACCATTTCTTTGTCCAGGTATATAAATGCCACTTTGATTGTTCTTATTAGATTATAAGTTTCTCCAAAAATTTTGTTTATATGTTTCTCAGGGGACATATTATTCATAATAATGACTCCCAGGTCCTTCTCATTTTCTACTTTTTTTCTTTCTTCTTCTCCCAATTTATATGATCCCACTATTCTTTTTTTGCTTCTTCCAAATTCCATTATACTACACTTATTAATATTGAATTCCATCTCCCACTTCCTAATCCATTCCCATACTTTATTAAGATCACTCTGTAGCAACACACAATCTTCTTCAGTGTTCACATTTTTCAACAATTTTGCATCGTCCACAAAGAAGCTCATATAACTTTCAATTCCTTTATCCATATCATTAATATATATAGCAAACATTATTGGGCCCAGAACTGTTCCTTGTGGAACACCACTTATCACTTCATCCCAATTAGAGTGTTTGTCTCTTATCACCACTCTCATTTTTCTTTCATGCAAGAAGTCTTGTTTGAGATGAAATGCCTGAGAAGTATGATAGGGGTTACTAGGCTAGATAGAGTGAGAAATGAGGAGGTGAGGAGGAGAACAGGAGTGGAAAGGGAGTTGGGAGATAGGGTTGATGAAAGAGTATTAGGATGGTTTGGACACATGGAAAGAATGAGCAAAGAAAGATTAGTAAAAGAGGTGTGGAAGGCAGAGGTGGAAGGAGTGAACATGAGGGGGCATCCTAGGATGAGATGGATGAATGGGGTAAAAGGGGCATTGGGAAAGAGAGGAATGTCTGTTGAGGAAGGACGGGAGAGGACAGAAGACAGGGGTGAATGGAGAAGGGTTGTGTATGGATGATGCAGTGATACATGAGGGTGAGTGGGTGGGGGATGGGGGGTGAGGGAGTATGTAGGAGAAATAAATTGATGCAGCCCGAAGGGATTTCTCCCCTTCTTTTCTGCATTAGGGGATGGAGAGGGGGCGTCGCCAAATAAATGAAGCAGCTTTGCTGTGGATGTGATGTGTCTTGCGACACTGCTTCTGACCTAGGGCAGTGGACAAAATGCAGGGATGACCCATCATCCAGGAGGTGCCTACAGAAGAGGGAGGGAAGATGGTAGAGGGGAGTGGAGTATGTAGGGGATGGAATAGGTGGGAGTAGTTCCTATGGCTTTTTCTTTTGGCTATCTCCTGTGTAAGGGGGAAAAAAGCCTTTGGTATATGTATATATGTATAAATTCCTCAGGAAGTATTTCATGGATAATGGTTGGGAACATATAAAGCTCACTGATGTTACAGTGAACACTATGGATAGTTAGTAAAAATGAGACTGGCATTATACAGAATATATATATACATATATATAATATAGTTTAGGAATGTTACATACATATACCAAAGACTTTTTCCCCTTTATAAGGGAGGTAGCCATAAAACAAAGGCCTAAAATCCACTCCTACCCATTCCATCCCCACATAAATCACTTCCATCCACCCCCCCCTCCCTACCTCTTATCTTGGCTCCTCCTGGGTGATGGGATGATTCATTCCCGCATCTTGCCCCTTGCCCTGGGTCAGAAGCAGTGTCACAAGACACAGCACATCCACATCAAAGTCACTTCATTAAATTGGTGACACCCCACTCTCTGTTCCCTCATACAGAAATGGAGAAGATGGGGAGAAATCCCTTCAGGCTGTGTCAATTTATTTTTCACACATACTCCCTCACCCCCTATCCCCACCTACTCGCTTTCATGCATCACAGCATCATCCATACACAACCATTCTCCATTCACTCCATCTTCTGTCTTCTACTGTCCTTCCTCAACAGACATTCCCCTCTTTCCCAATACTCCTTTTACCCCATCCATCCACCTCATCTACCTCTGCCTTTCACACTTTTACTAATCTTTCCTCACTCATTCTTTCCATGTGTCCAAACCATCCCAATACTCTTTCATCAACCCTGTCTCCTAACTACATTTCCACCCCTATTCTCCTCCTCACTTCCTTGTTTCTCACTCTATCTAACCTAGTAACCCCTATAATACTTCTCAAACATTTCATCTCAAACACATTCAAACTCCTCTCTTTCTATGTTCCATGTTTCTGCCCCATACAGTGCTGTTGGCACAATCACTCCTTCATACAATCATATTTTAACATCCATTCTCAAATGTCTGTACCTTATTACATTTTTTAATCCCTCAAGGGATTTACTTGCTTCTCTCAATCTACATTCTACCTCCACCTCCATTCCTACCTTTCCCACCAAGTATCTAAAACTACCCATTTTCTCCAGTCTCTCTCCTTTAATATTCACTTCCAGTCTGCTGCCACTTTCTCCCCTTATACCTCATCACCTTATTTTTACCCACATTTATCTTCAACTTCCTTCTTTTGTACACTTTCCCAAGCCTTGTCACTAACTTCATTAATCCCTCCTATGATCCAACTACAAGTGCAGTTTTGTCAGCAAACAACAACTTGCTTATCTCCCACTTTTTTCCACTTTCTTTAACCATTTCCAATTCCCAACCCATTACCCTTGCATTTACCTTGCACCACCCCATCCATGTATAAACTGAACAGCCAAGGCAACATAACATATCCCTGGTGAACTCCCACCACCTCAAACCACTCACTCTCTCCATTTCTGATTCTAACACAGGCTCTACTACTCTCGTAAAAACTCTTGACTACTCTTAACAGTTTTCCTCCTATCCCATATATCTGCAATACCTCCCACAGTGCCTTCCTGTCTACCCTGTCATAAGCCTTTTCCAAATCCATAAATGCCCAAAAAACATCCTTACCTTTTCCTATACTTTTTCCACATATCTGTCTTACCACAAAAATCTGACCTACACAACCCCTACCTGTCCTAAACCCACACTGTTTCTCACCAATAACTCCCTCTGTTTCTCTCCTAATCCTTTCAATCAAGACTGCCTTCCCAATTACATTTAACAGACTGATCCCTCTGAAACTACTACATTCACACTTGTCCCACTTTCCCTTGTAAAGTGGAAATATACAGGTACTCCTCAGTCCTCTGGCAGTCTACCCTCTCTTAAACAAACATTAAATAACCTTACCAGCCAATCCACCATCACTGTACCTCCTTTTTTCAGACATTCTGCATGACACCCATCCAACCCAGGTGCCTTACCTGCTCCCATCATCTTAACAACTGCCTTCACCTCATGTTTCCTTATTTCTCCTCCCTTTTCTTCACCCATCACTGTCACTTTCTTAGCACTTTCCACTGCAACTACCTTTCCCTCCCTATTCTCCTTCACATTTAGCAACTCCCTAAAATACTCTGCCCATCTTCCTCTTACTGCCATCTCTTTTATTAACATCTCTCCATCTGCAACTTTTACCTTTTCTTCTCAACTTGGTTCACCTCCTCTTCTCTTAATTTCTTTCCAAAATATCTTTTTATTACTTTTGAAAATTTTGGTCATACTCTTACCCCATTTCACATCTGCTCTCCTCTTTGCCTTCTTTATCTTATGCTTTACTTCTCTTTTCTTTGTACCTCTCATATCTCTTGTCCTATTTTGTAACTAATCTGTGAATGCTCACTTCTCTTCTACAACCTTCTTTGCTTCCTCATTCCACTATTCAATACCATTCCTTCTATTTCCTTCCACTCCTCTCTCAGCTTCTTCTTGTACTCCTCCTTTTTTTTTCTCATTTAAGCAGTTTATTTTAAGCACCTCCCTATCTTCTATCCTTTTCCTCTTTCTCCAACTGTCCTCCACTTTCAACTTACATACATACATATACCAAGGCTTTTTACCCCTTACAAGGGAGGTAGCCAAAAAGGAAAAGGCATAAATTCATTCCCACCCATTCCATCCCTGAATACACTCCAACCCCTCCACCCTCCCTCTCATCTTAGCACCTCCTGGATGACGGGTCATCTCTGCACCTTGTCCACTGCCCTGGGTCAGAAGCAGTGTCCCAAGACACAGCACATCCACAGCAAGGCTGCTTCATTAAATCGGCGACCCCCCCTCTCCGTCCCCCCATGCATAAAAGGAGAAGACGGGGAGAAATCCCTTCGGGCTGTGTCAAATTTTGCTCACACATACTACCTCACCCCCCATCCCCCCACCCATTCCACCTCATGCATCACAACATCATCCATATACAACCATTCTCCATTCACCCCTGTCTTCTGTCCTCTCCCATCCTTCCTCAACAGACATTCCCCTCTTCCCCAAAGCCCCCTTCACCTCATCCATCCACCTCATCCTAGGACATCCCCTCATGTTCACACCATCCACATCTGCCTTCCATACCTCTTTTACTAGTCTTTCTTCACTCATTCTTTCCATGTGTTCAAACCATCCTAATACTCTTTCATCAACCCTATCTCCCATCTCCCTTTCCACCCCTGTTCTCCTCCTCACCTCCTCATTTCTCACTCTATCTAGCCTAGTAACCCCCATCATACTTCTCAGACACCTCATCTCAAACACATTCAAACTCCTTCCCTCTTCCTCTCTTATGTTCCATGTTTCTGCCCCATATAGTGCTGTTGGCACAATCACTCCTTCATGCAGTCTCCTCTAAGCATCCATTCCCAAACGTCTATTCTTCATTACACTCTTCAATCCACCAAGGCATTTACTCGCTTCTCTCAATCTACATTCTACCTCCACCTTCAGTCCACCTTTTCCTGCCACATTTGCACCCAAGTATCTAAAACTATCCACTTCTTCCAGTCACTCTCCCTTAATGATCACTTCCAGTCTACTGCCACTTTCACCCCTTGTACATCTCATCACCTTACTTTTACCCACATTTATCTTCAGCTTTCTTCTATCACATACTCTCCCAAACTCTGCCACCAACTTCCTCAATCCCTCCTCCGATCCTGCCACAAGCGCAGTGTCGTCCGCAAACAACAGCTGACTCACCTCCCACTTTTCTCCATTTTCTTTAACCATCTCCAATCCCTGACCCACTACCCTTGCATTTACCTCTTGCACTACCCCATCCATGTATAAGTTGAACAGCCAGGGCGACATAACGCATCCTTGACGAAGTCCCACCTTTACCTCGAACCACTCACTCCCTCCATTTCTAATCCTGACACAAGCTCTACTACTCTCATAAAAACTCTTGACAGCTCCTAGAAGCTTTCCTCCTATCCATATATCTGCATAACCTCCCACAGTGCCTTTCTGTCTACCCTATCGTAAGCCTTTTCCAAATCCATAAAAGCCCAAAAAACATCCTTCCCCTTTCCTATGGCTTTCTCACATATCTGTCTTACCACAAAAATCTGATCTACACAACCTCTATCCGTCCTAAATCCACACTGTTTCTCAACAATTACTCCCTCTCTTCCTCTCCTAATCCTCTCAATCAAGATCCTCCCATAAGCCTTCCCAACTACACTTAACAAGCTAATCCCTCTGAAACTACTACAATTACACTTGTCCCCTTTTCCCTTGTAAAGTGGAACTATACAGGCACTCTTCCAGTCCTCCAGCACTCTACCCTCTCTCCAGCAAACATTAAATAACATCACCAGCCAGTCCACCATCACTGTACCTCCTTTTTTAGACATTCTGCATGGCATCCATCCAGACCAGGTGCCTTACCTGCTCTCATCATCTTAACAACTGCCTTCACTTCATCTTTCCTTATTTCTCCTCCATTTTCCTCACTTATCCCGGTCTTTTTCTTAGCATTTCCCACTGCAGCTACCTTTCCCTCCATATCCTCCTTCACATTTAGCAACTCCCTAAAATATTCTGCCCATCTTCCCCTTACTGCCTTCTCTTCCATTATCATCTCTCCATCTGCACCTTTTACCTTTTCTTCTCTACTTGATTCGCCTCCTCTTCCTCTCTTAATTTCTTTCCAATTTTTTTTTTTATTACTTTCAAAATTTTCTGTCATACTCTTACCCCATTTCACATCTGCTCTCCTCTTTGCCTTCTTTACCTTTTGCTTTACTTCTCTTTTCTTTTCTTTGTACCTCTCATATGACTCCCTCGTCCTATTTTGTAACCAATCTGTGAAAGCTCACTTCTTCTCTTCTACAATCTTCTTTGTTTCCTCATCCCACCATTCACTACCCTTCCTTCTATTTCCTCCTGTCCTTCTTGTTCCACACACCATCCTTGCACACTTTGTGACTCCCTCCTTGAACCATCCCCACTCCTCCTCCACACCTAGCTCTACTCTATCCTTCACTCCCTCCCACCCCTCCAGCTTCTTCTTGTACTCCTTCTCCTTTTCCTTTTCATCTAAAGAGTTCACTCTAAGCACCTCTCTACCTTTTGTCCCTTTCCTCTTTCTCCATCTATCATCCACTCTCAACTTACCTTCCAACAAAAAATGATCTGATATTCCCCCACCCTCTTCCCTTAGCACATGTACATCCTTAACTCTTCCTATCATAATCCTATTTACCACTACATAATCCATTAATGCTCTATCTACCACCCTTCCATCCACCACCCTCTCCCATGTGTACTTATGCTTGACTTTCTTGCAAAAAACTGTATTTGCTATCATCAACTCTCTTTCTAGACACATTTCCACCATCAACTCTCCACTATGATTCTTTCCTGGAACTCCACATTTCCCAACCACTCCATCAATTGGACCATTTCCTACCCTAGCATTAAGGTCTCCCAATACTATTACATTGACATTTCTCCTTAATCTTCTATGCACTCATTTAAATCTATCCAAAAGGCCTCCCTTTCTTCTACACTCTTCTCACTGCCAGGCCCATATGCACTTACAAAGACCCACATCTCCTTTCCCAGTTTCACCTTCATCCACACTATCCTTGAGGAAACCTCCTTCCACTCCACTACACGTTTACCTATCTCTTCACTTACTAGAATAGCCACCCCTTCCCTTTCAACTTAGTTTCACTCAAAGCCAACACATCCATCTTTCTTCTCACAAACATACTACCTATCTCTTCCCTTTTACTCTCATCTGTACCACATCCATGCACATTAAAAGACCCAAACCTTAGGGTGCTGGTCGGAAAACTCCCAGACCCTCTTATGCCTTTACTTTTTCTTTTAGGAATGTCCCCTGTGGGGCTACAAGGAGAAGGATGCCTAGTCCCAATCCCTGTCCCTTTCTTCTCGCCTTTTACGATCCAAGTGGAATTACTTGGTGGCAGTATTCTTTTCCCCCACCACAACTTTTTTTTTTATCTTATATTCCTGTGCTCTCTTCTCTTAGAACATGTACATTCTTAACTCTTCCTACTATTCTCCTAGTTACCACTATATAGTCAATTAATGCTCTACCACCCTTCCATCCACCGCATTCTCCCATGTGTACTTATGCTTGACTTTCTTCCTAAATATTGTATTTGCCATCATCAACTCTCTAGACACATCTCCACCATCAACTCTCCACTGCAATTCTTTCCTGGAACTTCACATTTCCCATCCACTCTGTCTATTGGTTCATTTCCTACCTTGGCATTAAGGTCTCCCAATACCACATTGACATTTCTCCCTATACCTTCTATGCATTTACTTAAATCTATCCAAAAAGCCTCCCTTTCCTCTACACTGATCTCGCTACCAGGTCCATATGCACTTACAAAAACCCACATCTCCTTTTGCAGTTTCACCTTCATCCACTTTAACCTTGAAGAAACCTCCTTCCACCCCACTAAATGCTTACCTATCTCTTCACTTACTAGTATAGCTACCCCTTCTCTCCCTTGTTCTCTCTTCACTCCTGAGAACCTCCCAACTACACTCCCAAACTCAAACTCACCCCTCCCTTTCAACTTAGTTTCACTCAACACCAACACATCCATCTTTCTTCTCACAAACATACTGCCTATCTCTTTCCTTTTACTCTCATCTGTACCACATCTATGCACATTAAAAGACCCAAACCTTGGTAATGGTTAGAAAACTCCTCCCAGACCCTCTTATACCTTTGCATTTTTTAGGAATATCCCCTTTGGGGCTACAGGGAGAATGATGCCTAGTCCTATCCCCGTCCCATTTTTTGTCGCCTTTTATGACTCAAGTGGAAATACTTGGTGGCAGTATTCTTTCCCACCACCACAGGGTTTGGTAAAATGAGAAAATAAATATTCAGAGAAGTGGTACAGGACAATAACAAGAGTGGAGGGACAGCATAATTGAGGGACAGTTGCAGTATAATAAAGTATCAGCTGCATACTACTTAGCACCTTTTAACCCCACAATAACATGCAGCCAATACCCCAGACAGGGAGTTTAGGAATGTTAAGACATGAAAACTTATGGTATGTACTACAAAATACTTTATGAACCAAAAGGACTTTCATTTGTCTTATTACTGTATAGAATCTTCTACTATAAAACTAAGCTGCTATTATTATCATGTATATCCAAGTATAGTTTCAATTTATATCATTAATTCTCTGTGCAAAAATTTGGAGGTTGCGGTGGTAATTTTTAGGAGTTAAATTTTAACTTGATGATAATTGACTAAATATTCAAATGGATTGGGAGAATGCAAATGTCTACTTAGAACAACATTATTGAAATGTGGAATTCAATTAAATTGTACAAACCACATGGTGCACATTGTACTGACCATGTGACAAGCACCAGAAAGGAGGCACTGTGATCTGAAGCACATACCTGCATGATCGGCTTGACCTGACACTGACCCAATCTAATGTAATTAGAGATAATCATGAATAACAGGGGCTTCCTCATGTGTTATATAAATATGGATTTGGGCCACATGTAAAAACAGTCCAGCTATGACCTAACCAAATAAAAGTCTCCTGCCCACCATGTCTCTCTCTCTCCCTCCCTCCTCCACCATATCTCTCTCTTTCTCTCTGTCCCCCTCTGCCCCTGCTATCTCTTTCTCTTGTTCTCTCTTTCTCCCTACTATGTGGAAAATTCATTGTCTTTGAGGTCAGCCAAAGCCACTGGTGTTGACCTCAGGTTACCCAAAGGCACCAGTGTTCAGGGAAGGGAATTAAGTCTTACAATGTGGTGACAGAGACATTACACACAATCTCAGCAGCGCCTTCCAGGAAGATTTTCCTAGCTCTCTCTATCTTAGGGGCAAGGAAAGGTGTGTCCACTCCACCAGAAATGGTTACTGAGGTCTTGTCGCAAGGTATAGTTGCTGCCAACACATCCAGATCTGTTTTCAGGGTTGTACTGGCATCAGCAGCTATAGCAAATACGGTGTACCTTGTTGGACTCCTGAAGAAAGAAAGAACAGTGACTATAGGTTACAATGATTACCAAGATAATGACCAAATATATATTAGGACCAAGATAATATACAAGGTCCCCTGTGGAGCTAGACCATCTAAATTACCCACTCATGGCCTCTCCACATCAAGCACAGAGCACATCTGCAGATATATACTTATACATAAATCCTTACTCTAGGGTCTTAGCCCCATTATAAAGGGGATGGCTTATTCAAAGCAAGCATTAACTCCACATATATCCAAAACCCATTCATTCCCCTTCTATCTTAGCACATTGTAGATAAAAGGTTATCCCTGTTCCCACCATGCAACTTAGGTCAAAGGAAATGTAGCAAGACATTCCAACTCCATAGCAGGGCCTGACAGCTGGAGCTGGTTGACCCCCACTGTTTCATTATATAGCACCCACACCCCAACCCATGCATATGCAGATGAGCTAACAATAACAACCCAACTACACAACTACAACATGAGACCCAAAATCACACAAATCTACCTCTATATATTGGAACTATGGTTGACACAAAACAGAATGTCTGCATCTCCTCAGAAGTCATCAATAACACTGCTTAGTTCTGAGTACCATGACTAAAGAGCACCCAATAATCAGATTAAATGGTCAACCTCTCCCACAAAATGCATACATATATATATCAAGGGGTTTTCCCCCTTACACAGGAGGTATCTAAAGTTAAAGGCATAAATCCACTCCCATCCATTTCACCTCCATATACTCCACTCCAATTCACCATCCCTCCCTCCCTCTTTTCTTGGCTCCTCATGGATGAGAAGTCATTCCCGCATCTTGTCCACTGCCCTGGGTCAGAAGCAATGCAGCCAGATGCAGTACATTTACAGCAAGACCGCTTCATTTAATCGGTAGCTCAAGTATCTACAACAATCTGCCCACAGTGTCCCACATGTCCATCTAAAAACACACATTCAGATGGGAAATTCTATACTTAACTAACAAAGAAATCACTATTATAACGAGCAAGAATTACACTAGCATACCTACCTTTAGCTCACCACCCTAAAATGAAAGAGTACCTGCAGAAAGTTGGTTTTAATACACCCATACTGATTCATCTTGCAGGACCATTTGTAGGTACCCATCAGTGATGAATTATGTGCAGTGTATCTGTAGGTACCCATCAATGATAAATTATGTGCAGTACTCACTTGTTAACCCTGTGGTGGGGGAAAAGAATACTGCCACCAAGTCTTGCCACTTGAGTTGTAAGAGACCACAAAAAATGGGATGGGGATAGGATTAGGAATCCTGCTACCTGTAGCCCCACAGGGGACATTCCTAAAAAATGTAAAGGCCTAAGAAGATCTAGGAGTTTTTGAATCAGTACCCTAAGGTTTGTGTCTTTTAATGTGCGTGGATATGGTACAGATGAGAGTAAAAGGAAAGACATACGCAGTATGTTTGTGAGAAGAAAGATGAGAGTTTGGGAGTGTAGTTGGGTGGTTCTCAGGAAAGAAGAGAGGATGAGGGAGAGAAGGGGTGGCTATACTGGTAAGTGAAGAGATAGGTAAGGGTATAATGGAGTGGAAGGAGGTTTCTCCCAGGTTAATGTGAATGAAGGTGAAACTGGGAGGGGAGATATAGAGTTTTGTAAGTGTATAAGGGCCTGGTAGTGAGAAGAGTGTGGAGGAAAGGGAGTTTTTTTTGGATGGATTTAAATGAGTGCATAGAGGGATTAGGGAGAAATGGCAATGTAGTGGTATTGGGAGACCATAATGCTAGTGTAGGAAATGAACCAATAGATGAAGTAGTTGGGAAGTGTGGAGTTCCAGGAAAAAATCATAATGGAGAGTTGATAGTGGAGTTGTGTCTAGAGTTGATGATAGCAAATACAGCGTTTAGGAAGAAAGCCAAGCATAATTACACATGGAAGAGGGTGGTGGATGGAAGGGTGGTAGACAGAATGTTAAGGGTCTATATAGTGGTAACCAGGAGTACAGTAGGAAGAGTTAAGGATGTACAAGTTCTAAGGGGAGAGAGTGGAGGAACATCAGATAATTTTTGGTGGAAGGTAAGTTGAGAGTGGAGGATAGATGGAGAAAGAGGAAAAGGACAGAAGGTAGGGAGGTGCTTAGAGTAAACTGCTTAAATGAGAAAGAAAAGGTGTGTAAAGTTGGTGTGTGGAACAAGGAGGATGGGAGGAAATAGAAGGAAGGGTAGTGAATGGTGGGATGAGGAAGCAAAGAAGGTTGTAGAAGAGAAGAGAGTTTTCACAGATTGGTTACAAAATAGGATGAATTATATGAGAGGTACAAAGAAAAGAGAAGTAAACATAAGATAAAGGAGGCAAAGAGGAGAGTAGATGTGAAATGGGGTAAGAGTATGACAGAAATTTTTTAAATAAAAAATATATTTTGGAAGGAAATTAAAAGAGGAAGAGGAGACAAATCAAGTAGAGAAGAAAAGGTAAAAGGTGAAGATGAAGAGATGATAACAAAAGAGAAGGCAGTAAGAGGAAAATGGGCAGAGTATTTTAGGGGGTTGCTAAATATGAATGAGGATAGGGAGGAAAAGGTAGTTGCAGTGGGATGGGCTAAGAAAATTGACTGTGATGAGTGAGGAAAATGGAGGAAAACTAAGGAAAGATGAAGTGAAGGCAGTTGTTAAGATGATGAGAGCAGGTAAGGCACCTGAGTTGGAGGGATGCCATGCAGAATGCCTGAAAAAAATGAGGTACAATGATGGTGGATTGGCTGGTGAGGTTATTTAATGTTTGTTTAAGGGACGGTAGAGTGCTGGAGGACTGGAGGAGTGCCTGTATGGTTCCACTTTACAAGGGAAAAGGGGACAAGTGTAATTGTAGTAGTTTCAGAAGGATCAGCTTGTTAAGTGTAGTTGGGAAGGCTTATGGGATGGGCTTGATAGAGAGGATTAGGAGAGGAAGAGAGGGAGTAATTGGTGAGGAACAGCGTGGGTTTAGGACAGGTAGAGGTTGCATAGATCATATTTTTATGGTAAGACAGATATGTGAGATAGTTATTGGAAAAGGTAAGGAAGTTTTGGGGGCTTTTATGAATCTGGAAAAGGCTTATGACAGGGTAAACAGGAAAGCATTGTGGGGACTATTGCAGATATATGGGATAGGAGGAAAACTTTTAAGAGCAGTCAAGAGTTTGTATGAGAGTAGTAGAATTTGTGTTAGGATTAGAAATAGAGAGAGTGAGTGGTTTGAGGTAAAGGTGGGACTTGGTCAGTGATGTGTTCTGTTGCCCTGGCTGTTCAATTTATATATGGATGGGGTGCTGTGAGAGATAAATGTAAGGGCAGTGGGTCAGGGATTGGAGATGGTTAAAGAAAATTTAGAAAAGTGGAAGATAAGCTAGTTGTTGTTTGCTGACGACACTGTGCTTGTAGCAGGATCAGAGGAGGGATTGAGGAAGTTAGCGACAGAGTTTGGGAAAGTGTGTGAAATACTTGGGTAAAAGTAAGGTGATGAGATGTAAAGGGGAGACAGTGGCAGCAGACTAAAAGTGAGTATTAAGGGAAAGGGACTGGAGGAAGTGCCTTGCTTTGGATACTTGGGTGTGAATGTGGTGGGAAAGGGAGGAGTGGATGTGGAGGTAGAATGTAGAATGAGAAAAGCCTTGGAGGATTAAAAAGTGTAATGAGAAATAGACATTTGGGAATGGATGCTAAGACGTGATTGTATGAAGGAGTGATTGTCCCTACAGCACTGTATGGGGTAGAAACATGGAACATAAGAGAGGAAGATTTTGAATGTATTTACCTAATTGTATTTTATGGGAAGAGAGCTATGTTCGTAGTGACCCACTTTTGTATCTTTCCACATCCAGTTTGTTTTTAAAATCTTGTATAGTTTTAGCACTCACTATTTCCTCATTCAGTTTGTTCCAGATATCTATCACTCTGTGTGGGAAGCTATTCTTTTACAGATCTCTTCTGTAACTATCCTTTTTAAGTTTCTTTTCGTGCCCTCTTGTTTTTCTTCTATTCTACTTTAGTAAGTCATCTCTATCAAGGACTTCCATCCCTTTCATAATTCTATAAATGATTAGCAGGTCTCCTCTTTCTCTTCTTTGTTCCAGGGTAGGTAGTTCGAGTTTGTCCAATCTTTGTATGTCAAGTTGGAGAGTGTTGGTGCCACCTTTGTTGTTGCCCTTTAAATTCTTTCTAATTTCTTTATGTTTTTTTTAATACTAGGTGTCCATAGTGTCACAGTGTACTCCAATTTTGGTCTTATTAATGTAACTAATAATTTCCTTACCATTTCTTCATCCATGTAGTCAAAAGCCGCTTTCACTGATCTAAATTGAAAGTTTGAGATGAAGTGCCTGTGAAGTATGATAGGAGTTACTAGGCTAGATAGAGTGAGAAATGAGGAGATGAGGAGGAGAAGAGAGGTGGAAAGGGAGTTGGGACACGTTGATGAAAGAGTATTGGGATGGTTTGGACACATGAAAAGAACGAGTGAAGAAAGACTAGTAAATGAGGTGTGGAAGGCAGATATGGAAGGAATGAACATTAAGGGGCAACCTAGGATGAGATGGATAGATGGGGTAAAAGGGGCTTTGGGGTAGAGGGGAATGTCTGTTGAGGAAGGATAGAAGAGGACAGAGGATAGGGGTGGATGGAGAATGGTTGTGTATTTACCTAGTTGTATTTTGCGGGAAGGGGAACTATGCTCGTGGTGTCCCGCCTTTGCATCTCGCAGTGTCTAGTTTGTTTTTAAACTCATGAATGGTTTTTGCGCATACTATTTCATTATCCAGTTTGTTCCAAGAAAACTTTTTCTTCAGTTCTCTTCTGTAGCTATGTTTTTTTTTTTTTTTTTCCATGTCCTCTTATGTTTCTCTTGTCCCAGTTTAGTAAGTCCTCTCTATCGGGATCTCTGTGCCTTTCATGATTCTGTAGATGGTCAGTAGGTCACCACCTCTCTCTCTTCTTTGCTCCAGCGTCAGTAACTCCAGTTTAGCCAATCTCTCCTCATATGATAGGTTTGTAAGTGCAGGTGCCATTTATGTTGCTGCTCTCTGGATTCTTTCTATTTTCTTTATATTCTTTTTAGTACTGGGTGACCACAATGTTGCCGCATACTCTAGTCTAGGCCTTATCAATGTAACCAATATTTTTTTTTTATCATGTCTTCATCCAAGTATACAAATGCCACTTTTATTGATCTTAGTAAGTTGTAAACCTCTCTGACAATTTTGTTAATCTGTTTATCATAGGATAAGTCGTTTGTGATAATTACTCCCAAATCTTTTTCGGATCCTACCTTCTTTACCTCCTTAGTTCCAATTGTATATTTTCCTGATATTCTGTTTTTGCTTTTTCCAAACTCTATTATGCTACACTTCTTAGTATTAAAGTCCACTTCCCATTTCTGACTCCAGTTCCATACCTTATTCAGGTCTTCCTGCAGTGCTTCACAGTCCTTATCAGTTTCTACTTTCCTTAACAGTTTGGCGTCATCTGCAAAGAAGCTCATGTAACATTTCACATCCTCATCCATGTCATTCACATAAATAGCAAACATTATTGGTGCCAATACAGATCCTTGCAGTACTCCACTGATCACTTCTTTCCAATCTGAATATTTTTCTCTGAGCACTACTCTCATCTTTCTACCAGTCAGGAAGTCCTCCATCCATTTTAGTAGGTTCCCTTGTATTCCTCCTATGTGTTCCATTTTTTTTTAGTAATTTTCTGTGTGGTACTTTGTCAAAAGTTTTTTGCAAGTCTATGAAGGCACAATCAGCCCATCCAATTCTTTCTTGCACTATGTCTATTAGTCTTGAGTAGAAGCATATTAAGTTTGTGGTGCATGATCTTCCTTGTCTGAACCCAAATTGTCTTGGGTTTATCATGTTGTTGTCTTCTAGATGTTTTACCCATCTATTCTTGATGATTTTCTCACAAATTTTGGCTATAGTACTTGTTAGTGATACTGGCCTATAGTTGGTGTATGGATGATGCTATAATGCATGAGGAGTGAAAGGGGGATGGGGGGTGAGGGAGTATGTGTGAGAAATAAATTGATGCAGCCTGAAGGAATTTCTCCCTATCTTCTCCTATTCTGCATGAAGGGATTGAGAGGGGGTGTTGCTGATTTAAGGAAGCGGCCTTCTTGTGGAGGTGTTGTGTCTTGCGACACTGCTTCTGACCCAGGGCAGTGAGCAAGATGCAGGGATGACCTATCATCCAATAGGTGCCAAGCTAAGAGGGAGGGGAGAGGGTGGAGGGGAGTGGAGTATGTTGGGGATGGAATGGGTGGGAGTGGTTTTTATGCCTTTGTTTTTTGGCTACCTCCCTTGTAAGGGGGAAAAAAGTCTTTGATATTTGTATGTATGTACTCACTTGTAGAGATGTGAAAACAGGAGGGGATTTTCCAGTTCTTTGGTCTGGTATATAGCATTCGCAAATTTCTCTGTACACAATTCTTGGTCTCCATAGGTGAAGATTGTGCCATCACCGAAGCTGACCATGAAGCAGGTCTTTTGATGAAGCAAAACAAACGAAGCAGAAAACTGCACAACATTCTCAAGGGGGTCATCTGTTTCCTGAAGAAAAGAAAGAAAAATATATTAATGTGTGTATGTATGAATGAATTTTTGTATGAGTGTATATATATATATGTATATGTATATATATATATATGAATATATATATATATATATTTATATACTATATATATATATATATATGTATATGCATATATATATATGTATATATATATATATATATATATATATATATATATATATATATATATATATATATATATGCAGACAAACCACTGGGAAAATGAAAGAGATGAGACCGAGCGCTTTCGTCTATTCAGACATTTTCAAGGTATAGATACATAAAAGAGACAAGTATATATACTCAGAGGGTTAAGGTGGATCTCTCCCAGTGCCATATTGGCTCAAGTGTCCGGACATTTGGTTTACAATTTTTGTTATGATAAATTCATCCAATTTGTATAATCCTTGACTTAAATTTAAATTATTAACAAATGTATTCTTGATCAGACTGGATTCTATGATGTTTCTATTCAAATAAGAATTACTTTTGACAATTACTTTAGCTTCATTCCAATTGATACAATGGTTAAAATCCCTAAGATGGACAAATAATGCGTTGGACGTTTGACCACTTCTAACGCTATATTTGTGTTGCTTTATTCTAACATTTAATTCCTTTCCAGTCTGACCAATATAGCATTTGTTGCAATCTTTACATGGAATTTTATATACACAGCCTTCCTTATTTTCAGGGGAATTTTTAATCAAAAGACTTTTGACTGTGATGGAGTTCCTAAAATTGGTTTGGATGTTGAAATTCTTAAGAATATGCGGCAATTTAATGAAATTGTCATGATAAGGAAGAACGAGAAGATTTTTAGAATTAAATTTTTCTTTAGTTTTGTCATCAAAATAAGACTTTCTAGCCATTTTTTGAGAAATTTCAATTAGATGATTTGGATACTTTAATTTTAAAGCTATGTCATTTATTCTTGAGAATTCATCATCCAAAAACTCCGGACTACAAATCCGATAAGCACGAAGGTACATTGAAGATAACACAGATGCTTTGGTCCTGTAATGATGAGAAGAGGAAAAATGGACATATGAAAGAACATTCGTGGGTTTCCTATAAACATCAGATTTGAAAGACCTTTCGTTTCTGTATATCAATACATCAAGGAAAGGTAATTGATTATTTTGTTCTATTTCCATGGTAAAATTGATTGAAGGGACTAAGGCATTAAGTTGTGACAAGAAAGTTGACGGGTCAGCATTAACAGGCCAAATGCACAAAATATCATCAATGTACCTAAACCAAGTAACATTTTGGGGGAGAATATTGGGTAACAACTTTGTTTCAAAAAATTCCATATAAAGATTGCTAAGAATTGGAGAAATCGGATTACCCATTGCCATACCGAAATTCTGTAAATAATAGTTACTGTTAAACACAAAATGAGATTCCAAAACACACAATTTAATTAAATCAAAAATGGTGGCAGTAGGCAGTGGTAAATCAAATTTCTCCAATTCTTCTTCAAGATACACTAATAAATCAAAAACCGGAACACGGGTAAATAATGAAGTGATATCTCTCGTCCATATATATATATATATGTATGTATATATATATATATATATATATATATATATATATATATATATATATATATGTATGTATGTATATATATATATATATACACACACACACACTATACAGGCACTCCTCCAGTCCTCTGGCACTCTACCCTCTCTTAAACAAACAATAAATAACCTTACCAGCCAGTCCACCATCACTGTGCCTCCTTTTTTCAGACATTCTTCATGACATCCATCCAACTCAGGTGTCTTACCTACTTTCATCATCTTAACAACTGCCTTCACTTCATCTTTCCTTATTTCTCCTCCATTTTCCTCACTCATCACGGTCATTTCATTTTCTTAGCGTTTCCCACTGCAACTACCTTTCCCTCCCTATCCTAATTCACATTTAGCAACTCCCTAAAATATTCTGCCCATTTTCCTCTTACTGCCTTCTCTTCCATTATCATCTCTCCATCTGCAGTTTTTATTTTTTCATCTCTATTTGATTCACCTCCTCTTCCTCTCTTAATTTCTTTCCAAAACATCATTTTATTTCAATTTTTTTTTGTCATACTCTTGCCCCATTTTACATCTGCTCTCCTCTTTGTCTCCTTTATCTTATGCTTTACTTCTCTCTTTTCTCTGTAC
Source organism: Oratosquilla oratoria (assembly GCF_046742065.1). Classification (NCBI taxonomy): domain Eukaryota; kingdom Metazoa; phylum Arthropoda; class Malacostraca; order Stomatopoda; family Squillidae; genus Oratosquilla; species Oratosquilla oratoria. The sequence continues at coordinate 4,916,570 of NC_134787.1, forward strand.
TTCTCATGTGATTCTCTCATCCTATTTTGTAACCAATATGTGAATACTAGCTTCTCTTCTACAACCTTCTTTGCTTCGTCATACCACCACTCACTACCCTTCCTTCTATTTCCTCCCATCCTCCTTGTTCCACACACCATCTATGCACATCTTGTGACTCCCTCCTTGAACCATCACCATTCCTCCTCCACTCCTAGTTCTAGTCTATCCTTCACTCCTTCCCACTCCTCTCTCATCTTCTTCTTGTATACCTCCTTTTCTTTCTCATTTAAGTAGTTCACTCTGAGCACCTCCCTATTTTCTGTCCTTTTCCTCTTTCTCCATCTATCCTCCACTCTCGACTTACCTTCCACCAAAAAATTATCTGACATTCCCCCACTCTCTCCCCTTAGAAGATGTACATCCTTAACTGTTCCCACTATACTCCTGGTTACCACTATATAGTCCTTTAACACTCTATGTACCACCTATCCACCACCCTCTCCCATGTGTACTTATGCTGGACTTTCTTCCTAAACACTATTTGCTATCATCATCTCTCTAGACACATCACCATCGACTCTCTACTACAACTTCTTCCTGGAACTCCACACTTCCCAACCACTCCGTCTATTGGTTCATTTCCTACTCTAAGCATTAAGGTCTCCCAATACCACTACATTGACATTTCTCCCTAATCCCTCTATGCACTCATTTAAATCCATCCAAAAAGCCTTCCTTTCCTCTACACTCTTCTCACTACCAGGTCCCTATCCACTCACAAAAAAACCACATATATCTTTCCAGTTTCACCTTCATCCACATTAACCTTGAAGAAACCTCCTTCCACTCCATTACATGCTTACCAATCTCTTCACTAACTAGTATAGCCATCCCTTCTCCCCCTTGTCCTCTCTTCACTCCTGAGAACCCCCCGACTACATTCCCAAACTTACACTTGCTCCTCCCTTTCAACTTAGTTTCACCCAGTGCTAACACATCCATCTTTCTTCTCACAAACATACTGCCTATCTCTTCCCTTTTACTCTCATCTGTATCACATCCACCCACATTAAAAATGGGTAGAAACAACTCTGCCAACCATGTAGTAAAACCATGTAGTAAATGAATGGAATAAACTTCCTGCAGAGGCAGTTCATTGTAGGTACATTTTGAAGTTTTAAGATTTATTTAGAAAAACACCCAAGCAATATGATGTAATGCCTGCTATTTATTTTTATTTATTTGTTTATTATTGTTTATCTTTATTTTTATTATGTATTTATTGTCTGGGGTGTTGGCTGCATGTTATTGTGGCAAAGTAGCATGCAGTTGATACTTTAGGGTCTATACAGGGTGCCCCTATGGACCAGAGTCACACATCATTTTGTCTGTGATAAAGGAAAACTCTGTTTATAGAGAAATGATGACACTTTTATACTATGACTGTCCCTCTGTTATGCTGTCCCCTAACCCCTTGTTATTGTCCTTTACAATTTCTCTGAATATTCATTTCCTTTTTCACCTACCTTCCCTGTGGTGGGGGAAAAGAATACTACCACCAAGTATTTCCACTTGGATCGTAAGAGGCGAGAAGGAAGGGACGGGGATTGGGACTAGGCATCCTTCTCCTTGTAGCCCCACAGGGGACATTCTTAAAAAAAGTAAAGGCATAAGAGGGTCTAGGAGTTTTCCAACCAGCACCCTAAGGTTTGGGTCTTTTAATGTGCGTGGATGTGGTACAGATGAGAGTAAAAGGGAAGAGATAGGTAGTATGTTTGTGAGAAGAAAGATGGATGTGTTGACTTTGAGTGAAACTAAGTTGAAAGGGAAGGGCGAGTGTAAGTTTGGGAGTGTAAGTGGGAGGTTATCAGGAGTGAAGAGAGGGTGAGGGAGGGAAGGGGTGGCCATATTAGTAAGTGAAGAGATAGGTAAACGTGTAGTGGAGTGGAAGGAGGTTTCCTTAAGGATAATGTGGATGAAGGTGAAACTGGGAAAGGAGATGTGGGTTTTTGAAAGTGCATATGGGCCTGGCAGTGAGAAGAGTGTAGAAGAAAGGGAGGCTTTTTGGATAGATTTAAATGAGTGTATAGAGGATTTTGGGAGAATTGTCAATGTAATAGTACTGGGAGACCTTAATGTTAGGGTAGGAAATGATCCAATTGATGGAGTGGTTGGGAAATGTGGAGTTCCAGGAAAGAATCGTAGTAGAGAGCTGATGGTGGAAATGTGTCTAGAAAGAGAGTTGATGATAGCAAATACAGTGTTTTGGAAGAAAGTCAAACATAAGTACACAAGGGAGAGGGTGGTGGATGGAAGGGTGGTAGATAGAGCATTAATGGATTATGTAGTGGTAAATAGGATTATGATAGGAAGAGTTAAGGATGTACATGTGCTAAGGGGAGAGGGTGGGGGAATATCAGATCATTTTTTGGTGGAAGGTAAGTTGAGAGTGAAGGATAGATGGAGAAAGAGGAAAGGGACAAAAGGTAGGGAGGTGCTTAGGGTGAACTCTTTAAATGAAAAGGAAAAGGAAAAGGAGTACAAGAAGAAGCTGAAGGAGGAGTGGGAGGGAGTGAGGGATACAGTAAAACTAGCAGTGGAGGAGGAATGGGGATGGTTCAAGGAGGGAGTCACAAAGTGTGCAAAGATGGTGTGTGGAACAAGAAGGACAAGAGGAAATAGAAGGAGGGGTAGTGAATGGTGGGATGAGGAAACAAAGAAGGTTGTAAAAGAGAAGAAGTGAGCTTTCACAGATTGGTTACAAAATAGGATGAGGAAGTCATATGAGAGGTACAAAGAAAAGAAAAGAGAAGTAAAGCCAAAGGTAAAGGAGGCAAAGAGGAGAGCAGATGTGAAATGGGGTAAGAGTATGACAGAAAATTTTGAAAGTAATAAAATGATGTTTTGGAAAGAAATTATGAGAGGAAGAGGAGGCGAATCAAGTAAAGAAGAAAAGGTAAAAGGTGCAGATGGGGAGATGACAATGGAAGAGAAGGCAGTAAGGGGAAGATGGGCAGAATATTTTAGGGAGTTGCTAAATGTGAAGGAGGATAGGGATGGAAAGATAGCTGCAGTGGGAAATGCTAAGAAAATGACCGTGATGAGTGAGGAAAAGGAAGGAGAAATAAGGAAGGATGAAGTGAAGGCAGTTGTTAAGATGATGAAAGCAGGCAAGGCACCTGGTCTGGATGGATGCCATGCAGAATGTCTAAAAAAAGGAGGTACAGCGATAGTGGATTGGCTGGTGAGGTTATTTAATGTTTGCTGGAGGACTGGAGGAGTGCCTGTATAGTTCCACTTTACAAGGGAAAAGGGGAAAAGTGTGAATGTAATAGTTTCAGAGGGATTAGCTTGTTAAGTGTAGTTAGGAAGGCTTATGAAAGGATCTTGACTGAGAGGATTTGGAGAGGAACAGAGGGAGTAATTGGTGAGGAACAGTGTGGATTTAGGATGGGTAGAGGTTGTGTAGATCAGATCTTTGTGGTAAGACAGATATGTGAGAAAGCTATAGGAAAGGGGAAGGATGTCTTTTGGGCTTTTATGGATCTCGAAAAGGCTTACGACAGGGTAGACAGAAAGGCACTGTGGGAGGTTTTGCGGATATACGGGATAGGAGGAAAGCTTCTAGGAGCTGTCAAGAGTTTTTATGAGGGTAGTAGAGCTTGTGTCAGGATTAGAAATGGAGAGAGTGAGTGGTTCGAGGTAAAGGTGGGATTTCGTCAAGGATGCATTATGTCACCCTGGCTGTTCAACTTATACATGGATGGGGTAGTTCAAGAGGTAAATGCAAGGGTAGTGGGTCAGGGATTGGAGATGGTTAAAGAAAATGGAGAAAAGTGGGAGGTGAGCCAGCTGTTGTTTGCAGACGACACTGTGCTTGTGGCAGGATCGGAGGAGGGATTGAGGAAGTTGGTGACAGAGTTTGGGAGAGTGTGTGATGGAAGAAAGCTAAAGATAAATGTGGATAAAAGTAAGGTGATGAGATTTACAAGGGGTGAAAGTGGCAGTAGACTGGACATGAGCATTAAGGGAGAGCGACTGGAGGAAGTGGAAAGTTTTAGATACTTGATTGCAAATGTGGCAGGAAAAGGTGGACTGAAGGTGGAGGTAGAATGTAGATTGAGAGAAGCGAGTAAATGCCTTAGTGGATTAAAAAGTGTAATGAGGAATAGACATTTGGGAATGGATGCTAAGAGGAGACTGTATGAAGAAGTGATTGTGCCAACAGCACTGTATGGGGTAGAAACATGGAACATAAGAGAGGAAGAGAGAAGGAGTTTGTGTTTGAGATGAGGTGTCTGAGAAGTATGATGGGGGTTACTAGGCTGGAGAGAGTGAGAAATGAGGAGGTGAGGAGGAGAACAGGGGTGGAAAGGGAGTTGGGAGATAGGGTTGATGAAAGAGTATTAGTATGGTTTGGACACATGGAAAGAATGAGTGAAGAAAGACTAGTAAATGAGGTATGGAACACAGATGTGTAGGGAGTGAACATGAGGGGGCGTCCTAGGATGAGGTGGATGGATAGGGTGAAGGGGGCTTTGGGGAAGAGGGGAATGTCTGTTGAGGAAGGACGGAAGAGGACAGAAGACAGGTGTGAATGGAGAATGGTTGTATATGGATGATGTTGTGATGCATGAGGTGAAATGGGTGGGGGGATGGGGGGTGAGGTAGTATGTGTGAGCAAAATTTGACGCAACCCAAAGGGATTTCTTCCCGTCTTCTCCTTTTATGCATGGAGGGACGGAGAGGGGGGGTCGCCGATTTAATGAAGCGGCATTGATGTGGAGGTGCTGTGTCTTGTGACACTGCTTCTGACCCAGGGCAGTGGACAAGGTGCAGGGATAACCCATCATCCAGGAGGTGCTAAGATAAGAGGAAGGGTGGGGGTGTGTGGAGTGTGTTCAGTGATGGAATGGGTGGGAATGATTTTATGCCTTTTCCTTTTTGGCTACCTCCCTTGTAAGGGGTTTTCAAAAGCCTTGGTATATGTATGTATGTATTTATCATTTATCATAAGTCATCATTATTTATCTGTTTATTATCTATCATTATCAATTAATGTATTTTATTTATTGGCATGCTCTGTCTTTATAATCCTTTGTAATATATATATATATTTATATATATATATATATATATATATATATATATATATATATATATATATATATGTGTGTATGTATGTATATATGTATATGTATGTATGTATGTATATTTGACAAAGTAAGACACAATGAATTAATAAAGTTGAAGAAAATAGGGGTGGATGGGAATGATTTAAGGTTAATAGCAAATCTCTATCGGAAGCAAGAAGCAGTAGTGAAAACAGAACTGTCTGATTGGCAAAAGATTGAAAGAGACATGAGACAGGGATATGTAATGTCACCAGACCTGTTTAATTTATACAGTGAGATAATCATGAGAGATATTCACCATCTAAAAGGAGGAACAATAGGAGGAAGAAATCTCAATAATATTAGATATGCAGATGATACTGTTTTACTTGCAGAATCGGAAGCTCAGCTACAGGAATTAGTTACAGCACTAGTAGAAGCAAGTAGAAGCAGATGTCTAACAGTGATGGTAATGATGAAAAAACAAGAATGTCCAAGGGTAAGATTTCAAGTAGAAGGAAGAATATTGACACAAGTGGACCAATTCAATTACTTTGGAAGCATGTTAACTTGGGATGGGAAAAGCAATGAAGAGATAAAGAGAAGAATAGACCTAAATCATTTATGAAAACTACGGTTTAATAATTCAGTAGTTACTTTTGAGAACTTACTGGTCACCTTTGTTTTAACCTGTGTAGATTCTCTAAAAGTAGTTTCTTCAGAAATACGATATCTTTAAGGCCTTCTGAACCGAAGATGTGATCCCTTGGTTTGAGGTTTCCAAAAAAGAAGTCCTTCTTTGTCCTGAGCTCAGGGCAATCTGACTGTGCCAATGTTAGTGCACAGTGTACCAAGGGACTCTTATGAGTTCGAAAAAAAGCTCAGAAGGCTACAGGTTAATATTAACTTTAAGTAATTTCTCAAAGTTAATTCCTGATTTATCAAACCAAAATAGTTACACAGATTTAATAAACAAAATAAAGAGGAGGGGAGTTTAATCGTATCTTATTTAAGGTTACAATAGGTGTGGTTCAAAGTTTCAGGAAAGGTTCCTGAATCAAAGAAAATAACACTTTGTGGGAAAGTTTCCTGAACTAAGGTAAACACTAAGATTCCCAATAACAATTACCACACATTTCAACAAAATTAAACACTTAGTAACTAACAATAATATTAACATGAGAACAAGAAAAAAATTGTAAAATGTTACACTTGGTCAGTATTATTATATGGATGTGAAACTTGGACAATTAGTAAACAAATGCAGGACAGGATAAAAGCAGTAGAAATGTGGATTTGGAGAAAGATGCTGAAAATTTCATGGACAGAATCTAAAACAAATGAAGAAATACTACAGCAAATGGGAACACAAAGGGAAATAATAGCAACTACCAGGAAAAGACAGTTACACTTTGTAGGACAATTCATGAGAAAACAACAATTAGAACATATGTGCTTCACAGGAAAAATAGAAGGAAAGAGGGCAAGAGGAAGACCACACAGAAAATATGCAGATGGGTAAAGGACACCTGTAGGAGAAGAAATAACAAATGCCATCTTGTTAACCCCTTCCATACGGTGCCGCACACGTAGGCGTCATGGACTTGGATCTCGGTGGCAGCAGCCAATGCCAGCCGTACGACGTGTCGTAATAATACTCGCATCATAAAATATAGTCACCGCTTATATCGATCGTTCTCTCTTCACCCGTGAATTTTGATAACCATAGAAAATGCGATTACAAAAGAATTAGAAAGTATGTCATTATGGAGGGGCGACTACAATAAATATAATCAAGACGCCGATATGGCAGCCTCGCGAATACACTCGCTCCCCATGACGCCTACGTGTGCGGCACCGTATGGAAGGGGTTAAAAAGAGCCATGTGCAGACAGGAATGGAGCTCCATGGCAGCCAATGTCCAAGTGGATACAGCACCCCGGTGAGGGTGAGGTATATATGTATATATGTATATGTATATGTATATATATATATATATATATATATATATATGTATATATGTATATATATATATATATATATATATATATATATATATGCAACAGCAAATTGAGCTCTGATGAGTTTCCGATGAAGAGTTTCAAGTCTTCTAAAGATCTCTCTAGCATGGAGAGGTAAAGAAAAAAATCAAGTTGCCGATAGAAGCCTTGTTCTATAGGGCCTACATGTCGAGCGCTTATAAGGAGGATGAGAAAGCACTTCTTTGTATCATCAAGGACAATGTGACCCCCACCAACGAGATGAACCGCATTAAACTTGCCATTTATTATAAGAACAAGAGGACTAAAGACCTTATCATGAAAAATAACAGCTCCCCACGCCCATCCGACATCGAGTGTGTGAGTCTGGTGTACCAGTTTAAGTGTCCTTTTGGGGACTGTACGCCCCAAGATTCCTACATCGGACTCACTACCACTCGCCTTTCCAGACGGTTGACATACCACCTTAACAATGGAGGCCCTAAGCGACACCTTCAGGAGACCCATAACATTCCAATCACCAGATCCATCTTAGTGGACAATACCACCATTTTAGACCAAGAAAGTGACAAGCGCCGCCTTGCCCTCCTTGAGGCCCTCCACATTAAATACAGCCAACCTACACTGAACACCCAACAGGAAGCCCCCACCATCCTTCCCAGCCTCAAACCATTCAGAATCCGCCAAACCAGACAACCCAGCTACGAGACAAATCAGCCCTCCCATGAGCAGTCACTCCGTCCGCGACGGACACCCAGGCCACAGTAACGGTCATCTGAGTGTCCTTTCCCAGTGGTCACAGTTCCCCTTCCTGCGTTCCTTTCCCCGATATTCAACGTGTCCTTTCCCAGTTTCAGACCAGAATAACGGTCATTTCTTTGTAATCTTTCCTAATGTTTACTTTCTGTATTTATAATCATACATTTCTTTGCTATTGTCACAATTGAAAATGCTAACTGTGATTAGCGAAACGTCTTGTTTCCTGTTCTACCCATTAGATGGCTTCTATGGCCAACTTGATTTTTTCTTTACCTCTCCATGCTAGAGATATCTTTAGAAGACTTGAAACTCTTCATTGGAAACTCATCAGAGCTCAATATGCTGTTGCATACAATTCTATATGCCTTAAAGAAAATATTTTGCCACGTTACTCCAATATATATATATATATATATATATATATATATATGTATATATAATGTATATATATATAAATATATATATATATATATATACATATATATATATGTATGTATATATATATGTTACGTATTCGCATGTACATAAACTCACCTTTTTCTATTTCACATGGGCCGTGATCATGGAATCACGAGTTAAAGACAAGTTCACGCTTACCATTGTCCGGATCAGGGAAATGCAGGAGTTCAGTCTTCTCTTGTTTATTCTGCTTAGCGAACATGAGGATTTTACACGTGTTTTCAACACCAATGCTAGGCTTACTCTCTCTATGCGAGGTATGGCAAGCGACGCCGGGAGCCCCCCCTGGCGTCCCCCCATGCATACCCTAGCTACATCCCTTGCTTATGCTTCGACTCTCCGAGATCACGCATCACTTACACGCATACCAACCATCCAGGCACACTCTGCAACATTCATACATGCAATTTCGCCACATATATATGTATATATATATATATATATATATGTATATATATATATATT
>NC_134787.1:4927848-4963189 GCF_046742065.1 Oratosquilla oratoria
CGAATGGTACGCCATGTTTGTTATGATAGATGCCGACGTCTAACCTAACCTGTGTTTAATAAATCATTACCTGCAAATTAAATGTCATCCGGCTCGTCCTCGTTGTCGTCGTCGTGAGAGACGTTGGCGGGCTTTTCAACCACTCTCTCAGCTTGCGGGGTATACAGTTCCTATGCTACCGACTTCGTTCATTAGCATATTTGCTTGTAGCAAGGTATTTTTTTTTTCATTTCCGCCCACAAAATTGCATATTACGTTGATACATTTTAATTTACAAAATTAATAATTAATTTTCTATTGCTATATTGCGCCCATGGTCGAAACTTAAAAAATACTCAAATGACTACAGTCGGAGTGGAGCGAGACTAGACCAATGTAGAATGGCTGTCTTTGTTGTAGACGCTATCATGTCATAGCCATGATAGCGTTAATGAATGCGGTGGCATGGACTCGAAAACTGTCGAAGTTTTCGCAATTTTCTTGTCAAGATACATGCATCTTGGTTATAACTTGGTTGTAACTTTTGCTAGGCCTATGCACTGTCGCCGTCGGCAGGCTAGCTACAAAACGTGTGAAAATAGTACGCCACTGTCCGAGGCATTTTTTTTGCAATGAAGCCACATATAAGGCGTACCTCACGATAAGGCGCACCACCCAATTTTGGCCGATTTTAAGGATTTTGCCTGCGCCTTATGGTCCGAAAAATATGGTAATATATATATATATATATATATATATATATATATATATATAATATATATATATATATATATATATATATATATATATATATATATAATATATATATATATATACAGTGGCCGCGAAAAGCTTGGGCGCAAAATTGTATGCGGCCAAACTTTCCGCTAAACTCAAAATATGCGAAAAATACAACTTTCCGCCCAAACTTTTCGCTATTTTTCAATGATAGCGTTTGTACCCGTATTTAGCCGAGACAATACACACTACTTGGCAACTCTGTTTAGGCGCACTCGATGTCACGTGGAGTCAGTTTCTAGACATCTCTCACAGGGAGTAGTCTTTTTTTTGCGGTGGTCTCTGTTTTTGTGCCTTGATATCTCCGTAATGGGAAGTGGTAAAGAGCTGGAAAGAGACACAGTTGTTACAATCATAACCCTCTATAAGGAGGGTTATAAGTGTAAAGATATTGCTACTCGTGTGGGAATTGGAGTGCGTCAACTGCAAAAGTGGACCAAGAAATTTCGAGACGGAGGAAGTGACATCATTCCTACTCCAAAGCATCGCTCTGGTCGGCCAAGGAAGATATCAAATTGTACTTCTACGGTTATTAGGAGGCAGTTAGATAAAGATCCAACGCTCACAGCTCGAAAACTGAAAGAAAATAACCCTGCACTGCTGCATGATGTGTCTGTAAGATGTATTTCTGATCATTTAGCCAAAGATTTACAATACCGTAGTTGCTGTGCTAAAGTTCTTCCCCTCCTAAGTGCAAAAAACATACGTGATCGCATAGCATTTTGCAAGAAATATAAGGACTGGTCCTTAGAAGACTGGGAACGAGTATTGTGGAGTGATGAGTCAACGTTTGTGGTGTCGTCGGGCTGCAGGTCAAAGCGTGTGAGGCGCCCCAGGGGGTCTGACCCTAATGACCCTCGCTATACAGCTAAAGTGGTGAAACATGCTGCAAGTGTTATGGTGTGGGGATGCTTTGCATTTGGTGGAGTTGGCAATTTAGTGTTTCTTGCACAAAATGAGAGTGTAAATCAGCACACTTATTTCGAGTTATTGTGTGATAACCTGGCTGAAAGTTTTGAAAAGTGCAATGCTAGTTGGTTTATGCAGGACGGAGCTCCTGCTCACACAGCTCGGTCTGTTACCCAATGGTTAGAAGACTGTGGTGTTGATTACTTCAAAAAATGGCCTGGAAATTCTCCAGACCTAAATCCCATTGAGCACGTATGGCATATAATTAAAAAACAGCTTCAAGATCGTGACGTCTCCACTGTAGCTAAGCTAAAAACAGAAATACAGGATATTTGGTGTGCCGTTACGAGCAGTAACGGGGCTTTTTTTTTATAATTCCGTGTACCTCCATGTTTACATATTTTTTGTCGTAAGGCTCGTTTCCCCTCGGAAGGGGTTTCAATTTTGTTTTTTGTAATGCTTTAATTTTAAGTGTATTTCAAACAGAGACCTCATCTGTTCGAAATCCCACCTTTGTAAGTTGTCTGCAAGCTATGTCGCAAGATAACATCGCATTATTTGTACAATGTTCACTTTAAGAATTAGAATTAAGAAGGTGTGTAAGACCGGTTGCCGTTTGTGATGTCACGTCACACATCTAGGCGCCAGTCTGGTTCGAAACACGAAAGGTGTACACACCCCTCTCTGTAATCAACTCATTTTCATCATTCCACCGTAACTATCGAAATTCCTTTGGGTCCATCCTGCGTGATGGATCGGATCTGCAATAAAGACGCATCGAACATTCCCGTGAATAAATAACCTTCCGTCCCAAGTCTGTCTACGTCACGGACGCTATGATGCTGATTGTCCATTTGATCTGCGCAGTCCCCAGTTCGCTGCGCCTCATTTGGGATGATATTATTCCTCAACACGTACAAAACCTGGCAAGATGCATCCCGGCACGTTTGGAGAAGGTCATAAAGCTTAAAGGAAAATTGCTTGGTAAATAAGGTATGTAATAAGCCATTTATAGGTCTTTAAATGATTATTTAAATGTCACAAGTGTTTAAATTTGTGTCTCGTTAAATACGCGCCCAAACTTTTCGCGGCCACTGTACATACATACATATACCAAGGCTTTTTTCCCCCTTACAAGGGAGGTAGCCAAAAAGGAAAAGGCATAAAATCATTCCCACTCATTCCATCCCTGAATACACTCCACACCCCTCCACCCTCCCTCTCATCTTAGCACCTCCTGGATGACAGGTCATCCCTGCACCTTGTCCACTGCCCTGGGTCAGAAGCAGTGTCGCAAGACACAGCACATCCACAGCAAGGCTGCTTCATTAAATCAGCGACCCCACCTCTCTGTCCCCCCATGCATAAAAGAAGACGGGGAGAAATCCCTTCGGGTCTGCTTCAAATTTTGCTCACACATACTACCTCACCCCCCATCCTCCTGCCCATTCCACCTCATGCATCACAACATCATCCATATACAACCATTCTCCATTCACCCCTGTCTTCTGTCCTCTCCCGTCCTTCCTCAACAGACATTCCCCTCTTCCCCAAAGCCCCCTTCACCCCATCCATCCACCTCATCCTAGGACGTCCCCTCATGTTCACTCCCTCCACATCTGCCTTCCATACCTCTTTTACTAGTCTTTCTTCACTCATTCTTTCCATGTGTCCAACCCATCCTAATACTCTTTCATCAACCCTATATACATATGTATATATATATATATATATATATATATATATATATATATATATATATATATATATATATATATATATATATATATGTATTTACCTTATTTAGTTGTATTTTACAGGAAGAGAGCTATGCTTGTAGTGACCCGCTGTTGTATCTTTCAGCATCCAGTTTGATCTTAAATTCTTGTATTGTTTTTACACTCATTGTTTTTTCATTCAGTTTGTTCCAGATATCTATCACTCTGTGTGGGAAGCTATTCTGTTTCAGATCTCTTCTGTAACTATCCTTTTTAAGTTTATTTTCATGTCTTCTTGTTTTTCTTTTATCCCACTTTAGTAAATCATCTCTATCAAAGACTTCCATCCCTTTCATAATTCTATAGATGGTTAGTAGATCTCCTCTTTCTCTTCTTTGTTCCAGGGTTGGTAGTTCAAGTTTGGACAGCCTTTGTTCGTAAGTCAATTTGAAGAGTGTTGGTGCCATCTTTGTTGTTGCTCTTTGATTTTTTTCTAATTTCTTTATGTTCTTTTTAGTACTAGGTGTCCATAGTGTTACAGCATACTCCAATTTTGGTCTTATCAATGTAACTAATATTTTCTTCACCATTTCTTCGTCCACATAGTCAAAGGCCACTTTCATTGATCTTAATAAATTGAAAGTTTCCCCAACTGTTTTGTTGATATATTTGTCTGGTGCCATGTCATTGATGATAGTTACTCCTAGGTCCTTTTCCAACTTGACTTTTTTAACTTCCTTTGTACCAATTTTATATTGTCCCAATATTCTATTTTTGCTTTTTCCAAATTCCATTATACTATATTTCTTTATGTTGAACTTCACTTCACACTCATAGCTCCATTTACAGACTTTGTCCAGGTCTTTTTGTGGTGATTTACGATCTTCCTCTGTATTTACTCTCTTTAGTAGTTTATATGTATGTATGTATTTCTATACAAAATAGGCAGTGAATAGTGAACCTCAAAGGAGACTAAGATGAAGGTTGATGGATTAAGTAAAGGGGACATTGGATTCAAGAGGAATGTCTGTCAAGCAAGGAAGAGAGTATTAACCTCTTCAGTACAGACCAAAATCTCGCGGGCAGCATTATCTGCCAGACGTACGATGTGTCGTAATAATACTCGCATCATAAAATATAGTCACCGCTTATATCGATCGTTCTCTCTTTCACCTGTGAATTTTGATAACCATAGAAAATGTGATGAAGACAGTTTAGAGAGTATGTCATTACGCAGGGGCAACTACAATAAATATAATCAAGACGCCGATATGGCAGCCTCGCATATCCACTTGCTCCTCATGCCGCCTACGTATGCGGCACCGTATGGAAGGGGTTAATGATAGGAATGAATGGAGAGTAATTGTACATGGATGAAGAAGTGATGCAGGTCAAAGAGATATACTTTTCTGTTCTGTAAATTTTTGAGTGGATACAGAGGAAGTGAAGTTTCCTTTAAATGAAATGGTGGGATTAAACCAGTTCTGGCTGTCAGAACCTGCTGTGGAGGCACATTCTTGGTTTATTCTCACTGACCCATGCAGTGTGGTGGCAGTCAGGGATGACCCTTCATCTGTGAGGTGCTAAGATGGGAGAGCCAATGAATGGGTTTTGGATGGGTGTGGAGTGGATGTATACTTTGACTCAGAACCCCAAACCCCATCCCAATAAGGGAGAAAAGACCTCAAATTTGGCAAAAGAAAATCTCTATAGGATCTCACTTTGGTGAAAGAGCTGATTCTGAGGGTTGACTTACCATGATGCCCTCATCGACAAGTTTGAGTCCTGAAATCTTGTCTCCAAGTGTGATGATACAAGGATGTGTGCCAGTCTTCCAGCCCTCGTAGTCATTGTAGGCCCACAGCACCAATGTTCGATTTTCTGCCTAAAAATTGAGACTATGTGAATTTGTATGTGCACTTTTTTCCATTCTATTGGGAAGTTCTGGAACTCTCTTCATTTAACTATATGTCCACCTACCAATCACTTCCTAATCAAAATTACCATAATATGTGCTCAAGAAATTAAACCCCAATAAAAAGACATATATACTACAACAAATCAAAATGGTCGAAACACACAGAAGAAATAGGGACATACTTGGAAAGCACTAACATAATTCACTCCCCATCCATAAAACATACACAAAAAGGCTCAGTGGTGGACTAGATCTCTCTTAAGAAGCAACAAGGGGTGTATGTTAGGGGACTAAAGGAACCAAGTAAATCAATTAATCGATCCGTTCCACTAGTTTTTTCTTTACAGGAGACCTACAACTCCCAAGTAAATGACAACAATCACTGGATTGACTACAAGTCACTCAAGGAAAAGATATTGTGTTGTAATTAAATAATTTTAAGCAGAAAAGGGATCTGAGGGATGAATACAAAGAGAGGGAGTAATTGTGACCATGGCACTGTATGAAGAAGAGACTTGGAGTTTGAAGGGGACAGAAAGAAAGAACATGAACATGTTTGAGATGAAGTGGTGGAATTATGAGGATGGATAGAGTGTGAAATGTGGGGAATGGCATTAACATGTGAGTGAAGTGACACATCCTCCAGTGTATGTTCCTGATGGATGATATACATTCCAAAGGCTCCTTCCTCCTTATAAGTGGGATGGCACACCCATTACATACACATCAAAACCCATTTATACATTCACTGATGGTAATTATATAAATTTAAATGGAGCTGAGTGAGGCTCAGATGAGCCTTGTTTGAACAACTGAGGGACAACTATTGTCAGACATGGATGGGTGCAAGGCTCAGTGGGCTGAGTACTTTGAGTATTTGCACATGGCTGACCCTCTAAGTGTTCAGTTTTCCTGGCTGATGTTTGGATGATAGTTGCTGATTCATAGATAATTGAAACTCTACCATCTCTGAGGCTATGAATATGTTAAAGGGTGGAAAGGAAGCTGACATTACAATGTCGGCACAGAGCGGCTGAAAGCTAGAGGTGAGATCATGTTGTGTGATTGTGGGTACTCTGCACCCAACACCCACTAATACCCTGTATAGGCTCTGTAGGCTAGCTCTACTACCCATAAGATAAGGAGAGAGTGTAGCTCGAAGGAGAAAGAAAAAAAGAAAAAAAAAAGAGAGAGAGAGAAAGAGAGAGAGAGAGAGAGAGGCCCACATGTACCTAAGGCACAGGCCTCATTTCTTAAACCAAAGGAACATTTTGCTACAATGGAGGAACTTCTTGCTGATGTACCTCCAAAATTACACAGGCATAATGTGGAGGAGATTACTTCACTGTACCAGCCTGGCTATGCAATATAACCTCAACTTGGGATTTCCTGAAGGGTACCTCACTAAAGAAAGGGGAGTAATGTGCACTCAATGGAATGTGGTCTGGAATAGGGAAAAGAGTAATAAACATGGTCAGATTGGCCCTGAGTGAGTCTACAGCATGTGACTGTCTAGCAGCAAGCAATATTATGAAAACCTGCCCACTCAGCAAATAATTACTTTGACATCCTAACCATAAACATTGCTGTCTCTTGGTAGAGTAATGCCTAGTGAGACAGGATATGATGATCTGGCATTAGACAGACTAAAATCCTTTAAGGGTGTCACGGTGTCAAAAGAATTGATGCAAATTA
Organism: Oratosquilla oratoria; assembly: GCF_046742065.1. NCBI lineage: Eukaryota > Metazoa > Arthropoda > Malacostraca > Stomatopoda > Squillidae > Oratosquilla > Oratosquilla oratoria. The sequence goes on from NC_134787.1 coordinate 4,934,866, forward strand.
TATTACCGTATTTTTCGGACCATAAGGCACTTCGTACCATAAGGCGCACCCATAATTTGCTATTCCCCGTCCTTACATAAGGCACACCTGACCATAAGGCGCACCTGGTCTTGTCATCGGATATTCATGTATATGTGAATGCATTCAGAACTGAACATTTTCGAAATTACAAAAATAAGTTATATATTTTTTTTTATTTTGGTCAGTGAAATCAGACCACCTCCATGGACGGTCTGCCCTGCCAATACCCCTAAAAAACAACATAAACACGTTACGGGAATTGAGGGGAATAAAACCAACATTAGCAGATTTATTCCCGGAATTCTCTATTCACTTAAACACACAAGATATAGCAATAGAAAATTATTAATTTTGTAAATTATAATGAATCAACGTAATACACAATTTTGTAAGCAGAAATAAAAAACAAAAAAAGGTGCTAAAACAGATTTCTTAAGTAACGAAATCGTGTCAGACAAATGGTACGCCATGTTTATGATAGATGCTGACGTCGAAGAAATGAAAGGATGATAAATTCGTCTAACCTAACCTAACCTGTGTTTAATAAATCATTACCTGCAAATTAAATGTCATCCGGCCCGTCGTCGTCGTCGGCGTGAGAGACGTTGCTGGGCTTTTCAACCACTCTCTCAGCTTGTGGGGTATACAAAGTTCTTGCAGGTTGAAGGAATGCATGTATCTCCGCTCCATAACATTCCTTCAAGAAAATGTACCTGGCAAGGTACTGTCGGAAGTACCGAGGCCGTCAATTGACAGACGACAAGATGGCGTCCCGATCCTATGCTACCGACTTCATTCATTAGCATATTTGCTTGTAGCAAGGTATTTTTTATTTTCATTTCCGCCCACAAAATTGCATATTACGTTGATACATTTTAATTTACAAAATTAATAATTGATTTTCTATTGCTATATTGTGCCCATGGTCGAAACTAAAAAATACCCAAATGACTACCGTCTGAGGGGAGCGAGCCTAGACCAATGCAAAATGGCTGTCTGTGTTGTGGACGCTATCATGTCATAGCCATGATAGCGTGAATGATTGTGGTGGCATGGACTCGAAAACTGTTGAAGTTTTCGCAATTTTCTTGTCAAGATACGTGCATCTTGGTTATAACTTGGTTGTAACTTTGCTAGGCCTATGCACTGTCACCGTCGGCAGGCTAGCTATGAAACGTGTCAAAATAGTTCATCACTGTCCGAGGCATTTTTTTGCACCAAAGCCACACATAAGGCGCACCTCATGGTAAGGTGCACCACCCGATTTTGGCCGATGTTAAGGATTTTGCCCACGCCTTATGGTCCGAAAAATACAGTATCCTTTTCAATACAGTGATACCCTTTAAACTGAATGAAATCATCTGGACTAGCCAAAAGAAAACCTATAGAAAGGTTCTGTTCCAGCTAACTCAAGACAACTATATTGAACTGAAGGCCATCACTCAGTCAAAGGAGTTTAAAATATTCTTACTTTATTGATGCGAATGATAAGCGGCAGTTCAATGGTCAGAACTTTGCTTGCAGTCTCGTTGCCATCAATCCAGAGGGCTGACCATTCAGTGGCTGTCCCTAAAACAATAATAATTCTTTTAATTGAGACAACAGTAATGATGGTGCATGGTTCCACTCCTGAAGAGTGGAAAAAAAGTATCTCTGGCATCCTCATACAGAGAACAATGTCTAGGATGAATTTTGGTGTAAGAAGGAAGAAGGAGTGAAGTACACATACTTTATTGTAAGGGGCAGCTTGATTAGTATTTGGCCTTGAAGGTCCACTGCAGAACTGGTAGTCTATCTCATAGTGGATAATTCAGCCTTTGTACCTTAACACAGTGACTTTATTCAGCACAGTCAAGTTGTATGTATGGTGCAAAGTGCATGTGGATTGACCTATTCTCTCTGACAACTCTCTGTCCAACCCCCTTTGTCTGCCTCCTCTCTACATTACTCATTCCAAATGTATAAATGCATATATACATGTAAGGTATACTTACCATTCCCAGCCTCTGGTTTGATTAACATATCAACAAGATCATCCTCCTCTACTGGCTGGAATGTGCTTGGACATTGAATGTTATCCACTGCTTCCTTGAGTACAACCTACAAGGGGGTAGAAAGAAAATATTGGAAATAGATTATGATAAATCAAAATACAATACTGTTAGGCATTAATATCTTAATGGTTATTTTTCCCCCTTGTGTTGGGTTGCCCTTATTACTTTCACTTGTGAAAATAGCCCTCACAGCTCCTCTGGATTAAAAAAAAGAAAAAAAAAAAAAAAAAAAAAAAAAAAAATCAATCTCCTTGTTGTACTAGTAGACTATCTGGCAGAACACACATCAAAATTATCTTGACACCAGAATCTAGAATCTAGACCAGCGTTTCTCAACCAGGGTTTCGCGGCCGCAAAAGGTTATTGTAAAAATGTGATATAGACATCATCCTATCTAACCTATTATTACGATCGAAATACAATGAGAAAGATATGGTATATGTGTTTTTTTGTGCAGGGGTTACTTGAGACATGTGATTTATTTTAAAGGTTTCCTCCTGTAGTTTCTAATTTCTTTAGCAATTTCTTATGTGGCACCTTATCAAAAGCATTTTTGAGGTCTAGAAATGCACAATCAGCCCATCCATCTCTTTCTTGTATTATATCTATTAGCCTTGAATAGAAACACGTTGAGTTTGTGACGCATGATCATCCTTGTCTAAATCCAAACTGCCTCGGATTTAGTACATTGTTTTTTTATTTTTTCCAAGTTCTTTACCCATCTAAATTTGATCATTCTCATCACAAATTTTAGCTACCGTACTTGTAAGAGAGACCGGTATATAGTTTGTAGGATCTTCTTTGTTTCCCCCCTTATATATTGGTACATTTGCTCTTTTCCATTCTTCTGGAACTTTTCCTTCCTTCAATGAACTGCTATGTATTTTGTGTTTGTTCATTCTTGCATTCTCTCAAAATCCAGTTTGCCATTTTATCTGGACCATGCAATTTTCTAACATCGAGATTACTCAAGTATTTCATTATTTCATTCCTTGTTACTTCTATCTCTTTCATAGGGGGGTCTTTCCCCTCTCACTCGACATCTCTAAGTTGTATGTTCTCTCTTGTAAACACTGATTTAAAATGCTTGTTCATAATTTCTGCCATTTCTATTTCCTCTGTGTATTCAACTCCTCCTTGTCATAGTTTCACTAATTCTTGTTTGTTTTTCAGTTTGTTGTTTACATACATACATACATACATACATACATACATACACCAAAGGCTTTTTCCCCCTTACAAGGGGGGTAGCCAAAAAGAAAAAGGCATAAAAACCATTCCCACCCATTCCATCCCTAATACACTCCACTCCCCTCCACCCTCCCTCTTATCTTGGCACCTCCTGGATGACGGGTCATCCCTCCATTTTGTCCACTGCCCTGGGTCAGAGGCAATGTCGCAAGACACAGCACATCCACAGCAAGGCTGCTTCATTAAATCGGAGACCCCCCTCTCTGTCTCCTCATGCAGAAAAGGAGAAGACGGGGAGAAATCCCTTTGGCCTGTGTCAAATTTTGCTCACACATACTACCTCACCCCCCATCCCCCCCCCACCCATTCCACCTCATGCATCACAACATCATCCATATACAACCATTTTCCATTCACCCCTGTCTTCTGTCCTCTCTTGTCCTTCCTCAACAGACATTCCCCTCTTCCCCAAAGCCCCTTTCACCCCATCAATCCATCTCATCCTTGGTCGCCCCCTCATGTTCCTCATGTTCACTCCCTCCACATCTGCCTTCCATACCTCTTTTACTAGTCTTTCTTCACTCCTAGCTCTACTCTATCCTTCACTCCCTCCCACTCCTCTCTCAACTTCTTCTTGTACTCCTTCTCCTTTTCCTTTTCATTTAAAGAGTTCACTCTAAGCACCTCCCTACCCTTTGTCCTTTTCCTCTTTCTCCATCTATCCTCCACACTCAATTTACCTTCCATCAAAACATGATCTGATATTTCCCCACTCTCTCCCCTTAGCACATGTACATCCTTAACTCTTCCTATGATACTCCTATCTATCACTACATAGTCCATTAATGCCTTATCTACCACCCTTCCATCCACCACCCTCTCCCATGTGTATTTATACTTGACTTTCTTCCTAAACACTGTATTTGCTATCATCAACTCTCTTTCTAGACACATCTCCACCATCAACTCTCCACTACGATTCTTTCCTGGAACTCCACATTTCCCAATCACTCCGTCAATTGGTTCATTTCCTACCCTAGCATTAAGGTCCCCCAGTACTATTACATTGACATTTCTCCCTAAGCCCTCTATACACTCATTTAAATCTATCCAAAAAGCCTCCCTTTCTTCTACACTCTTCTCATTATCAGGCCCATATGCACTTACAAAAACCCATATCTCCTTTCCTAGTTTCACCTTCATCCACATTATCCTTGAGGAAACCTCCTTCTACTCCACTACACATTTACTTATCTCTTCACTTACTAGTATAACCACCCCTTCTCTCCCTCGCCCACTCTTCACTCCTGATAACCTCCCTCTTACACTCGCCCTTCCCTTTCAGCTTAGTTTCACTCAATGCCAACACATCCATCTTTCTTCTCACGAACATACTACCTATTTCTTCCCTTTTACTCTCATCTGTACCACATCCACGCACATTAAAAGACCCAAACCTTAGGGTGCTGGTTGGAAAACTCCCAGACCCTCTTATGCCTTTACATTTTTAGGAATGTCCCCTGTGGGTCTACAGGGAGAAGGATGCCTGGTCCCAATCCCCATCCCTTTTTTTTTTGCCTCTTACGATCCAAGTGGAAATACTTGGTGGCAGTATTCTTTTGCCCCCACCACAGGGTAGGTAGGTAAAAAAGGAAATGAATATTCAGAGAAATTGTACAGGACAGTAACAAGGGGTTGGGGGACAGCATAACAGAGGGACAGTCATAATATAAAAGTGTCATAATTTCTCTATGAACAGAGTTTTTCTCTATCACAGACAAAATGATGTGTGGCTCTGATCTGTAGGGGTGCCCCATATAGACCCTAAAGTATCAAATGCATGCTACTTTGCCACAATAACATGCAGCCAATACCCCAGATGGGGATATATATATATATATACATATATTGAATACTTGACTGTGCATCATTTTATCTCTAGACAAGGATATTATTTATAATGCCATGATGGGCATCTTAGAGGACTGCTCCACAGCTTTTCCTATATAGTCCCCAATTCCAAATTGTTCAGCATTATATGTAGACATATTTCACCAAATCTTTTACTCAGGAGAGGCATCTGATAAGTGTGTGAATTTTTGACAGTTGGATTAAATGAATCTACCTCTGAGGCTCGAACATTTGAATGGGTGTCATCTTACTGAATTGGAAGAAAATTGGGTGTGATTATTATATATTAAGAGAAAGAAATCACAAGCATAGCTGCTTTCCTGTATTGTGATTAGGTAAATACCTGTAACATCCATTCTGCTTCAGACACCTCATTCGAGGCTTTTAGTACAATGATATGGTCACCAACTTCCGCCTTAGTTAATATACACTTGATCAGCTTACTAGGTTGTGAGGGCTTTTTCTCTGGGATTAGCGGTTCTGTTTTCAAGTCCCACTCCTCCTTGTGAACTGTAGAGAAAGAAAAGGTGGTAACATTTCATATGATGAGTTCTACAAAATTTCTTCTGCTTTGTAACACACACTCATTTGATCAAAGGGTTGATTCAGGATAAAACAAAATCTCTATCAATCAAGGCCTTGAACCTCTTCTTTAGTTAAATTAAGTTGTTTGGCATTACCCAGATAAAGATATTTGGTGACCCAGACCTAAATGGGATGCTAATTCAATCAATCAAGACCATATTCAGACCAACATCCACCTATCCCTCAATTAGTCCATAATAAATGGTTGGTTTGTATGTAACACTAAATGGCTCAAAAGCAAAATGACAAAATACCTTGTGCTCCTTCCAATGAAATAGTTAGGTTGAGTTTCCAAGGTGGATAAAGAATTTGTTCCATGGCACTGAAATTGCAGGAGATCTCGCCAGGGGGTAGAGCCTTTGGTGAATCACATGTGAAGGCCCATTCTTCTTGGAGTAAAGGGGGTATGACATGCAAAGTATCATTAAGCCTCTGCTCGCTCACCAAGTTGTAGATTTTGCCAGTCAATGGGAAATGGCCGGGGGATTCTGTGGGCATGGTTACCTCATACTTGAAGTTTTGGCCGGAATCTGAGGGAGACATCAGTCAAACATCAGCCTTCAATTTGTTTCTATACTAATGAGAAGGGAATTTGTCTTTATTTAATTATACCCTTCCTTTGTGTGAAAACAAATAAATAACTTTAACACTACTCTTGAGTTCTGTCTGTGGCCCTTAAAAGGTACCTTTCTCATCCCACTACACGTAGATTATATATAATTATCAAAAGTAAAGCACATAAAGTATATCTTACATATAATTTAGCTTCCTCTATTTCAATTGTGAAAAAGATTGTTAGCTTTACCTGGGAATTTGTTAAGAATCCACGAAACTGGAGGGGATGGGTTGCTATGCACTAATGTGGCATTTACCCAAATTGACTGAGTGATTGAATGGTTGTTAGTAAATGTGTGGACATCTTTTTCATAATTATACTTGGGTAGGAAGTATCTTATTGTGTATGTAGTGGGTGTGTGATTTTATTTGGCCAGCCCTTCCTCATAAGGAGAGAGGGCTCTTTGTTTAAAGACTTTATCTGCATTTACAGTATTATATGAGAAAAAATGTCTTTTGTCATGTAAGCAAGCACTATATGGCACACAAAATTTAGTTATTTATTATAGGCAGTAGTTAGGATTTGGTAATCTGCTGAACATGCATAGAATGATAAACTACACAAAGGAAGTAACATACCTTTTCTGGGAAGAAATGTCCTATAAATGATGTTGTGAATATATATGGAACTAACAACACAACATATACATACCATAAGGATGGGATACCCTAAGCATCAATGAAAACAATTGATGGTTACATTATCAAATTGTTGAGTAACCTGTCAAAATGTTGGATGGAACCACTTTGATAGTCTTAAAATGAACAGCTTATACATCTGTGCAATCTTTGGGGGTAGACAGTTTTGTTTTAACTCACCCACAATGAAGCCATGAATGATGGTACCAGTCTTGTTGAACATGAGTGCCACTGGGGTGCCCTGCAGAAAAGAGGAACACAGGCAACATGTTAATGTTGGGAGTGCCTCATCTCACATTCATGATCTGACCATGGCTTCAGAACTTATACTACCTTTAGACAAAAAAAGATAATAGTATGGTCTTTGCTTAGTCCCTGCCCCTCTCAGTGCAGAGAGGGTTTCCCTTAGCTGAATGAAATCACCTGGCAGAACCACTAAAATTATGAAATTAAGTAAAATATTTAAGTTGCAAACAGTGAAAAGATTAATCAGAATATGCTCAAGATAAGTTTGATACTTTCAACTGCATAAAATCAAGTCACTTAGCAAAAGTTACAATAACCATTAAGGTCATAAAATGAATTGAAAAGATTAATCAAGATATGTTCAAGATCTGTTTAATCTTTTTTTAACAGAGGGACTTTCCTCCAACTGAGTAAAATTGCCTGGCAGCAGCAAGAATAAACACTAAGTATAAAATTCAGTAAAAAGATGAATCAATATATATTTACTCCTTTCATTGCAGAGAAAGCCTCCTTAAGCCACTTAAATCACTTGACAATTAGATTGCATACAATTAAGAAATCTTTACCTGAAATTCCAAAATCGGAAAGGTTTTAGCGAGAAATCGACAATTTCAGAAAGTGTTTCAAAATTAAACTACAGCTCATACTGCTGTATAGGATGAAAAACAAACAGTGTGTGTGAAATAATGAATAAACAACTACAATAACTAAATGTATGTCTTTTTGATCACTTACCTGATTTCTGTGGATTCCCATTTCTCTGGTTGGTTCTGCTTCACTTTGTAATCCCCCAATGCACTTACATCTACCTTACATAAAACCACTACCTATAATAAATCTAATCCTAGTAAAGTTCCATTTGCTTCCCCTCGTTCCATACACACACTACACGAACCCCTTTGTATGCCCTCGGTGCTCCTTCTTACACCGTGACTTTTTTTACCCCAAGCCAAGGGTGCCAATTGCGCACCCTGATCTGCACCACATTCACTCTACACTCTCCCTTGATCTCGAGATCAACCTATTCTCAGTCTTCTTCATCTCCTTCATTTCCTACTTCATAGTCCTGCAGCCATCTTGGAGGATGTCTGTCACACTGGGGTCTCTGGGTTGTCTCTCCCTCATTCACTGCCACATCATGACTCTCTTCCTCATTCTCTCTGTCACTCACCACACGACAAAGATCCAAGATATGTCGTGGCACTCCCTCAACAGAGATGTTGTACTGTGAATTTACCTCCGTCATAATCCCCCTTGTCCACTGTGATGTGCACTTACCATCCTTTGGCTTCACCCATATCTCCTCCCCCACCTGTACTAAGGCAGGGCCTTCTTTAGGATTGGCTGGTAGCCCTGGCTCTACTTGGGGATGTCGCCAATCATATTTGAATAAAACTCTCTATGGAATTGAGCCTTGGCCTGACCTAGGGGACATATTATAACAAAAGACTGCCTCCATGAGTGGTATTAGCACCCTCTCGGCAATGGACTTAGTCATGCGATGGTGTCATTCTACTATTGCTGCTCAGCTGGTAAGTAGCCCAAAAGAAACTGTCTCATGCTCCAGGTGTCCAGCATTTCTTTCAGCACCCCCAACTGAGATGTGGTACTATTATCCATCATGAGTTCATCCACTGGATATAATTCATAATTATTAGGTAATCACATGCTATAGCCAAAAATCATTTGCAGTAAAAGTTACCATTTTGCTGCTGTATTTATCTTATATAATCTACTTTGGCTGACACCAGGTGATTAAATTCAGTTATGGTAAACCTCCAGTACTGAATGAGTTAGTTCATCAACCTTATAACATAGTGTCTTGTATAATTTCTTCAAGTGTTACTGGAGTTTGAATGACATGGGACAACACACTCTCCACAGGTGGACTCATCCATGTCAGACCATGCAGATGAACACAGTAGTAATAAGAGGTCACCCTCCTGGCATAGCTGATCAATAGTCTGATGTTTCCACATAACTTCATACATCAATTAAAGTATAATAATTGTTTTATTAATATTGAGCTCTTGGGACATTGTTCCAATAATTTACACACCCAAAACACCTTGATCAAGTTCTCACCTTGGTTATGGATTTGTTAAAGCTGACCTCTTCAGCAAAGCGCAAAATAAATTCTTCAGGATAGATTTCAATGGCCACTTGGCACCTTGTGACCAGTCTTGGCAGTGTGGAAATTATTTCACCATTCACGAGTACCTGTGTACATACATACTGGGTGAGTGCTCTGCATGCACATGGTTAAAGGGTGTATTCTATATCTATAATAATTTCAACTAAATGTACTCCTCTAGTTAAAGTTTAGAACCTAGTCAGATTTATAAGATCCCATTGTTATTATTTCTCCCAGATTTAACAAAAACTATGATATGTGTCAAGCTCATTTATGAGGGAATGGGCCTATGGCATATGTAAATACATATACCAAAGGCCTTTATTCCACTTACAAGTAGATGATCAAGTCAAAGCATACACCCACTTTCCACCCATCTCACACCTATCTGAAAACCCATTTGGTCTCCTTTCCATTTTAGCACCTCAATGCTGAAGGGCAATCCCTGTCCCTTGCCTCACTGTGAGAGTCAAAGTCAATGAAACAAGAAATAGTACTCCTAAAGCAAAGCCCAATAGCCAGAACTGATATTTCCCCAATGCTTCATCATATTTCATCCCTATCCCCTTTCATCCACTCAAAAAATTTATAGAACAGACAAGAGGAACATCCCTTTAGGCTATGTCATTTCCTCATTCATTTGCAACCAATCTCCATTCACTCCTATGTTATAGGTATAGGTGTAAATTACCTCTTCACTGGTTATATAGTCAAATATCTTAATGTACACAGAGTGAGAGTGAGAGACAAGGAAGACTGTAGGTTGATTTAGATACCATATATGTCTGGAGCCAAGAGTGGAAGATAAATTACAATGCCAGATAAGGCAAAGTATTGGAAATGGATGCCAGTTCAATCAATCAATTAATCAATCAGTCAAACTGTTGCCCCTGGTCTTTCATGCAGAAGACCCACAGCCTTCAGATACCTGGCAACAGCCTCCAGACAAGTTCACAAATCACTCAGGGAAGGTATATTGTGTTGTTGTCTAGATATTATTAGTGTGGGGCATTGTAGTGTTCTGTGTCTTTTGTGTGGTGGGTGCATATGGGCAGTTTGAATCTGTGGCCAGGTCTATTTCTCTGTTGATAATGTTTCAATACTGGATGGTGTCCTAAGTACAATTGCGCCAGTTTGGTTCTTATCAGATGTGTGAGGGTTTTTAATCTGTAGGAATTTCGTCTGGGGGTTGTTGGTGATATATTGAGCTTGGTGGTCTGTCTTGAAGGACTTGTTCAGTGATCTGAGTGTGTGTGAGTTTTGTGTGGATGTTTTGTGTGGTATAGGTGGTAGATTGTTGTTTAAGTAGTATGTTGCTGGTCTATCTTTTATTTTTGTTCTGTTGGTGGTGTTTGTGAGATGTAGTGTAACGGTTGAGTGATGCTCAGGGATCTAGCATAAAATTGTGTTCCTGTCAATTCCATGTGGTGTTCTATGGTTTCTGTATGTAGATGTCCAGTAAGGGTAGTTTTGATTTATTCTGTTATTACTCTTAGTATTCCATTCTATAAAATTTGAAAGTTGTTTGTGTTTGTCTTGCTAACTGTTGGTAACCATGCTATGGAAGCGTATTCAACTAAGCATTTCAGCTGCTTTGACCCATCGTTTTTCGCTCATATTTCCGAAATAACCATTCACATCAGTATAATATATTAGCACAGCCTAATTCGCACCCTGCCCTAATTTTTGACGTTATAGTGCACTCACAAGTGTATTTAATTAAGGCATTTTCTGTTGATATTAAGTATGTCGTAGCCGACACCCGTGAAGTAAATCAAACAGGTGAAGTCGTGACGTCATCACAAACTACCTCGTGTATCCCAACTTCACTTGTTCGATTTACTTCACGGGTGTCGGGTACGACACACTTAATATTAAGAGTAAACACCGTAATTAAATACACTTGTGAGTGCACTATAACGTCAAAAATTAGGGCAGGGTGCGAATTAGGCTGTGCTAATATATTATACTGATGTGAATGGTTATTTCGGAAATATGAGCGAAAAACGATGGGTCAAAGCTGCTGAAATACTTAGTAGGGTAGTTCATTTGAATTACTTAAAGATAGTTATTAGAGTTTTTATTGCTTTTCAGTGATTTTATGGTGGAAAATGTTTTGGAGGTTGGGGGAAGAATAGCCCAGTGTGATAACCCTGTAAGTAGACGTCATCCGTTCTTTTACCTGACCAGATGACATCAATAGCTCTCCTTGAGTCAGTCTGGATCATGACTGCTCCTTGCCCAGCAGAGAGGGTGTGATTCAGGTCCTTGGAGATGGTACAAAGCTCTGTCTGTAGAGTTGAGATGCCGACACTCACTCTCCATAATGTGGTCACTATGTTGGTGGTTACAAAAGCCCCACCACATCCTCCTGTGATGGGATCCACAGAGCTGTCAGTGAAGTGCAATGGGCTTATGTGTGGGGTGTGGACCTTATAGCCTCAAGGACAATAGGCCATAACTGTGTTGGATCACAATCAGCCTTCCTCCTGATAAGGTGGAAGTTTTGGAAACTGATGCAGGATATTGTCTGGATGAGAGGTCTGTCCAGAGCTCCACACCAAACCAGTTCCCAGAGTCCAAAGGCACAGATTATGCGCACCACAGAGGGCTTCCAGAAGTGACTGTTGGGGTCTCCCTTGATGTTCAGGGCACTTGGAAGGGAGGCCATGATTTCGCTCTCCCTTGGGCCTCTAAGAAGTTGAACAAGAAGATATGAAGACATGAAGAAAGCCTCTACCCATAGTCAAAGGAAAGTAACTCACATTTCTATTCTCCACATGGATCCATGCAGGAGTTGCAGTCATAGTGCAGAGAGTCTGGCTTTGGAGGACCTCAAGCTTGTCCCATGATTTGAAGAAGATGAGAGCCACAGTGGCATATTTCATTATCAAATGTACTGCTTTAATATTGTACTTCCGGAGGACCTTGTGCCCTGCACCCAACCAGGGCCTTGTCATGGCCCTGAGGAGATTTAATCTCGTCTTCATGGCTTCACAGAGGTGCCTGACCCCCCCAGAGCAAAGTACAGCCTAGACTTTACCCAAATGCCCAAGTATTGGTATATGGGTATCCAGGTGAGTACATTGCTTTGAAGAGTAAGAATGGAGGAGAGTTATACCCACATCTCAGACTCATTGCTCAGGTCTTGGCCATCGAGATCTTCAGTCCTAGCTGTTCATATTCTTTTGAGAGGCAATTGAATGCATGCTGATCCATGTAACAATTTCTTGTCATTGTTATGAATGTCTGTATTATCTTTTTGGATAGTTTAAATTTGTTGACTGAGCAGCCTGTAAAGTCTGATATATTTTGGGAGTGCACTGAGTGCTTTTAGGCCATGGTGGAGGAGGCAAGGAGGATCCATATCATATGTGATACTAGAGAAGGGAGGGTGTGGCCTTCATATTTGTGTCCTGACCAGTTGTTCAGTTTGGAATATAGCAGTAAGGGAATGGGAACTGTTACCAGGTTCTCTAAGACTTTCCATATCTATATTGCCCAGTACTGCTCTCTTCTCCTCTATCATGAGTACAATCCAAACTTTTTTAAGTACTCCCATTATGATATTAACCCCTTCCATACGGTGCCGCACACGTAGGCGTCATGGACTTAGATCTCGGTGGCAGCAGCCAATGCCAGCCGTACGACGTGTCGTAATAATACTCGCATCATAAAATATAGTCACCGCTTATATCGATCGTTCTCTCTTCACCCGTGAATTTTGATAACAATAGAAAATGCGATTACAAAAGAAAAAGAAAGAATGTCATTATTGAGGGGCGACTACAATAAATATTATCATGACGCCTATATGGCAGCCTCGCGAATACACTCGGTCCCCATGACGCCTACGTGTGCGGCACCGTTTGGATGGGGTTAAACAAGCTGGAACTATATATGACTTTAAAATGAGGTATGATAACTGGGAAATAAGAGACAGGACCTCAGGAACATAAATCTCTTCCTTTATGCTACAATGATGTAAATACAATTAAGTGAATACCTGTATGTGTGAAATGCAAGGTTTACAATCAGTGTGGAATTCCAGCTATGATTTATGGATTTAAATGCTGAAAATAACAACAAAAGACAACAAGAGAGCCAGTGTAGGCCTTATGGTCTCTTGTAGTCTCCTTCATTCTTATGTTCTTCTGGATTAGAAAGCCAACTGAAGTGAAAGATATTGTAGAGGCAATGAGGGAATAAAAATTTAATTAAGCAGGTCAGGTTTCCAAGAAGGGTAGCTACTAGAGCAAGCATATTACTGAGTGACTGTTGCAAGATGGTCAGTATTGGGGAAGGAAAATGCACAGGTGGGGAGATGAGATAAGTTTGTAGGGGTGATGTGGCAGAGGTTAGCACAATTGTGGAACTCATGGAAGAAGCCGGAAGAGGCCTTTGTTCAGCACTGGACTCTGTGTGCCTGGTTGTTTGAATAATTAGCTTAGTTCTGTTGTACCTGTACATTATGAATCAATTTCATCATGTCAGACATGAAGCCTTACCTCAAATGTGAAGATGGTAGTGTGTCTATAGATGAGTTGCTCCACTTCAGTTTCAGTGATGTTGAAGCGGGTTGTCCTTAAATCCAAAGGCGTGGACAGCTTCTCACAGAGTGCCATGAAACCATAACTGGACCACTGAGGGTATGAGATTTTAAAAAACAATTAACCAAATCTAAGATTTTGAATTGGAAGGTGAGAAATGAGCCAGAATACCCAGGGAACCATATAGCCTCTTCTAACCCTCCCCACAACACTCGATTCTTCTTCCTTCTTCACCATAACACCGGTTGGTAGGGTACTTCAAATAGTTCGGTGAAAAAGACTGGTGGGCAAAGTTTATGTCCTACATAAAAATTTGAATAAGAAGGTCAGGGTTCCAAGAACTAGTGATTCGCCGACGAACAATTTTGGAACCAACCAACCCCTACCTAGTTGTTTACACAAAACAAGAAGGGAGATACATAATTTGAGTGACCGACGATGTAACCATCTTAGAATTTTTATTTATATTTTTATTTTTCATGATCAGTGACAAAAAATGGAGGGAAAAAATGAAGGACATAGGGAAAAAGAACCAACAGAAAGATGCCTAGACGTAAGTATAATTGAGTCACCGCCTGGAGTTATATAAAAAAAGATGTGCCTGAATGACACCCCAAAGACATACCAAGGTTTGATAGAAATGTTTTTTTGGGGATTCAAAAGGGAAAATATCAATATGTATAGAGAGATAGATATGGAAAGAGAACCCATGTTTGAAAATATAATAAGAAATAGGGAATTCAATGAATTGTTAGATGAAATAATCGAACTCAAAAGTGAATGCAAAAGTATATACAAAGAAGTAGCCCTATTAAGAAAGGCCAATGAAGAAAATAACAGGGAAATAGATGAGTTGAAAATGGAACTAAATAGGATAAAGGGAGAAAATAAAAGATTGAAAAATGAAGATATGAATAGGAATGAAGCATTAAAGAAAGAGATAAAGGATCAAATACAGGCGGTGACTGAGAAAGTGGAAGAAAAGATCAAAGAAAATGACTTCCAAGAAATAAACAGTGAAAAGTAGAACAGGAAAGTAAAAAATTATCTTCTAAAGAAATAGTGGAGCAGTAGGTCAAGGAGAATGCTAAAGATACAGTAATCCAAGTGATTAAAGAGAAAGGTAATTTGGTTAGAGATACAGTGGACAAAAAAGATGAATTATAATCTATGGTATCAAAAAGCATGATGTTCCTAGATATCAGAGAGAAAAAGAGGAAAAAGAGATTGCTAAAGAAATCCTGAAAGAGATTCAAGAGGAAAGACAAAGTTTAGATAAAGATATTGAAGAAACATAAAGAATAGGTAGATACTCAAAAGAAAAACAATACATGCCACTAAAAGTAAAACTTAGGCCACAAATGATTGCAGAGAAAGTACTATCTAAAAGAGCAAAACTTGCAAGTAGTGAACAACACAAAAATATATGGATAAAAAAAGAAATGAGTGATAAAGGGAAAAAAAGGAACTTAGAAATGAAGCAAATAAAAAAAAAAATTACTGATTTTTTTTTTTTCTTTCTTTTTTTTTTTTAAGTGGTGGACCTGAGGCTGAGAAAATGGTATATCAGTAAAAATGAAACAAAGCAGACAGAAAAATATGAGAAAGAAAAAAAAAAAATCACCCTATACGAACATACATGCATACATACATATACCAAGGCTTTTTCCCCCTTACAAGGGAGGTAGCCAAAAAAGAAAAGGCATAAAATCATTTCCACCCATTCCATCCCTGAATACACTCCACACCCCTCCACCCTCCCTCTTATCTTAGCACCTCCTGGATGACGGGTCATCCCTGCACCTTGTCCACTGCCCTGGGTCAGAAGCAGTGTCGCAAGACACAGCACATCCACAGCAAGGCCGCTTCATTAAATCGGCGACCCCCCTCTCCGTCCCCCCATTGCATAAAAGGAGAAGACGGGGAGAAATCCCAACATAGATGGAATTATTTCAGGACTGAATGAACTAAATGACTATCTGGCATTAGAAAAAAACAGACATACCGTATATTTCCGCATATAAGACGACCCTAAAATCCAAAAATTCACCCCTTAAAATTGGGGGTCGTCTTATACTACCATTATAAAAATCAGACCTTGAATTCTACATGAGATGACTTGGTAGGCTAGCCTGCCGATAACCACCGATACACAGGAAATGATTCACATTATGATAAGAACTGGTAATAAAGGTAATTAAACCATATTTACCTTATATATTATTGGCATATCTTTATAGTACATGGCAATTGTTAATAAATTCAAGGAATAATTCTATATTAATGAAATTATGGTACTTTTAAGTACTCTATGTAAACACATTTAACACAGCTGAACAAATGTAAACATTGAGCACTGGTTGCGTTCATAGCAACCTTTTTCTTTCGCTAACTTTTCAGTAATTTTTAAGACTGAAAATAAAAAATTTGGATTGCAGTACATAAAATGTTTATTTATCAATGAAAAAATATATTACAGTAGTTGAACCAGGAACGTAAACAAATAATTTTTGTTAGTTGACGTGTTTTCTCAGAAAATCATGATACATGATTTGCTTTGTTATTTCATTTATTGTGAATTTATAAGGATACAGTAAGTAATTTATCTGGTATAAGGATACAGTTAAGTAATGAGAAAGAAAAGAGAAAAAGCGGAAAAAACAGCTGATAAACGTAATCAAAACAATTCTTTGTGTACGGTAGGTTTGATACATTTGTAATTTAGCAGTCGTCTTATACTACCGATGAGATACATTCATAAAAATTTGCTCTAATTTTGTACCTCGTCTTATACAAAGGTCGTCTTATGCACAGAAATATACAGTAATGGGAAAAGTGGAAACTAAATTAAAAAGTAATCTACCACCAAATACTGTGGGGCAAGGCCTATACAACTATTGGATGAAGAATAGAGGAAAAACAGGGAGGGGGAGTATTATTTTGACTAGGAAAGACTTAAATGTGACAAAGATAACAGAAGGAAAAACAATATACTGTAGAATCAATTATGATAAAAGTTGAAAGCAACCACATGAAAAGTAGAAAATTTGTAGAAGTGTATGTACCCCCCAAAACACACAGGACAGAAAACCATCATTCCAAACTGTTGGAAGATACTAAGTATGAATTGACTTATATACTGAAGGAAAGAGGAAATATAGTAATTATGGGTGATTTTAATTCACAAGAAATATGTTGGAAAGAAATGACAATAAAGGGTGGGGAAGACATCTGGGGCAACATGTTGCTTGATATGACCATTGAATACACAATGACTCAGTGGATAAAAGAAAATACCAGATACAGAAGCAATGAGGAACCATCGAGACTGGATTTAATACTTACGTCAGAACCTGAAATTGTGGACAGAATAGATTACAAAACACCAATAGGAAAGAGTGACCATGTACTATTAGAATTCGAACTAAAAGAGCAAATAGACCTTAGAAGAAATGAGAAACATAGAATAGGAAGACCAATGTACAACAAAATGAATTTTGAGAAACTTAAAAAATTCTTTCATAACACAAATTGAGAAAAATTCCTAAAGGAAGAAACAAGGATGGAAGAGAAATGGAATATACTAAAAGAAATTTATAATGAGGGAGTGACAAATATGTACCACAACAAAACCAAGAAAGAGTATACATAAAGAAGGGGTACAACAAAAAATGTAGTGAAGCAAAGGATAAAAGAGGCAAAGCCTGGAAAAAATGGAAAAAAGACAAAAAAAAACAAGCAAATGGCAAACATACATCAAACTAAGAAACAATGATCTAAAAATACACAGAGAAGAAAAGAGAATCTATATGAAAAAGAAATAATAGAAAAATGCAAGGAACAACCTAAACTATTTTACAGATATGTGAATGGTAACCTAAAAAACAAAAAAGAAATAGAAAAATTGCACCAGGGAAGTTATGAATATACAGAAGAACAAGAAATGGCAGAAATTATGAGCAATCATTTCAAATTGGTATTCACAATTGAGAACTCACCTAACTGTGAGGGAATAGAGAGACAGAAATCTCACCCCAGTGAAGGAAATAACTGTAACAAAGAAGGAAATCAGCAACCAAATAAAAGAAACCTTGATGTCAGAAAATTGCATGGTCCAGATGGAATTGCAAATTGGATACTGAAAGAATGCATAGAGGAGTTAACGGATAAAATATACAATATAATCAAATGCTCGCTCAAAGAAGGAAAGGTACCACAGGACTGGAAAAATACAAATATTGTACCAATATATAGAGGAAACAAGGAAAATCCAAGTAACTACAGACCTGTCTCCCTAACAAATATAATAACAAAAATATGTGAAAAAGTGATCAAAAGTAGATGAGTTAAACATCTGGAGGAGAAAACTATAGTGAATCCAAATCAATTTGTATTTAGACAAGGAAGATCATGTACAACAAACCTGATCTGCTTCTATTTGAGACTAATAGAAATAATACAAGAAAGGGATAGATGGGCAGAATGTGCCTATCTAGACCTATATAAAGCATTTGATAAGGCACCACACAAGAAATTAATAAGAAAAACAGAACCAATAGGTGGCATTGGAGGTAAATTATTGGAATGGATGGAAGACTTCCTGACTGGGAGAAAAATGAGGGTAGTAGTTAGAGACAAATACTCGAATTGGGAAGAAACAATAAATGGTGTCCAGCAAGGATCATTGCTGGCTCCAATCATGTCTGTCATATATATAAACAACATGGATGAAGGAGTTGAGTGTTATATGAATTTCTTTGCAGATGATGCAAAAATACTAAAGAAAGAACAGAGAAGGATTGTGAATCATTACAGTTAGACCTGGACAAAATCTGGAAATGGACTCAAAAGTAGGAAGTGAACTTCAATATCAAGAAATACAGTGTAATGGAGTTTGGAAAAAATAAAAACAGAATATAAAAAATTATAAATTTGGTGAAGAAGAAATAAAAAAAGTGAACTCGGAAAGAGACCTTGGAGTAATAATCAACAAAGACATGACACTGGACAAACATATCACCAAAATAGTCAGAGAAACCTTCAACCTATTAAGGTCAATGAAAGTGTTATTTGACTATTTGGATGAAGAAATGATTAGAAAAATATTAGTTACATTAATAACACCAAAACTGGAATACACACCGACACTATGGACACCCAGTACTAAAAAGAATATAAAAAAATTAGAACGAATACAGAGCAACAACAAAGTTGGCACCAGCTCTTTCCAAATTAACATACGAACAAAGATTATCCAAATTGGAACTACCAACACTGGAGCAGATAAGAGAAAGAGGTGACCTACTGACTATCTATAGATTTATGAAAGTAATGGAAATCCTTGATAGTAATGAATTACTAAAAAGTGACAATGGAAAAACAAGAGGACATGAAAAGAAACTCAAAAAGGATAACTATAGAAAAGATCTGAAAGAAAAAATAGATTCCCACACAGAGTGCTGGAGATCTAGAATAATTTAGATAAGGAAACAGTGTGTGCAAACACTATTCAAGATTTTAAGAAAAAACTTGATGTTGAAAGATACAAAGATGGGTCACCACGAGCATAGCTCCCTTCCCATATACAACTAGGTAAAATACAGTCTGTGGTATATGAGATATGGATGTTGTTCTGCTGTAAGAAGTGAATTGGCTGGAAAATCATACCTTGCAACTCACTACGAGCATAGCTCCCTTCCTGTATAATTCAACTAGGTAAAACTAGGTAAATACAAGGTACACAATCACACATAAGACACAGAGCACCTAATACTACACTGTCCTTCACTGACCCACTCCTGATAGTAATACAAAATTCCTTCATTGATTGACTTATGGATTGAACTAATGGCCATGTCTATTTCCTGGATGTTGTGTGTCTCCTGCTTGAAAGAACTAGAGCAACAGATTTATTGATTGGTTGATTGGTTGACAGTAGGAAGAGAGGAGCAGATGCTGGTTATAAATTATCCTTATATGAAAAAGTGAAGTTGTTGTCATTGTCGTTCCCTAGACTGTCTGTCTGAGCAGTCCCAAAAAAATGGCCTGGGCTGGTTGCTGCTGTTTGGCCCCCGACTCTTGGGGTTGGGGGGGTGGTCTCACAACGTAGACGCTGCGGCTCCAAGACCAGAAAAAGTGAAGTTGGGGCAAAAGGGTGTTAAGGGGGTATGCGACACCTGGAGGTCATTTTCTAAAGTATTTAGAGTAAAGAGCTGAAACTTCTCAGGTAAATAGGTATCCATATTGCCTACATTTTAGGTGAAGCAGAATGATGTATGTACACATGTACACATGTACACATGTACGTATACCAGTGGGCAACATTTAAAAGTGCACAGCACCATTATACATGGACCAATTTGTTTTATATTTTGGCTATGATTAGTCAGTAGGCACACCTAGGGCCGGTCATTGAGTAATTGAACAATTTCCTTTATACTTTTGCATACAGGCATTTCAATTTTAATGTCTGGCAAAAATCGTGAAAAATACAATTTTTTTTGCTCGTTTCCATTATTACTCCGAACTCTTTCATCCTATTCAAAATATTCGAACGATCGGCCCTAGCAGTTACTAAAAGTAATATTCCCTGTAAGTTTCATCTAAATCTAATGTATATTAGATTTTTTATGATTAAAAAAAAGTAGAAAAATATCGAACGGAGATATGGCAACTTGAAATATGAATATATCTGTAACTTGCTTATAGTTTCACCAATTTGACTGATTTTTTAATGGCTTAATTCTTATTATATAATAAGTAAGTACAGTAAAAATTATCAACATATTTTAATTATAAGTACTTTAAATACTGAAAAAATAAAGTATAAGTATGTCACAGTAGTGACGACGCACAGACGACAACATCATATAATTTGCTTTTTTGCACCTTTGGCGGTTTCTTCATATGAAACCTCTCTGCTGGGGGTCTTCAGGGTATCTAAATCATTGGAAAGAGGTTTATTTTCCAGTAGTGGGCGCCTTCTCTTTCCTCATCAGATTCCCCTCGCCAATCTATGTTGGTAGGGCACCCCCTCCAGCATCATATGATGTCCCTTCTTCTTTCTTCTTCCTGTATAGCCTTGATCTTTTTCCTCTTGCTTTCTTCTTTGGATTTAATCTTCCTCTTTGAATTGTTTAGTCTAATGTTGTCCTTTACCTCTGTCACCGTCACAGAGGTGCAGGTGAGGGTGGTGGTGGAGTGAGAGGTGGTGAGATCTTTAGTCGTCTTTGACTGCTTGCCATCTTTAACTGCTGTTTTTTGTCATTGTGATGTTCTTTTGTTCTTTTTGCTACCCATGATGACTGTACTAAAGAGTAATATGTACTATCTAAAGTAATAGATTGCAATGAGAGCTCATGAGACATGCGTACTTCCCTTTTCAGAGCTATCCGGGAACTAACGCTTAGTTTCGCACAAAGTTGGCAAAATATTCTCCCTCCACCTTCCTCCCTTCCCCTCCACAATCGTATTGGCCGTTGATACACTGGGCGAGTGTAAATTCAATCAAATTTCAACGTTATTTGCTGTGCCTGAAGGTCCTAAGTGGCACGCCTCCCTCTAGTGTGGGTTGCGCCTTTAAATCTGTCCCTTTAAACCTCACCCAGGACCTTTAGATTGCGCGCGGCTGGAAAATTATTTGTCGGGATTTATTTCTAAGTGGTATATGAACATTTTGAACACAGTTTTGAAAAATGCTATATCTTGACCAAATTCACCCCCCCCAGGTGTTGCGTACCCCCTTAAGTGGTTCTAAAGAGAGCCAGATGGGACATGATTCTCTGTAATATCTGTCTTGTAGAAACCCAATTACAGGTTCCTAAGCACGAAATATATATTAAATTGCATCACTGTATTCAAAGGATTTGAGATACATACTGACTGGGTGAAGAAGGCACGGAATAGGTGGTTGACCTTGAACGGTTCTCCTTCAGATCCCAGAGAACCATCATTCCCAACAAGAAAAGTCTGGTCCCCTTTGGAGTTGTAATAAGATGCATTGCGTGTGTATAGCTGCAAAAGAAGTTATATCAGTATCTCTCTATCTATCTTTTTCTATCTTTATCTGTCAATGCAATTTTAGCAGAACTTCACATTTATTCTTCTCAGACACAGAAATGATAAAGATCTAATGAAAAGATTTCCTTCCTAAATTGACCCTGTTCTTGTAGAAGGCCCACTCATCAGCTGTATAAAATTCTCTGGCACTGGCTATAAAAGATGTGTGAAACAAGTGTTCTTTTGAAGGGGCTGAGATTATTAAGATTCCTAAAGCAAGTTAGTAGTCCCATAGCTTACCCTGGCCAGTGCCTTTCCTACACCTAGGTCACTCTGAGCAGCACACCCAATAGCAAGTTCATCACCTTCCTCCAGAACCATGGGTTCCTTCAGTGTTTCTTTCTTCCACACTGGTTCTTCGGATTCGACCAACAAAGTGAGCAAATGACGCAGTGTGAAGGTTGGTAGTGAGGATGTATACACTGAAAAATAAAATATTCTCCTTGAAGAAAAAGACATGGGGCATTATGAACGTAGCTATTTTCCAGTATATTACAATTTAATTTAGTACAATCAGGTAAATACAGTGCACCGCAATATCATAGGTGTTCCATACAGGCAGCCAATGTTCAGATTCTATTCTAGATAACACCATGCAATTTTATTCAGCAAAGTGGAGTGTTGTCCAAGACTAAATGGAAAAACTAGTGCACAGTTTCAAATTATTCATGATGGTGTACCATCTATCTCAGTCACAGGGCTTCCCTGTTAAATAAAATCACCTGGTAGTTGGTAGAAAAATAAATTGAAAAGCAATCATTTGTCTAATCTGCTCACATAGTAAGGGTAAGATAGTCCCATTTAATTGAGAAGCCAGTCCATCCCAAATCTGTCCCCTCAGCTGAATAAAGTTTTGAAATTTGCTAGAAACATAATGCCACTTGCACAAAAGGACAGAGTCTGAAACCCAAGTTCAGTACACCAACAATAAGCCTGGAGAAAAAAAAAGAAAAAAAAAAAAGTCACAAGCATATAGTGGAAGTGAATACTTTGATGCTCCTGAGGCAGGGAACTAAAAATAGAAATAAACACAGTACATACTAGTCTCACCATCCCCGGTGCACTTCTGGGCCAGGCTGTTGAAGAATCCCTTGTCCGTACATGAGAGGAGGCATTCCTGGCTGCATATTCTTCCATCTGCACAGAGTGCCATGCCCTCCTGACATTTTGGTGATCTTACCTGTAAGAGAAATAGAACAATATCTATCAAACAAGGTTACTTAAAACAACCGATATTTAGGCTTATAATGCATAAAATGCATAGACGTCATAAATGAAGGCAACTCTGTTAACTTAACTGTTTGTCTGTTAATGTCTTTATCTTAATATACTTTTTCAGCATCCAACCTTGTTACAGATCTAAATCAATATCCCTTTTGTTTTCCTCATGTAAGGATGTTCACATTTATTTTTCCCATATTTGTTTTAATGAGATTTATTTTTTCTAGATAAGCATTACATTCAATAGAAAACTGTTGCATACAAATAATAGTAGCCCATGATTATGGCATGATAAGCATTTGATACAAAAAGCACTGGATATGAGGGAGAGGTCATGCTTGCCGGAAAAAAGTTACCAGGAAAATGTGGTTTTGAATGGTCACGACTAACTTTAATATATTGCTAGACAATTGCTGAGAATTTGCATTCACTTTAACAAGATGCTGGTAAAAGAAGTGTTTAATAGAGAATGAAATGATTAGATTAAGAAATGAAAATACCATTGAGAAACAAAAATCTAAACCTACATTTGGAGAAATCTTAGGTGATGAAATGGGATTTAGTCCACACAAGAAAAAAGATTAGAAAGCTGAAACAGGAAAAGAAATTGCTGGTAGTGATGATGAATGGGATGAATTATACAGAGGAGTCTGAGGATTTGACAAAATGTGGCCAATGTGAGAGGGCGGCTCACCAAAAAGTCACATGCTGTAATTTCTGTAATTGTACCATTTTTAGGATGAATATTCAAGAATATCAGATAAACATAAAGGGATGCTAGACAATGACAAAATTATATATAAAAACAATGAAAATGTTAGAAAGTCATTATGAATCTTAGTCATTTTGATCAGACTAGAAAGTCTGCAAAACTTGATGGAGTTTATTTTTCAATTTAATGAGTGACAGGTCTATATGTCATTCAGGCTCATAAACAAGTAATGCCTAATCAACTAAACGAAAAGGCAGGAAAATGGAAAGCAAGAAAATAATTAACCGATATGTAAGTTGAAAGAAAAGACAAAGAACATGTTGCTAAAGGAAATGACCAATTAAGATGAGAAAGCCATAAATAGTAATAAAGCTTTATGGAGCCAAAATTGAAAATCAATTGAAAAGTGTAAAACATACTTTATAGGATTACCTGATAGTGAGCTTTGATGATAAACAAGTTTGAAAATACACAAAATCATATTCAATATTGTAAGGACATGGTAAAGAAAAATTATGCCCAAGATCAAAATATGTAATGCACATCAGGATGATAATGATATTATAAAGACTATGATTGAAGAACAAATTATCTGGAAACTTAATTCAGGCAGATGAGGTGATAATTTTAAATCTGAGGAATATTAAGGCCAGGAATGATGAGGAACAACATTGCATCATAAATGCATGTACTACTTCCTCCCTCCCGATGCTCCACCACCTCGCCACACCACTAGACACAGAAATAGGCTTGAACCAATCAAAGTGCCAAGGACTGACTGCTACAAAAACAGTGCCATCCCATCCACTGTGCACACAATCAACTCTATGTAAACTTGTACCATGTATATTCTCTAAGTTTTATATCTTTAATCAACTTTTGCAATGTATTATTGTCAGTGTACTACTGCAATTGAAATAAACCTTTTATTATTATTATTATTATTATTATTATTATTATTACTATTATCATTATTATTATTATTAAGAGTAACATATGCTAAAGGTGATGCATTATATACCTTTCAGTGTTTTAAGTGTCAGGGTTTCAGCTACAGCAATAGAAACTTAATCTATTGGCAAATGTCCAAGATTTACTCATAATCGTAAGCTTTGTCACTGTCAGGCAAAGAAATAATATAAACTCCACAAATAAGAACTGTGTAGATTATAAGTAAGTCTCCAATATATCAAAAACAAAGAACAAAAATCAGGACCAGAAATAAAACACACTCAAGTATTGAAATGAATTAAGAAAAGTGCTAAAACATTTCTACTGGAATATTGCTAGAGTTGAAAACTTAAGATAAAGTATAAAAACTTAAATTGGGACTGAAAAATATGAAAAAAGAAATAACATTAATGTACATGGGCCTCCAAAGAAAGATTTTCAATCTACATATAACTGATATCAAGGTTGAAGATGCATGCCAGGGTAAGTACTATCAAGGGACCAAGAAGTCATTTTGTTGACGACCAGGACAAAAAAAAAAAAAAAAATTAAAAATCAATTGTCACGGATCAGTTTTTTGTTTCCTACATTTACTTAAGTGCATGGGAATGCACTTGTTTCTTAAACTCACAAATTAAATTTGTTTGTATGGAAAGGGCATAGATACAAACCCAAAAGAAGGACTTACGTAAATGGCCACAGCTCCTGGTCCAGCAAGGAGCATCTCAACAGCATACAGGGTAGAATTATCCTTCAGACGTGTCCCTGCCAACACTGCCACTGATCCACAATTTTGCAATGGGCTAGGGATGGCATCATCCATTCCTGGAGGCGAAGACGGGGTGGTGTGACCCAGCACAGACTCTGCATCTTCTGCAAGAGTGACAAAATAGTTAAACATCTTTACATGATCTAATGAGTCATATATGATAAATTCCCTTGGGTATTGTCAAGACCAGTATAGCCTCTTATGAACAATTATATGGAATATCTGACAGCATGAACATACTTAAATCTTATCATTTGACTACAGAGGAAATTTCCCCCTCATGAGCCAAGATCACTTTGAGGTAACCAATATAATGTATAAGTTATTAACACTGATGAGAATTTGAAATAGATTTAACATTTTGACTGATGAAAGATATCCCTCAGCTAAGTAGAGGAGCTTGATGACATCCAGAATAATACATTTTCCAAACAGCAACCTAAGTATTACTGATATGATAAATTTTTTCTCCCTGTTGTCGCTAGATTTCACCAGGGCCTTCTGTGTTCAGCAAAGGGTTTCAAGTGACAAATAACTGACCTGAAGACCATGACACCATAGGGAAGACGAGGCTCTCCAGCTCAGTTGGTGCCTCCTCAGTGGAGTTCAATGCGGCCCGGAGCCTAACATCGAAGCTACCCCTGGCCAAGAGAATGCTACAGAAAGCGATCTGGGTCACTTCAACGGCTTCGTCGCAGGAACCCATGACCAAGACAGGTGGCAGGTCATTTTCCACCCTGAGGCTCTTCTCCCACTTGGATTTTGGTTGCGAAACTGGAAAGTAGGGAGAGTGGACACATCAGTACCGCAGACAATACTGAATCCTTTCACACTGTATCGTATTGTATAGATTCTCTTCTTTCAAGCATCAGACAAATTTATCATGCAGTTGAAGAAAGGTTTAGGGGAGGTGCCAACCCTTAGATACAGATAATAAGATCATCTGGCATCAGCCACTACGAAGTCTACAATGTGCAGATCAGTGTTGAGGGAGTTCATGCAAACTAAAACAACAAATAATGAAGTGTATAATTTCTACCACAAGTCACTGGGAAAATCTTGCTAGTAGCATCGTGTTCACGAAGCAGAATGAACCTCACGCTCAGATATTGCAAGTAGCACAGATGCTTCCACCCGAACTGCTTTACAATTTGTTATAAGACCACAGGTGTAGAATATCAATTAGTTTCAATAATACAGCTACTTTAGTAGATGCAAGATGATTCTGCTATGCACCTGAAGGGCAAGTGGCCTACAGCCTGAACAGGGTCTTGATGGAACGTGGCCCTCAGTTGAACATAATATTTTTGGGTTCTTCATTGCGTCAAGATAGATAAATTGTGTTTATTGGGCTCTATAGAGAATTGTGGATGGCTGCCACTTACCCCCCCCCTTGGTCATTTGTGCACAACGATCATAGTTGAGTGGCTTGTGGCTACAACTAAATATAATCTTGCTTCTCTGCAATACTCTAAGTAGGTGTGTCAATGAAACATGGCTATGGAGCGGAGCTAATGGAGCGTTATTTATTTTATTTTTTCCTAACCAATCAGCCCGGTGCAGATAGTAAGAGAGAATGTAAGGAAAGAACAAGAGCAAAAATAATTGCAGATGAAACGAAAAAAAAAAAGGAAGCAAGCATTTGCTAAGAAGTGTATTACTGTAAACAGTGAAGAAGTGGAGGGAGTCCTGAAAGCATAACAGATTGGGACAAGCAGGAAATACTAAACCAACGATGTCGAAAACGCCGCTGAGGCCTTCGTAGCTCTGGGTGATGGAGGACTCTCCCCAGCTTCGAGGGAGGAGGTCAGTGCCACTGGCCGAAGTCGATGCCAGCCGGAATCGACGAGTTCACGAAAACCTCCACCGAATTTTTGTTCACACAGCCATCGAAGAAAAGACTCAAATATGGCTACACTGAATATATAAATATTGATACTAACATTAAACATTGAGGATCTTGATATTCATATTGGTAGTGATACTGATAAGTAAGTACAGTAGATAGATTGTATGATACTGCCAGTGTTCCAATCCTTTACGTCCATCGTTTTTACTGGTCTGGATTTTTTTTACCTGTTTATGTACGTATATATGTTTGTATGTGTATATATGCATGCATGTATATATGTATGTACGTATGTATGTGTGTAATGTAAAGTATGTATGCAGAGTAGACCTAACATGACTAAAGTGCCGCCCCGGGACAAAGGTCTCAGTGACGCCACCCCCCGCCCCACTCCATCCCTCCACCATCCCTCCACCATCCCTTCGGGCCCTTTCACACTAGGAACTAGTGACGGTCACTAGTTGCCTACCATTTACTTTAAATTGAGCCTTTTACACTACGTCATTGCAATTGCCCGGGTGCGCAACAGGCTATGGGGCTGTTGTCCGGTCCGGTAACAAGTGACCGTCACTCTGGCAGTTGCCCGTCCCCGAGCGTCTTTTTTTTCTTCTTGACCGATCAAAGCCAACAGAAACACCTCCTCCCTTGATGCAATTCATTCAACTAATGAGAATATGAGAAAGGATTCCACAACGCGGTGACAGTCCACTGGTTTGCTTTGCAGTTGCCCGAGACTTACAACACTAGGCAATCTAAGTGACCGCTACTTAGAGACGGTCACAAGTTTTTGCCTAGTGTGAAAGGGGCCTTACAGCCTG
>NC_134787.1:4963689-5006189 GCF_046742065.1 Oratosquilla oratoria
GAACATGTTCGCACCTTACAACTCACTTCAGAAGCATCATTCCTCTGAATGTAAAATCACCAATTAGACAGATAAACTCCATTAAGCTGTTGGCCAGGCAGGCCGGCCGCTTAGTGGCTGACAAACATTTATTACTCGCGCGCTTTAAATGTGCAACACTTTTCTTCATGGGTCGAGATGGGCATGAAATAAAGGTCTACCCACTGGTATACATTAAGTTATTTTAAAAACAGGTTCACCGTTTGGGTATGCCGTCCCTATGGACCAGAGGCACGCAGAATCACATTTCTATTTTTTGATGCAGCGATTTCACTGAGTAAACAGTCAACGGGAGGATACTCCAATAAGATTCGTGTGACCAAGTTTAAGACAATATATGTAGACAACATTGACCGTGTAACCTCAGGTATACAGAAATGCCCAACTTTAAGACCATATATCGTCAACTAGTTGTCGATAAAGTCAACTGTCGTGTGACCACATGCAGAAAGAAGTCCCACTTCAATACAATATATCGTCAACTAGTTGACGATAAAATTGCCCTCCGTGTGACAAATTGACGGAAACGTCCAACATCAGGACGATATATGGTTAACTAATTGTTGATAAACTCGAGTATGGTGTGACCGCTCCTTTTTAGCGATACGTTCCATTTAGTGCCGTACTACGTTATCTGTTACGCTGACAACAATGTCACTACCGTCATATTTCTCCTTTTAGAACCTCGCGATCAAAGCGAACCCTTACGACATCAACTTCGTATAGGAGCGGTGACTGTCTACCTATTTATAACAACTTTTTTGCCTAAAACCTTCTTCTTCCGCTGAGGATTTGTTCTGCCTGAGTTAGTGAAATTTAGTGCTCAAAGCTATTGTCTGTCTTCTCATAGACGTACATCTAAGAGGCAACGAGTACTCTGTGCGATAAGGAACTGGCTTCACACGAAAAGGAAAGTTCTCGATTTTTTCCCCAAGTGTGAAGGTTAAGCCACCTTTTCCGTATCCTGTGGTTTTCCGCGATAAGGAGCAGGCTTCGCACGAGCCAAAAGTCGTCGATTTTTTCCCCAAGTGTGAAGGTTAACTAATCTCTTCCGTATGCTGTGGTTTTCCGCGATAAGGAACAGGTTTCACGCGACAAGGAAAGTCGCCGATTTTTTCCCAGGTGTGAAGGTTAACCAACCTCTCCCATACCCTGTGCTTTTCGACGATAAGGAACAGGCTTCACACGAGACAAGTAAACAAGTAAATGAATAAATAAACAAACAAAATAAAACGGGCTGGATCAAAACGTCAATTCTTTCAGCACGGTCACTTTATAGATTTTGTTTTCCTAAAACTAAGCGATCTTACGAATCTGCGATGGCGGCCTCCACGTTGAAGAGGTCTCCGTTCGATCGAGACCCCAAGTTAGACCAAACAATTCCTTCTGAATATAAAAAAATTCCCTAAAGCTTGAACTCCCCAATACAGAGAGATCGATCTATTTCACTCAATTCCGTGGCGACACTCTCCCAGATAACGGCACCTCATAATCGTCTAGACCAGGGGTGGGGAACCTTTTTGTGCATGAAGGCCACCTTACAATTCATCGTCCCACATAGAGGCTGCACTGAACAAATTATTATTATTATTATCATTTTTTATCCCTTTTTAGGGGACGGTGTAAGTTTTCCACCTCCCTCCCTATGTGTGTGGTGTATATTATAAGTTTCAGGTGTATAATGATTTCAGACAAAAAATACTCAAGGTCTTTTAAAAAAATATATATATATATATCAAAGGCCGCAGAAGGCCGCACTTGATGGCCCGGAAGGCCGCAGGTTCCCCACCTCTGGTCTAGACTAAACCACTGTTCATGAATGCTCGACGCCTACAAAGAACCTGTGTGTGTGTGTGTGTGTGTGTGTGTGTGTGTGTGTGTGTGTGTGCGGGTGTGTATGCATGTGTATATGTATGCATGTATATATGTACCATCAGGCTCTTGAAGCCCCGACAGCCTTCACCAGATCCCCTTCAATATGTCTGACATTTTCAACCAAACTGATAATTCCAGAACATTCCCGATCCCACCCACGGACGCTCCCCCACCCCTGTTCCCCCCCTGCACTCTCCCCCCCAGTTCCCCCCCCCCTCCCCCCACCAAAAAGACAACAAACGAAGCTATTTGCAAAGACAATCGCCGCCGGCTGGCTTCCCCACACAAGAAATCTCGCCACACATTTCGGACGGGGGAAAATGAATTCATTATAATTAAGCTTCTGAACTTCACACCACTGTCGGTTACACATTGCGTGGGAATTAGAGTTTTGAGATCAAATGAATTTAACAAGAGAATAAGCCGAAATAAAGGCAATGCCAGCATGAAAGGGGAGAGTCATGAATGGGATCCGAGGATCAAGTCCTGTGATGCAAATTTTCTCTAGTTATTTTGTGTGTGTGTGTGTGTGTGTGTGTGTGTGTGTGTGTGTGTGTGCATTTGTATATGTATGTATGTGTGTATGTGTATATGTATGTATGTATGTATGTATGTATGTATGTATGTGTGTGGTTGTGAAAGGATTACATAGTCGATTTACTCCTTTTAGTTGTTACACACACACACACACACACACACAAACACGTCTCAAGCTAGTTTATTTAAGCACGTTCTAATTTTCTATCGTGTATTACTATTCTTATCATTCTTCTTTTCCCTCATCTTCTTTACCTTTTCCCCCCTTTAATCGGGGTCTCCAGTTCCTTCGTGTGTGTGTGTGTGTGTGTGTGTGTGTGTGTGTGTGTGTGTGTGTGTGTGTGTGTGCGCGCGCGCGCGCGTAGTATATATAACAACTATGAGCCAAAATGAAACGACAAAGTAACTTTACACACAGACACAGACACACACACACACAGACACACACACACACACACACACACACACACACACACGGATAATCAAAGGGAATACATCGAAGGAATCTATCTTGACGTCCTCGATCACATCCAGGATGTTTGTAGCCGCAGGGAAGAGAGATATTCCTGTGTGGGTTACCAGCTTTCAAGAGAAGAGAAGTACGTTCAATTTTCTTCGGAAAGAGAGAAGCTACATCAAAGAAGACTTCTCAAAGACGGTAGAAGAAAACGGTCAACTTCTAAACGAAGGTCAAAGAACGATCCTGAACGTGGTTCTTCGTGGAGGTGGGACGCGGAGATCGGATAAGGGCGGTGTAAGCTTCAATCTTCAATCCATTGCGAAGTCTTTGAATGATGGTTTCTTCGTCAACCCGGGGAAGTTGTTCTTAAATGAATTGCATCTGGTCTAAGTGATGAGTGGCGTTCGCCGTAGCTTTTTTCGGGTTTAGCTGTGACGGAGATCGCTCCATTTTCAAAACTTCCTGGACGACATCACGGCAGCTCGCAAGAACGAAGCGTGTAACGTAAAGAGCAGGTAATTGTCTACATACATACATATACCAAGGCTTCTTCCCCCTTACAAGGGGGGTAGCCAAAAAGAAAAAGGCATAAAATCATTCCCACCCATTCCATCCCTGAATACACTCCACACCCCTCCACCCTCCCTCTTATCTTAGCACCTCCTGAATGACGGGTAATTGTCTAGGCTTCAGGAAATGTATTCACTGATGATATGGGACAAGGTAGGAAAAGCTAACATGACCATGCTGGTAATCTTTGATAGCTTATGTAGGGGCATGTCAGGTGATCTGCGCAGGCCATTTTCGATAGGTTTTTCTTCTGGTGAGAGGATAACTTTATTGAGACGGGGATGATAGATGGTCATGGACATGGAACTGCCTAGTGTAGGCCTTATGGTTCCTTGTAGTCTCCTTCGTTCATGTGTTCTTATGAAAGAAGACCTTACGGCTAACATTATTAAGAACGTGGATAGGAGGTAAAGGGAACACGGGCTGAGGGAAATACTTTTATTCCTGACTAGTTTCGCCTGAGTGGCTTCTTCAGAGGCGAAACTAGTCAGGAATAAAAGTATTTCCCTCAGCCCGTGTTCCCTTTACCTCCTATCCACATTCGTCACAATGTATACACATTATTAAGAACACTTACTTTTGGCTGAATTTTCGTAAGCTGACGCTAAAGGGGTTATCACATTTGGCTAATTTTCCTCCGACATATTACCTCCAACCTCCATTTGAATAACCAGAATGTGACTTCGCTAACAAAAATCTAGATTTCTCTAAGAACACTTCAAGTATGTCTAACATTTGTATAGGTTTACAATCTCTGAGTTCATCATTCAGCTTTGCTATATATGACTGAAAGATAATTTAATATTTTGGGATTTGAAAAATAAAATACTGTAACCGAAGTCGCTTTCACTCAAACGAATTCTCGACGGTCGGTCATAGTGAAGCTCGTGGAAGCCCAGCGTGATAATCCCTCAGAGAACGTGAAGTCTTCGGGATGGGAAAAGGGGAACGAAGAGATGGAAGAGAATAACAGCTTCCGAAGAGAGGCTTCCACATCGAAACGATGCCCCCCACTCAAAAAAAAAAAATCCACATTGAAACGATGCCCCCACTAAAAAAAAAAAAAAAAAAATTACTTAGATGAACGGGACTTCGTGGCTCGTGTCTCCGGTGATCTACTTGATGGGGTGGCGACCACCACTACTTCGGAGAGAAGTATATCTCTTTATCCCTTCTGGTTGTTTATAAACGCTACCGTCCAAAGCATAATTCCAGGGATGGAGAAGTATTTCATCGTCGACAACCAGGAAGACAAAGAAACAGATGTCGACTACCAAGATTTATTTACACTCAATGATACGTTTCCCGCTTCGTTTCCGGTGTACAAACTAAATCTGAAGAACCTGGTGGTTACAGTAATCGATAACAACAGCCCACTCCAGCTATAAGAACATAAGAATGAAGGAGACTGCAAGAAACCATAGGGCCTACACTTATAAGAACATAAGAATGAAGTAGATTGCCAGAAACCATAGGGCC
The DNA here is from genome assembly GCF_046742065.1 of Oratosquilla oratoria. NCBI lineage: Eukaryota > Metazoa > Arthropoda > Malacostraca > Stomatopoda > Squillidae > Oratosquilla > Oratosquilla oratoria. The sequence goes on from NC_134787.1 coordinate 4,968,650, forward strand.
TACACTGACACAAGTCTTATCGTTGACGTTATCAGGGGTCATTTCAGAGCAAGACGAATCCTTAAGAGAACTTACGATGGAAAGCAACTTATCATTGGGAAACTGTAATGTTATAACACATTTGTAGTACACTTTTAAACCCACTATCGGAGAAATGATATCAGAAGTACAGGAGATCCGTATATTTCGACTACTATCTGCTGAAGAGGACTACAGATAGTAGTCGAAATATACGGATCTCCTGTACTTCTGATACTATTTCTTCGATAGTAGGTTTAACGTGTACAACTTATCATTCCTAGAATTAAGCCGACTTCCACGGATGACCCCATCACCTCTTCCCAACTTTTAGTTCCCGACGCGACTAAGCTTTGCCAGGACGATCGACAACTCTGAAGGACAGACAATTCAGGAAGTCAGGTTTCTATTGCGGTAATCTTCTTAAGGTTAGTTTGGTGATACCTGTTACCGGGTAAGGAACAGGAAATATATATTCTTTCGCCCGAGAAGAAAAAGAGGGAAGACACATTCCATTTCTTCAAGAAGGTGATTTAAGAAGATTTGCTCGAGGAGAGAGAGAGAGAGAGAGAGAGAGAGAGAGAGAGAGAGAGAGAGAGAGAGAGAGAAGAGAGAGAGAGAGAGAAACGTCTGAAGAGGAGTTCGAGGGTGTTTAGGAGGACGACAAACTTCGGGTGAGGACAGATGGGCTCACGGACGATCCGGAAGGAAGATCTCGAGAGGAAGAACGCTCCACCTATATGGAGTGTCACTCTTATCGATGACGAAACTGCAGCCATGTTGGAGGTCCTTGGGCCGCAAGAGGTTCTAAAAGAAATAAAGTAAATAAATCGAGGGGACGGAAGATGAAGGAACTGCGCAATGTCATCACCGTTGACCGAGTTCGACGTCTCTCGCCTATGGAGTCGTCAACGCTACAGAAGGAGGAAGAGGAGGAGGGAGAGGAGGAGGAGGGAGAGGAGGAGGAGGGAGAGGAGGAGGAGGGAGAGGAGGAGGAGGAAGAGGAGGAGGAGGAGGGAGGAGGAGGAGGAGGGAGAGAAGGAGGAGGGAGAGGAGGAGGAGGAGGAGGAAGGAGAGGAGGAGGACGAGGGAGAGGAGGAGGGAGAGCAGGAGGAGGCAAAGAAATAGAAGGAGGGAGAGGAGGAGGAGGGAGTGAAGGAGAAGGAGGAGGGAAAGAAGGAGGAGGAGGAGGGAGAGAAGGAGAAGGGAGAGGAGGAGGAGGAGGAGGGAGAGGAGGAGGAGGGAGAGGAGGAGGAGGGAGAGGAGGAGGAGGCAGAGGTCAAGAAGACGTCATTCAAGGACGGCAACGTCGAAAAGGTCGAAACATAGAACGGGAAAGTGGTGGACGACAGGGCGAAACTGGGCAGCAACATTAAATTTTTTTTTTTTTTTTTACTTTTTAATATCCAGTAAAATAAGAAGAGAGAGAGAGAGAGAGAGAGAGAGAGAGAGAGAGAGAGAGAGAGAGAGAGAGAGGGGGGGGAGAGAGAGAGAGAGGGGGGAGGAGAGGGGAAAGAAAAGGGAGAAAGAAAAAGGAAAAGGAAGGGAAAATACAAGGGACGGGAGAGGAAGAGGACGGGAAAGGGACGAAAAGGGAAGGAAAAGGGAAGGAAAAGGGAAGGAAAATGAATGGGAAAGGATGGGAAAAGGGAAATGAAAGAAAATGAAAGAAAAAGAATGGTAAAAGAAAAGAGATAACAGAATGAGAAAGGGAGAAGCCGAGAAAGCAAGGAAGAGAGGAAGGGAGGGAGGAAGGGAGGAAGGGAGGGAGGAAGGGAGGGAGGAAGGGAGGAAGGAAGGGAAGGAGGAGAGGAGAGGTCAACCAGTGGGTTTATATTATGTAAACGGCGTGCGCGCCAATTAAACGGGAGGTTTCGCGACAAACACTTCGGTCGACGTCCATGGAATTCTGGGATTCGGACGAGACTCGCATACCTTCGTGTGGCGACCGTCCGTAGTCGGAGGTCGCCGCAGAGCCTCTTTCATACTGGGCAGGAAAATCGTCGACAAAGAGCCAACTTCACACTGGGCAAAAAATCGTCGATACAGAGCCAACTTCACACTGGGGAGGAAAATAAAAATCGACATAGGGCCAACTTTACATCGGGCAAAAAGATCGTCGACGCCGAACCGCCTTCACACTGGGCAGAAAAACAGTAAAAATTGACCTGGTGGGGAGATAATTCTGTCCCGTCGACTTTATTCGTTTTATTCACAATGTGATGAGAAGAGTGATTGTACCAAATTCCTCAAATCGAGGATTTCTATTTTCTTTATTCTTTATTTTGTGATTGATCCTTCGCCTTATTCAACCCCTGATTATGTTCTAATTAGCAGATATCCATGCTGACGAAGCTGACGATGTGGCGTCAGTCAGACAAACGTCAACCCCGTTTTGCAGCCAACTAGATTCGGCAACGTCTTCAGAGACGTTTTCGCTCCCTTGGGTGATCTGTCACCTCTGTCAAGGTTACCTTTTCGGTCGTTTCGATTGCTTGTTGGTTGGTTTGCAATTTTATCACAAACGTTATGTGCATATTACTATTGTCTATTTTTTTTTTAATTTTATCTTATATTTATTTCTTTTTTAATTTTATTTTTACCTATTACTTTTTTGTGAAGTATGGCCCAAGAAAATTAAGTTTTTTGTCTGGATAGAAGCGCTGGTTACAGTGTGACGTCACGATTAAGACTTGGATCGAACCGACAGCGATATATATGTGTATATATATATATATATATATATATATATATATATATATATATATATATATATATATACTGTATATACATGTGTGCGCGTGTATGTGTGTGTATTCATACATGACATTGTTCTTAGACAAAATCCCACAGCTACCAGACAGGTTGTTCTTCATAACAAGGGAACAAGAACGGGGGCTGTTATAGAAAATTATTACAATTCTTATAGATGATCTCTTTGATGTTTTTTCGGTCTTGATGGTAACAGCTCAAATATATATATATATATATATATATATATATATATATATATATTATATATATATATATACACAAATATATATATATACGTCCACCAAATCAGGCTCGCCCAAAGTGGCTCGACAAAGAAACTGAAAAAAGTATTGCTAAAAAAGAGACAGGCTTATAAGAAATATAAGTGCTCGAGTGCATCTAATGACTATGAAAGTTATGTATCAATACAGAGAGATTTAAAAAAGACAATAAGAAAAAGAAAACGACAATACGAAATGAACATCGCTGATAAATCCAAAGAGAATCCCAAAGAATTCTATAGTTACATTAGAGATAAAAAGGTTGTTAGGAATCACATTGGTCCACTATTATCTGCTGACGGTCAACTTGAATATTCAAATGAAGGAATGTGTAATATCTTAAACAATTATTTTAGCTCGGTATTCGTAAACGAAACACCTCAAAGTGAATTCCAAACTGAAACCTGTGAAAAGTCTGGGGTAAACTTACTCACTACGGTAAATATAACAAAAGAAAAAATTAAAAGGTGTATAGACAAACTCAAAGTTAATAAAACACCAGGGCCTGACGGTTGGCATTCAAGAATCTTAAAGGAAATTAAAAATGAGATTGTTGTTCCATTAGAAATTATTTTCAAGAAATCCATCATATCCGGAGATGTCCCAAGAGAATGGAAGCTGGCTAACGTTACTCCCATATTCAAAAAAGGTGACAAAAAGAAACCAAATAACTATAGGCCTATAAGTTTGACTTCGATCGTAGGAAAAATAATGGAAACTATCATCAGAGATGCTATCGAATATCATTTAGAAAGTAACCGTTTGATAAATGATAGCCAGCATGGTTTCAGACGGAAACGTTCTTGCGTGACTAACTTACTCTAATTCTACAACACAGTTATCTCGAATTATGACAAAAGAAACAATATAGATTTAGTATATCTAGACTTTGCAAAAGCTTTTGATACCGTCCCACACGAAAGACTACTTACTAAATTAGCTTTGCATGGAATAAGTGGTAGCCTATTAGGTTGGACTAGTAATTGGTTGAAAGGTCGAAAACAGAGAGTTGTTTTAAATGGAAAAACTTCTGGATGGAAAAGTGTTGCAAGTGGAGTTCCTCAGGGTTCCGTTCTTGGGCCACTTCTATTCATAGTATATATAAATGATATAGACCATGGACTAAAATCTACTGTTTCCAAATTTGCTGATGATACAAAACTGTGCGGAGTGGCAAATGATCACTCAAACCAATTAGATATTCAAGAAGATTTAGATCAATTACAGCAATGGTCTGAAAAGTGGCTAATGAAATTTAACACAGGTAAATGCAAGGTAATGCACATAGGTAAAAATAACCTAGAAGAAAGGGTAGTGAATGGTGGGATGAGGAAACAAAGAAGGTTGTAGAAGAGAAGAAGCGAGCATTCACAGATTGGTTACAAAAGAGGACAGGGGAGTCATATGAGACGTACAAAGAAAAGAAAAGAGAAGTAAAGCAAAAGGTAAAGGAGGCAAAGAGGAGAGCAGATGTGAAATGGGGTAGGAGTATGACAGAAAATTTTGAAAGTAATAAAAAGATGTTTTGGGAAGAAATTAAGAGAGGAAGAGGAGGCGAATCAAGTAGGGAAGAAAAGGTAAAAGGTACAGATGGAGAGTTGATCATGGAAGAGATGGCAGTGAGGGGAAGATGGGCAGAATATTTTAGGGAGTTGCTGAATGTGAAGGAGGATAGGGAAGGAAAGATAGCTGCAGTGGGAAATACGAAGAAAATGAGAGTGATGAGTGAGGAGAATGGAGGAGAAATAAGGAAGGATGAAGTGAAGGCAGTTGTAAAGATGATGAAAGCAGGTAAGGCACCTGGTCTGGATGGATGTCATACAGAATGTCTGAAAAAGGGAGGTTCAGTGATGGTGGACTGGTTGGTGAGATTATTTAATGTTTGCTGGAGAGAGGGTAGAGTACCGGAGGACTGGAGTAGTGCCTGTATAGTTCCTCTTTACAAGGGAAAAGGGGACAAGTGTGAATGTAGTAATTTCAGAGGGATTAGCCTGTTGAGTGTAGTAGGGAAGGCTTATGGGAGAATCTTAATTGAGAGGATTAGGAGAGGAACAGAAGGAGTAATTGGTGAGGAACAGTGTGGATTTAGGACGGGTAGAGGTTGTGTAGATCAGATCTTTGTGGTAAGACAGATATGTGAGAAAGCTATAGGAAAGGGGAAGGATGTTTTTTGGGCTTTTATGGATCTGGAAAAGGCTTATGATAGGGTAGACAGAAAGGCACTGTGGGAGGTTATGCAGATTTATGGGATAGGAGGAAAGCTTTTGGGAGCTGTCAAGAGTTTTTATGTGAGTAGTAGAGCATGTGTTAGGATTGGAAATGGAGAGAGTGAGTGGTTTGAAGTAAAGGTGGGACTTCGTCAAGGATGCGTTATGTCGCCCTGGCTGTTCAACTTATACATGGATGGGGTGGTGCGAGAGGTGAATGCTAGGGTAGTGAGTCAGGGATTGGAGATGGTTAAAGAAAATGGAGAAAAGTGGGAGGTGAGCCAGCTGTTGTTTGCAGACGACACTGCGCTTGTGGCAGGGTCAGAGGAGGGATTGAGGAAGCTGGTGGCAGAGTTTGGGAGAGTATGTGATAGAAGAAAGCTAAAGATAAATGTGGGTAAAAGTAAGGTGATGAGATGTACAAGGGGTGAAAGTGGCAGTAGACTGGAAGTGAACATTAAGGGAGAGCGACTGGAGGAAGTGGATAGTTTTAGATACTTGGGTGCAAGTGTAGCAGGAAAAGGTGGAGTGAAGGTGGAGGTAGAATGTAGATTGAGAGAAGCGAGTAAATGCCTTGGTGGTTTAAAGAGTGTAATGAGAAATAGACATTTGGGAATGGATGCGAAGAGGAGACTGTATGAAGGAGTGATTGTGCCAACAGCACTGTATGGGGCAGAAACGTGGAACATAAGAGAAGAAGAGAGAAGGAGTTTGAATGTGTTTGAGATGAGGTGTCTGAGAAGTATGATGGGGGTTACTAGGCTAGATAGAGTGAGAAATGAGGAGGTGAGGAGGAGAACAGGGGTGAAAAAGGATTTGGGAGATAGGGTTGATGAAAGAATATTAGGATGGTTTGGACACATGGAAAGAATGAGTGAAGAAAGACTAATAAAAGAGGTATGGAAGGCAGATGTGGAGGGAGTGAACATGAGGGGACGTCCTAGGATGAGGTGGATGGATGGGGTGAAGGGGGCTTTGGGGAAGAGGGGAATGTCTGTTGAGGAAGGAAGGGAGAGGACGGAAGACAGAGGTGAGTGGAGAATGGTTGTATATGGATGATGTTGTGACTGCATGAGGAGGAATGGCGGGGGGGTGGGGGGTGGTGTAGTATGTGTGAGTAAATTTTGACGCAGCCCGAAGGGATTTCTCCCCGTCCTCTCCTTATATGCAAAGGGGGACGGAGAGGGGGGGTCGCCGATTAAATGAAGCGGCCTTGCTGTGGATGTACTGTGTCTTGCGACACTGCTTCTGACCCAGGGCGGTGGGCAGGGTGCAGGGATGACCCGTCATCCAGGAGGTGCTCAGATGAGAGGAAGGGTGGGAGGGGTGTGGAGTGTATTTAGGGATGAAATGGGTGGGAGTGTTTTTATGCCTTTCCCTTTTTGGCTACCTCCCTTGTAAGGGGGAAAAAGCCTTGGTATATGTATGTATGTACGATTACAAGTTATTTGGAAATTCGTTAACAAAAGTGGATAGTGAAAAAGATCTAGGCGTAATTATCAGTAACGACCTCAAATCATCCAAGCAGTGTATTTCAGCCTCTGAGAAAGCAAATAAGATTCTGGGATTGATTGCGCGATCTTTTGATTTCAAAAGTCCATCACTCATTAACAACCTATATAAATCGTTAGTTCGTCCACATTTGGAATATGCTGTTTCCGTATGGTCACCGAATCTCATTAAAGACATTGACAGACTGGAAAAAGTACAACGGCGAGCCACAAAACTGATTCCAAATATCAAAAATAAATCATACGAAAATCGACTTAAGCACATGAATCTGTTTTCCCTAAAAAAGCGTAGACTCAGAGGTGACTTGATACAGGTCTTTAAGATTTTAAAGGGAATTGACATCAAGAGTGACCAAATTTTCACATTGAATGAGAATCAGACAAGAAACAATGGTCTCAAACTGTCCGGAAATAGATTCAATTTGGAAGTAGGTAGAAACAACTTTGCCAACCGTGTAGTTAATGAATGGAATAAACTTCCTGCACAGGTAGTGCAATGTAGTTCAGTTCAAAGCTTTAAGAATCATTTAGATAAATACCTAAGTAAGATGCTGTAATGATTATAATTTATGTTATATTATTTGTTTTTGTTTTGTTATCATTTGTCTGTCTGATTTTCATTTATTATTAGTTATATGTCAATTTATAATCATTTACTATTTACCTGTTTGTTTGTTATTCAACTATACCTATGCATTTATTTGTGTATTTTATTTTATTTTTACATTATTATAGTTTTAATTTATTATTAATATATGTGTATATATGTATATATGTATATATATATGTGTATATATATGTATATGTGTGTATTTTTTTTTTTTTTTGCATCCGACCTAGATATGGATCAAAAGGTCTCCTGTCGGCATGCTCCGCCTTTGTAATCCTTTGTAATATATGCATATATATATATATATATATTATATATACATACATACACACACACACACACACACACACACACATATATATATATATATATATATATATATATATATTTTTTATTCTATATTTCAGGCGCAGATTCTCAATAATACAGTGTTAAACACGACAGCATTTTGACTGATAATCTTCTTACTGAGATTTTCAATTTTTCTCACAGTAGATCTCATTTCAGGGTGGGGGTTGGGCAAATACAAGCCTTCCATAGTCTTCCATATTTAATTGACGTTTCGACTTCAGGGAGTCATCTTCAGAATAGTTTACAAGAATTAAGTCACAGTTTTATAAAGCTACATGATACACATTTGATAATATTGTACAGGCGAAGCCGCTGCTTGTAATATAATAAAAGATAAAATAAATAAATGCTAAAGTATAGTTAAATAATAAACAAACAGGTAAATAGTAAATAATAATAAATTGACAATCATGTTATCAATACTCTATTTCAGTGGCTGAAACAATATCAATTGTTGCCTTCAAACGATAAAAAATAAGAATTTACGTTAACTTATAAATTTCCATGATTTTCTTTTATTCCCTGATGAATTCTTACTCTTGAATAAAATCACCTAGCGGCAGTCATGATAAACTAACGAGCTTCAAACATTGCGAAGTTATCAACGTCTTCGCTGCCTGGGCATGTGGCAATCACAAGTATCCCAGATGAACTCGAATCTCGGTTCACGTGGTGCAAGTCGCTACTGAAACCAACTCACCAACGTGGTGTAGAATCACTCGAGTCTAAATTTAGAAACTTGGAATTCTAGATCAATGTTGCATTGTGCAAGATCTAAATGGCTTTCCATGTGATACATTATCATTAGCATATCAATGCATACGATAAATAGTCGCTGGGGCTATGTGGATTCACAGCCCAGGTTTTTCGGACTTAAAAAGCCTCTTTACATCATGAAAGAAATGCGGATATTTCTATGTATTCATTATTTCTAGAATTAGGACCGTTGAAGGCTTGCAGTTTGAAGGTGTGTGTGTGTGTGTGTGTGTGTGTGTGTGTGTGTGTGTGTGTGTGTGTGCGTGTGTGTGTGTGTGTGTGTGTGAATTTTAAACATCTGATCTGCTGAGAAAAGAGGGCCTGAAACTGAACATTTATTCCCACGACAAAACGAATACACGTGCACAAAGACAACAATACATCGTACACATGTGAAACAACATATTTCCATAAAAAAAAAACCGCTTTAAAACCATCACGGTCCTGACAAGACCTTCAGCATCTTCTGGTTACCGCTAGAAGATAATATTCAGATAAGAGAAACCACCCCTCTCATGTTCGAAAAGGTTAACAATTCTGGCCCTACCATATACCTCAACCATCTTGCTCCGACTGAAGCCGAATGATTCAAATCTCTGGACTAGAAATCTCCGGACCTCAAAGGGGCTTAATGCCTCTGTCATGGGGTGATCGTTCCGGGGGTCGGGTGGATGGGTGGATGGGTGGATGGGTGGATGGGTGGGTGGGGAGTAGACGGGGTTAATTTGGTTGTGTTGCCATGGCGAGGAACAGCCCGCAGGTGGATCACCAATGGGATTACTGCAGAACTCGTGTATGTGTGTGTGTGTGTGTGTGTGTATGTGCGTGTGTGTGTATGTGTGTGTGTGTATTTACTTCGTACTATTTACACTTGTAGGGGTCTTATCATATCTCTATACTATCATTCCTAGTTTTTTAATTCGTTTATGGTTGTAGTCTGTGTTATAATTATAAATTCCTGAGCTGTACCAGAAGTTAGCACATCTGTATGGAAAACCGTTTCTTGATATCTTTGAAACTCATATTATTTTTCAATTTGTTCGAATTATCTCTCCCCTTTCCTGTGTGCGTGTGCGTGCGTGCGTGCGTGTGTGTGTGTGTGTGATCGTGCGCTCATATTCACCCCTTTGTACTTCCCTATTTATATCCTAGCGGAATAATCTCTAACTCGTGGTTGCATCGTATATACCTGAGCCTTCCACGTGTGGATGTTAATCCATTATCCTATTCAGTTTTGAATACATACATACATACATACACACACACACACACACACACACACACATATATATATATATATATAACACACAGGAACCCACAGTCGGAGAAAGAATAAACTTCGAAAAAAGTTTATTCTTTCTCCGACTGTGGGTTCCTGTGTGTTATCTACAAATGTGCTACTACATTTCTATTTAGAAATATATATATATATATATATATATATTATGTGTTTGTTTTGTTACCGCCCCGAGGTCGTTCATCAATCTATGACTATATGACTATTCGCTAAAGTGTTTATACATATCTCTTGATAGCGCAGTTGGTAAGTTACTACGGCACTTGTCATGTGATTGCCTGGTTCGAGCCCTTGGCAGTACTGCATTTCAATTTCTGCTTGTCGGCCTCCATTGGGTCTCCCGATGCTGATGGCTTAGAATTAAAGTGTATTGTGGTTGTTCAAATGTATCTCTAACCACTGGGATCTATTCAGTGTTGTACATATATATATATATATATATATATATATATATATAATATATATATATATAATAATAATAGGACCTTTTACTTATCCGACATCATAACAAGGGAACACCGTGATCACCCATCACGATGTATGAAGTCTGGAAGTACTCTGGAAATAGCGTGATCATATGGGCACTACCCTCTCTTTCCTTCAGATTTTTTTAGCCTGCTTATTGTATGTCTTTCTCATTAAGATAAGCCAGTATCATTGCAAGGATCTGAATTGCGTATTTGATTAATGTGTTTCTCTTTTGTGAAGGACCCAGATAACTGCTGTACACTCAACGATTGATCTAGGGCAATGGGTTGAAGATTGAAAATCTTCAATCTTCTCTCAGATTTACTCGTGCTTGTTAAGGGTAGGCCACTTTGACCTATGCTCCTGATGAGGTCACACGATTCATATGTCTGGTTTATGGTTACACTCAGATTTTTCTCCTCGTCTGATTTCATTAAAGTATCTTCTTGTTGATTATCTGTTAATTTATTACTATTTACCTGTTTGTATATTATTCAACTATACATATGCATTATTTTATTTATTATTATTTATGTCATAATTTTTTTCATCATCATTATAATTTTCTTCGCATCCTACCTAGTTGTGGACCAAAAGGTTTCCTGTCGGCATACTCCGCCTTTGTAATCCTTTGTATATATTCCTTATTTTTATTTTGCATCCTACGTATGCCCCGTGACCATACTGTCTCGAAGGGATGTATTCCTTCTCCTATTTTGGCTCCAGCTGAATATCCTGTAGTGCTATACAGGATCTGCTGTCCTTTGCAGTATTTCCATCCGTTGTTTGGCTTCATTTGTAAACCTATTTAACTTAGTTATGGATCTCTTCTTTCCAGTCGCTGATGTATACGTACACCAATCCTTGTGGCACTTTCCTCTTTATTTCTTAATACTTGAGCATTTTCCCTTAATCGTCATTCTCCAACCTTACTGGAATGTTTATTTCCTCTTTGTACCTTTCTAAAATTTTGAATTAATATTTTCAATCCATTCCAACAATCTGCCTTTTACATTCCTTGTTTTCTATGGTGTCCGTACCAACGTATTGTGAGATATCAAGTAATTTATATATTTATTAAGTGATTTATCTTCTTTTAGAAGTCCAGACAAATGGAGTCTACCCAGTTCTCTCTTGTAGGATATCGGTCACAGAATCTGGGGAAACGTGATTTGCCACTGCCGAATGTTATAAGTTACCAAATATTTCATCCACTTTACATTGGTTATTCATCTTCACCCCTTCGCTACGATGGCACACTTTACATCTTCATGCTGGCTGACGCCAGGCGATTTTAGGTCTCCGTGATGAAGGAAGTAATACGTTGCCAACCGCACCAACAAGTGACACCGGTCTCTCGTTGTATGGGTCTTCTCCATATGTCTTTCTCTGGTAGTATAGACTACATCTGAGACTCCCCACTTCTTCTGATAGTATGCCTTGCTGAAAGAACACAATCTCTTCCGTACCGGGCAGAGCTTATCCTTATATGGGCGCCCAGAAACAAAGGGGCATCCCCGCCAATTTTACTGGATTCTAGTTAGGCACGGATCGTGAAAAGTGTAAGCTTCCTCTCTCTCTCTCTCTATATATATATATATATACATATATATATATATATAAATATATATATAATATATATATATATATATATATATATATATATATATCAGTGCTTAACTAAAAACCAGTGAAAGTGGCGGGGATACCTCTCTGTTTCTGGACGCCTTATACTCTGGGTGTGTGTGTCTTAACTACCTGGCGATTTCATTTACCTGTGTAGTTCCTATTACCATTTAGTACGCTCGTACATTCATACAATGTCTCTCCTGAGACCCCAAATTATCATGTTTTAATTGATTTATTAATTAATTCGTTTATTCATTTGTTTAACCTGTAATCTGCACTTTTTCCTGCACAGAATTTTCTGTGGATCGATCCATTTGGTCACCACTATATCTGCGTCTTCTACACTGAAATATTGGTACAAATTTGTCGTTTCATAGCTGGTACACGGCTTCGATCTTGTCTAGCACTTTTTCTATTTTCACAATTACAAAAAAGCGCACGCGCACACACACACACGTATACTCTATAAGTCAACAAAAATTAATCGGTTTGCCTCCGACAGTGGTGCTTGTTCAAAGTACATATGAAATTAAAAGCAAAATATGGCGATATAACCACATCTAAGGTGGAAGAAGGCCACTGCGGGTATTATATTCATTCTAGTTCAACTAGCAATTTATTCATACATACACAAATTCACGCACATATGCATACACGCACACCTACACACAATCCAAGTACTCCATTATATATACACACACACACATATATATATATATATATATATATATGTATATATACATACATATATATATATATATATATATGTATATATACATATATATATATATACAGAAATACACGAAAAACATTTTAGTTGGAAAACACAAAATCACACATACACTATGTAAAACATACATTCATTTAGTAGGACGAATAAGCTTACGCACATAGGTATACGCAGTTAACGCACAAGTTTACATCTCCATACAAGCAGGCCTACACAGTACACGAATATATACAAATGTACCTGCGGAGAACACTTAAATCTGAGTGTGTTCTGACCAACATATTTCATCATAGCTGTCAGTGGATGATTTTATTAGTAAAATAATATTTCTCAACCTAAAAGATTATGAAAAAAAAAAATCGAGTAAGCCTTTGTCCTATGTCTATTCTGAAAATCTTTAGGCAATTTCATTCGATAAAAGGGAAAAATCCCTCTTCAATCACAAAAGAATAGACGGTTTTACATAAATACATACACACACACGTATGCACACAGACACACACAACACACACATATGCACAGATACACAGACACACACACACAATTTGGGTGAGACGTAACTTACACAAAACTCGCTTACCACTGCGGACACCGAAAATGTCCCACTAGTTACTATAACTACGCAAACACATCCATCTTTATCCCTGACTTAGCACAGTACGAAAACCAACCCAAGAGAACTCTTGTATATCGAAACACAACCAACTGACCATCGAAAGCTACATTTGCACAGTCACAGCAAATCCCGGGCCAGGTCGGAGTGTCCGGGACATGTCTATGCAGGTGCAAGAGAGACATATAAGCCAAAGGAAACCTGGTGGGGGGCGGGGGGGGGGGGACTGGCGGCCGGGCGGCCGGGCGGGCTACGTCCGAGGCGTCGCGTCGTATCAATAAGCAAGACCCGGCTCGGGCACAGGCGATGCCGCACTGCAGCATATCCGACCCGACCTGACATCTCCCCCCTCCCCGGCCCCCCCAAACGGAAGACGTTTGGCGTGAGGAGTAGATGACCCCCCCCCCTCCAGAGGCACCCTTCCTTAACACCCCCTCCCCCCTCCCCCCCACACACCGTGACGTCATCTAGAAGGTATCGGAATTCCATGAAACCAAACGGATAATATCAGCAGCGCCACAGTCAGGTCAAGTGCATCCCCCCCAGCCCTCTCCTCTGGGTGCCGAACACATCCTATCACGATCACATTAAGTTCTACTCTTGCTGTCGCCAGGCGATTTTATTCAACCAGGTAAGGGGGGGTGGAACCTCCCTTCCTTGATAATCAAAAAGCACAACATAACATCGATTAACTCTGGTGATGCCTCGGTCACCGTTCTATCTTTAAGTATCCTCATGCTGCTCTTATAAACAAAAACGAAACCCTGGACAGTCAAAGATTCCCTCAGCGGACATACAAAAAAAAAAAAAAAAAAAAAAAAAAAAAAATCCCTTCCTTACAGAAACAGTGGCACCGCGACTGGCGGCTGCAAAAGTACAGAAGAAGGCGCATAGTACGCAAGACGGGGTACTATGATCAAGAATGGAATTCCTTAACAAGAGCACTATACGGTACCGCCCCACCTGGAACTCGAGTGAATTTTGTCAACAATTTCCAGTGCTTCTAATCCTTGGAGACGCTTTCACACCGAGATGGAGTCATACAGAGGGTACAGAGGAGACTTAAGACGTGGGGTTGGGGGTCGTAGAACGGAGGGATGGCAGAGATTAAATAATGAGCCGCGTGACTCTGGTCCGTAGGGATGCAGTTAACACCCCATAGAAGTAACATCCGGTACTTTTATTTTTTTTTTTTTTGAGATCGCCCAGCTGGCGAAGATGAAAACATCGCCACGGCAGTAAGAATAAAAGGAAAAGAGCGACTCTGAGCCGAAGGGGCTAAATCAAAATTCATCCCTGAATGCACGCGAGCGCTCACACACACACACACACACACACACACACACACACACACACGGTTGGTAGAGTCCCTGACTGTCACTACGGCGGTCCGGGTTCGCATCCTGCCCAGGGCTGAAATAATTTCAGTATAGCTGCGTGTACGGCATTACCCATAGATCGGTCATACGAGCTCTGAGCTCTCTTCCGGGAGGGAAATAGCTGTCGATCACGAGTCCAACATGTGTTCCAAAAGACCAAGGTGAATTACACACACACACACACACGACCCTCCCCCACACACATAACACACAAGACCCTTCCTCACACACATACAGTACATAGACACACTCACGACCCTTCCCCACACATACCACACGACGGTCCATGCACATAACACATATACACACGACCCTCCTCCACACACTTAACTCATACACACACACATACGACCCTTCCCCATACACATAATACATACACACACACATACATGACCCTCCCTCACACACACAACACACACGACCCTCCCCCCCACACAATACATATATACACACACACACACACATATATAACACATACACGACCCTCCTCCACACATAACACACACACGACCCTCCCCCACGAACTCAAGTCACACACACACACACATACGACCCTTCCCCATACGCATAATACACACACACACATATGACCCTCCCTCACACACACACACACACACACACACACACGACCCTCCCCCACGCACTTAACTCATACACACACACACACATACAACCCTTCCCCATACACATCATACATACACACACACATATGACCCTCCCTCACACACACACACACACACACACACACACATGACCCTCTCCCACACATATAACACATACACACACGACCCTCCTCCACACATAACACACACGACCCTCCCCCACACATAACACACACACACGACCCTCCCCCACACAACACATATATACATACATACAAACATGACCCTCCCCACACATATAACACATACACAAACGACCCTCCACCACACATAACACACACACACATGACCCTCCCCCACACATAACACACTCACACATACACAAACACGACCCTCCCTCACACACATAACACATATATACACGCGCACGACCCCCCCACACATATAGCACATACACACACGACCCTCCCCCACACATAACACACACACACACATACACACACACGACCCTCCATCACACACATAACAAATATATACACGCGCACGACTCTCCCACACACATACACAAAATCTCGATATCACGAAAAAATTGAGCCTCAAATCCTTTGAGGAGTGGAAGCCTGTCCCTGCTGAATAAAAAATTCTGGCGTTAGCCATAATAAAATTCTTATGCGCGGTCAATATCCGAGATGGGATGAATACCTTTTCCGAAACCCAGCGGCGATATTAAGTCCCTTATTCGTCTTCTTGGACAATAAATCTTTCTCTTCGAGTTTGGTATTTACATTTTCCTACGGTATGGATTCTAGACTCCAAATCGTCACACATACACACGCACACATGTATGTATGTATGTATATATATATATATATATATATATATATATATGCAACAGTAATCACATAAAACACGTGAATAAAGATTTATGCTTGTAACCACGAGGAAAATAAAGATCGAAATACTGAACGTTTTCGTCTATTAAGACATTTTCGTACTTTGAAAATGTCTTAATAGACGAAAACGTTCAGTATTCCGATCTTTATTTTCCTCGTGGTTACAAGCATATATATATATATATATATATATATATATATATATATATATATATATATATATATATAACTTGATGGCGCACTCAGTTAAGTCACTATCACTTTTCACGTGCTAGCGGAGGTTCGAGTCCTTAGCTGTACGTTTCAATTTCTGCATGTATGCCTCCTCGAGGTTCTCGATGTTGATGGCTTAGAATTAGAGTGAATTGTGGTTGATAAGTGTGTGTGTGTATATATATATATATATATATATATATATATATATATATATATTATACACAGACACACACCACACATATATGCATATATACCGTACAGTCCAGTCTTACTGGTCCACTGCAGGATCGGCCTATCCTCTTGGGGAAGCTATACATCGTCTTTTCCACAGTCATCGGGCATTCGCAGTCCATAGGTGAACACAGCCTTCTCCCAACCTCTCCCATGATTCGCACGACTACTATCTCAGCCACGTCACTCCTACAAACTTCTCTCTCATCTTTCCACCTTCTATCTGGTCTCTGCTCCCCGCTACGCATCTCGCAGTGTCCAGTCATGAATACACTTGTTCTATCTCCCATCCTTCAAAGGAGATGAATTGTCCGTCTGACTGCAAATAGTTATATATTCCTTCATGCCTTTAATCCCATCAACCCGGTGATGCCTTTCTAGATATAACTGAAAAACAAAAAACAAAAACAAAAAAAACATATCCTCAATCGATTAATCAAAACCCTATTTTGTCCCAGATTCTCCCCACACCCCCACCAGACAAATGATACCAACCAAAACAAAATACAGGAAGAAATCCACCGGGAGGTTCCGTGTCTTGACGGGTCGACAATTGACCAGAATAAGGAAGTGGTCACGAGAGGTTCTCCGTGTTGTCACTGACTGACATGGAGGGAACCTCGTCGAACAATGAAGACAAGATTCCCTTGACGTCAAAATGTCACCTGTGGGTTCACCGCGAACAACACTCGAACCCTCGAGCTGGTAAAGTCTACTTAAGTAACTCTACTCTGGTTGGAGACATACATAAGAACATAAGAATGAAGGAGACTGCAAGAGACCATAAGGCCTACACTAGGCAGCTCCGTATCCATCACCACCTGTCATCCCCATCCATAAAGTTGTCTAATCGTTTCTTAAAACAACTGATAGTTTCAGCGCTTACTACATGGTTACTAAGTTTATTCCAATCGTCGACCACCCTATTAGTAAACCAATTCTTGCCTATTTCCTTTTTAAATCTAAATTTGTTCAGTTTATACGATTTTAATCAGTTGCATGAGCGGAGGGGAGGTCCTCGCTATGACGAGTGACTCGTATGATTATATTATGGCTACCCAGAGACGATTTTATTCAGCAGTGGGCTGGACTTCAGGGCAACCAGCTAGGTTATTTCGTGGCCTTTATGTAGTCTATTCTGGCTAATACCAGGCTGTGTTGTTCAACTGCGAAAAGTCGCCATCTCTCTACCTTGTGAATGTGTGCAATCACATTAATGAACTTCATTCTAATTTATGTATTAGCCGGTTTTATTTAGACGGAGCGAAACTTCACTCCTGAAAAGCTCAACTCTTATGTTCTTTTTGTAACGAGTATTTCCTTCTGGCTTTCGCTAAACGAATTTATTGAGTTGAGGGAGAAATCAACTCTCTTGCAGTAGTGAGTAGATGAACCCATTCACTGTATTTCACGATGGAACTGATTAATCTGGCTGCCGCCAGGCGATTTTATTCGCCTGAGGGACACCTTCCCAGTAGTCAATGGCCCCAGAACAAGCAAATCCTTTCCTGAATCGGTCAATAAAGCTGACCCAATACGATATATATTGACTCATATGCATATTGACTTCAATATAGTTCCGTCAATACTATCCGTACATTATCATTGATACTGTGCAATACGGCACTGAATCCTGCAAATTTGATT
Source organism: Oratosquilla oratoria (assembly GCF_046742065.1). Lineage (NCBI taxonomy): Eukaryota > Metazoa > Arthropoda > Malacostraca > Stomatopoda > Squillidae > Oratosquilla > Oratosquilla oratoria. Next base: position 4,986,843 of record NC_134787.1, read on the forward strand.
AAAATCGTTTGGCGACAACTTGTATAAAATCAGCTGGCGCCAGTCATAACAAATAACAAAGCACAGTTAAGGAAAAACTGCGCGGTTGTGTATGAACAACTCCATTGACTTAGACTGGAACTGAACCGCCGAGGTTCAAACCGCGACGGTTGAAACCGTTAGTATGAAACAGGGCTTTATTAAAGGTCACGCCACCAGACGTGGTGGCGCGGCCACGTCTGAACGGCTACACTCGAGTTGATACAAAGACGTGGCTCCCTTTGTGGCGGCGTCGTGTGAAGAGGCCCCAAGGTTTGTGTTTAAGGAGGAAATACGCAAGACCTGGTTAAATTTACCAACAGAATGGTTAACGAATGGAATAGGATTTGCAACCATGTATTGAACGCTGAGGAATTGGGTTGTTTTAATAGAGGATTAGATCATTTTATGGACATGGATGACAGGTAGTAAGGGACATGGAACTGTCTGGTGTAGGCCTTATGGTCTCTTGCAGTCTCTTCCATTCTTATGTTCTTAGGGCTTCCAGTATTCACTGGTTTGCAAAGCCTTACAGATTCCAACTTATTCTTCTTTTCGATTCGGCAGTCATCTCTGGCTTGCCATCAAGTAGCCTCTGGTTCTAGCGGTGAAACTACACAAACACACAAATACATTGCGAAAAGGTAACACATAGGTGTGAACACATACTATACAGTATGTATGTCTGAATCCGTCAATCTATCAGCACTACTATTCTTACCAGTCTTCCTCTCTCGCTCTTTTATTCCTGCTCTCAGTCCCTCTCTCTCTCTCTATTGATATTCACACATCTGCCCTACTATTTCTATATTAACACCTAATTATTTTTCATCAAAGGTACGTTCTGCTCGGTACGGTTATTAGCCTCCTATCACAGTCAATGGCGCGTGACGTGCATCATACCTGCCATTATATTTACGTGAACTGTGTTGGTAGGCTCGCTTAAAATGATCAGCCTCGTACTTAGCAGCTCGAAGCAAAACAACCCCGTTAAAAAAAACAAAGAATCAGTTATCTAGACAATCGTTTGCCGATCATCATTGAGCCATGAACGATCATCGTGGAACAATAATCGTATTGAGCAAGTCGTACATTAAGCTGGTCTCAATACATTGTGCTAAAAAAAAAAAAAAAAAAAAAAAAAAAAAAAAAAAAAAGAAAAAAAAAAAAAAAAAATATCTAGCCTTGTTCCGTGGCTTCTTTTCACATTCCCCAGTACCTCTTAATCCAACTTATTTAGCGAGTGGAGAAGAAAACACAGTTTGACGCTGTCCAAGTTAATAGATATATAAACAAGAGAAATGTATAAGACTTACGTCGGCTAGTTTGTAACATCAGTAATACTGATTTACATCACGTATCTCGTTAGGAGTGTCAGTGCGAATTATTTATTCAATCACTATTTCTTTTCTACAGAAGGTAACCTTGGCTGAGATTTTGTCAGTCAAAGTAGTTTCAAAATAGATTCTGTCATAATATGACGAATCTATTACCTCCTTTTTAACTTTTTTCTATCACATTAGACACCCTATCGGGGACACGTATTTGGAATTGAAAGGTAAATGTTATAAGTTGTCCATTAACTTGCCTACACTGATATTGAGATAAAACCAAGTGAGTGGCGATCCCATATGGCAAAATGATAGACCCAATTTAAACAATTGCTCGACATGCTTAAAAAAAAAAAAAAAAAAAAAAAAAAAAAAAAAGATAACGATAATAATAAATTAATGGATAAACAAATACTACTAAATTCCCTCGTATTTTTTTCGACTGTTATTTTTTCTTTCATAACTGCACGCCATATATAACAACAATGGCGGCTGGCTGAATTAGAGTACGTTATGAGGTTAGGTTAGATAGGGTTAGGTTAGGCAAGGTTAGGTTAGATAAGGTTAGGTAAGGCAAGGTTGGGTTAGGCAAGGTTAGGTTAGATAAGGTTAGGTTAGGCAAGGTTAGGCAAGGTTAGGTTAAGCAGGGTTAGGTTAGACAAGGTCAGGTTAGGCAAGGTCAGGTTAGGCAAGGTTAGGTTAGGCAAGGTCAGGTTAGGCAAGGTTAAGTTAGGCAAGGTTAGGTTAGGAAGGTCAAGTTAAGCAAGGTCAGATTAGGCAAGGTTAGGTTAGGCAAGGTCAAATTAAGCAAGGTCAGGTAACACAAGGTTAAGTTAGGTCAGGATAGATTGGGTTCAGGTATGGCTTAGCCATAAATGCTGACAAAAATAATAAAATAAAATAGATAAATAAATAAACGCACAAACACTACGAATATTTCTGTCCTCTATTTTCCCATACCATTCGTACCAAAAGAGAAAGGAAAAGAAAAATAATATTAATTTATTATTATTATTATGATTTTTTTCCGCATCCGACCTAGATATGGACCAAAAGGTCTCCTGTCGGCATGCTCCGCCTTTGTAATCCTAAGAATGAGTCACAGCTATCTTGTACTCCTTCTGACTCCCAGTTTAATGGAGTCAATACTTTAGGAACTTCCGTGACACCCCTACTGACCAGAGTCACGTTGAACCCTCTACAAACTTCTCCTTCATAAGTTCACTTTTTCGATATTTCTTTTCCCAAGAATAGAAGAGCTAGTTACAACAAAAGACTAAATTCGGGTTAAAGTTGTTTACCAACAGAATGGTTAACGAATGGATTAGACTCTGTAACCATGTAGTGAGCGTTGAAAGTATTGGTTGTTTTACGAGAAAGTTAGATAACTATAGTATATGGGGGTGATAGGTGGTAACAGTCATGGAACTGCCTAGTGTAGGCCTAATGGTCTCTTGCAATCTCCTTCATTCTTATGTTCTCATATTCTAATGAAATAGAAGGAACGAAAACGGATAAATAAATAAATAAATAAACAAAATAAAATTAATTGAAAAACAAAATGAATAAATAAATAAAATAAAATTAATTTAAAAACCAAATAAATAAATAAATAAATAAAATAAAATAAATTTAAAAACCAAATAAATAAAATAAAATTAATTTAAAAACCAAATAAATAAATAAAAAATAAATGAAATAAAACGACATAGGAAAAATCATCCAAGATCAGCTGCTGCAAACTCCAACCTCATTCTTCGGGTGCCCCAAATGCCCCGGCTGTCAAATCGGTGCTCCAACAACTCCCACATGACAATGACAGCTGAAGGACGAAGACCATCACAAATAAATGTCTCTCATTCCAACACCATTTCTCTCTCTCTCTCTCTCTCTCTCTTTCCCCTCTCTCTCTCTTTCCCCCCCTCTCTCTCTCCCACCCCTCTCTCTTTTTCTCCCACTCTCTTTCAAAGGATTACAAAGGATCACAAAGGCGGAGCATGCCGACAGGAGACCTTTTGGTCCATATCTAGGTCGGATACGGGAAAAAATCATAATAATAATAAATGAATAAATAAAAACTATAATAATGTAAATAAATAAAACATCAATAAATGCATAGGTATAGTTAAATAATAAACAAACAGGTAAATAGTAAATAATAATAAAATTATATATAACTATAATAAATTGACATATAACTCCCTCTATGGGACTCCGTCCACGGTACAATCTACCCACGAGGTCGCTGGACTGATCTGATCTGATTGGATCGTTTACATACTGATTTGGCTACAAAGTAATGTCGTAACACATTCGTAAAATTCAACAAGAACCTACTGTGTTGGATAAGAAGAAATGAAATAGATGATATCCATATATTTCGATCACGGACTGTGATCCTCTTCAGTGGAATACGCTGAAGAGGATCACAGTCCGTGATTGAAATATATGAATATCATCTATTTCATTTCTTCTTATCCAACACAGTGGGTTCTTGTTGAATACTGATTTGGGTTCGTCCGACCGACATACACCATTTAATCTGGTCGGATACGTCCAGATCTGTCCAGCGGCTTCAAGATCAGATCGGACCGTGGGTGGGGTTCCCTTTCATTCAGAGGCCCCAAACATTCCAGAATTTTATAATTTCGGAACTTTTCGTACATAATATTGCAATTTTCTTTTTCAACAGATTCCCATTACAGAGAAAAAACATATAGTTAACGATAGTATTTGAAAAAGTTATTTTCATTTAAATATAGTAATTGTATTATTATCAAATGTCTGTGAAGAATTTCTGTGAAGTTTTATGACAACGAATTTCTCCTCGTCTTCAATGTTTCTGCATGAGGGGACGGAGTGCAGGGGGGTGGGGGCCGCCGATTAAATGAAGCGGCCTTGCTGTGGGTGTGCTGTGTCTTACTACATTGTTTCTGGCCTAGGGCGGTGAGAGAGATGCAGGCATGATCCGTCAACAGGGAGGAGCCAAGATGTGAGGGAGGGAGGGATGAATGGGGTGGGATTTTTTTTTTTTTTTTTTTTTTTTTTTAAATATCACTCCCACGGGCTTTGTTTGAGCCCGTGCAAAGGTGGGATAAATGGGGGTGGGAGTGGAATTATACCATTTGAGTTTGGCTACCTCCCTTGAAAGGGGGAAAAGTCTTTGGTATATGTACGTATTACAAGCGACATAGTATCGTTTCATTTACGTAATTACTAAATTACTGTGAGTAACCTATGAAGTGGACAAGTAAAAGAAGCCACATTCATTGTTTACACGTACAGTTACGAGCAATTTTTTTTGACACTCAGTTTTTCATGTCACAAAACTCAAAGACTGATATTTTTCTATTTATTCAAGAAAAACATCTAACTGTAAACTAAATACAAAATAGGAAAAAATATATCACGTTCTCGACGAAAAAAAATCATATTGACGTTGTGAGAACGTGGATCAAAACTTTTGCTTGCTACTGTACATGCGCGCAGAATGACCAACCTTTCCGCGACCAAGCAGGGGTACCAAACCTTCCGAGGCATGAGTCGTCGTATTACAAATTCCCTTAAACTTTTGTAAGTTACTGTACTGTACACCCACAGTTCCGAAATTGGTCGACACAGTCTACGCCAACAGATGGCGGTTGATTCGCTACATGTTTGTCATGCTTTAAATGTGTCTGATGATTGAAATGAGCTTCGATTTTTTTTTTTTGGGGGGGGGGAGGCGTTTTTTTTTTTGGGGGGGGGGGGGGCAACATTCCATGCCAGTCCAGAGTGCTACAGAATTGTCGGTCAACTCTAGAAGTACGGAAAGAAAAAATCAATAGAAGGAAGGAAGGATGCGTTGAAAGAAGGGAGGAAGAAATAAAAGAAGGAAGGAGAGGAAGGAAACGAAAGGAAGAAGGAAATAAAGAGGAAATGAAAGAAGAAAAGACAGGAGGAAAGAAAGAAAAAAAAGACAGGATGAAAAGAAGGAAGAAAAGAAAAAATTAATGAAAAGGAAGAAATGAAAGAATGAATGAAGTAAGGAAGGAAGGAGATCTTAAAAAAAAAAAAAAAAAAAAAAAAAGTGTGTGTGTGTGGGGCTAAAAAAGGGGCCCTACCTCCGAGTTGGGGACCCAAAATGAAATCATACCTAAGAGGCTTCAACACCGTTGTCATGGTGACAATTTTTTATTTATTAATTTATCTATTTACCTATTTATTTTGCTAACGCCATGTCTTTCTTCACGGTGACAATTTTCTATTTATCAATTTATCTATTTACCTATTTATTTTGCTAACGCCATGACCTTCTTCACGGTGACAATTTTCTATTTATCAATTTATCTATTTACCTATTTATTTTGCTAACGCCATGACTTTCTTCATGGTGAAAAAAATTATTTATTAATTTATCTATTTACCTATTTATTTTCTTAACGCCATGACCTTCTTCAGTTTTGTTAACCTCAGTTAACCTCTCAGCTAATGTGCGATCCAGCTCTTTAAGGATTTTATCATGGCTTCACATTAGACGATTTTTGTCCACACATTACGATAGGGATTCTTTCCTTACGAATTTTGCTGTGAATTACGTCAGACGATTCTATTTAGTGTATTCTGCGTGGAGCAGAGGGTAACGTTTCTGCCTCGAAACGCGGAAGCCCGGGTTCGATCCCCTAGTGCAAAAACACTTTCATGGGTTTCCAACCCCTCTCCACAACGGCGGACATCAGAGGTGCGCTGGACCAGTGTCGCATATAAACATATGCTAACACCTAGTCAGTATAGACGAGATAATTACACTGATTTCAGATTTCATTCACCACAGAAAAAAAAAAAATATATATATATATATATATATATATATATTACTGTTGAATGCTAAAGCACAAGTGGCATCAATGATTTTTAGAGAACATTTCTCTAACTTTCTAAGTATCATCCTCTCTTCATGGTTCAAACTGGAGGAAAGTACGAAAGTCGTCAGATTGGTTTTCCATTTTATACCGACAGCTGTTTCAACCATTTCACATGGTCGTCTTCAGGGTAAAACTGATTACAAAAGTGAAAAACATTAGAATATAAAGGCCCGTGGGCCGTACAAACAACAGAAAAGAAATAGAAATGATGGAAAATGATTGGTGGGAATATGCGGGTGGGCGGGGCCAGGAGGGGGGGGGGGCCTAGTCCAACGATGGGCTTATGTCGCGTCTTGTCGGGTTGTCACTTCCGGTGAGCAAATGTCTAGATGCACCCTCTCGCCGGGACCTACGGGGAGCTAATGTCACGTCTTGTCGTCTTGGAACTTCCAGTGGGCAAATGTCACGGTGTGCGAGTCTGTTTTTTCTATTGGAAGGGAGGACATGATCCGATGACTTCTGGACGTTTAATGTAGGCTGCTGTAAAGTAATGCTAACTGTCTCGTCAATTATTAAGCGTCCGTAATTAGAGTCTGTGTGAATAATTTCGGTGTCCCTGATGAGGTCTTCCAAACGCGGCTTCTTGTCATGTGTGTCAATGTAATGCTGGTGAATAGCTCCGTTATTTCGGTGTGCTAGCAGTCGCCTTCTTAAGGTGGTCATCGTGTGTCCGACGTAGCTCATGTCGAGGGGCTTGCATGCCTCTTCAGAGCATTTAAATTTGTAGACTACGCCGGTTTTCGATTCCTTGGGTCCTGCAGGGGTGGAGTTATTTTTCATTATTAAGGAGGCTACCAGATTGGGACGGCTGGAGACTCTCAGCAAAACTCTCTCGTAGGGTTCTTTTGGTACAACTCCATCGTTGATAATCCTTCGGAGAGTGTCTACTTCCTGTCTGTAGGCCGTTCCATAGTCTATTTTGTGATAAAGTGTAATATGTTTCTTTTTATCGTCAGTGGTCTGGGTTAGTGTGTGGAATTCTTCCATATTCCTCCTTATGACATCCTCAATGAGATCACAAGAGAAACCATTATTAGTTAGCATCTGCCTTACACGCTCCAGTTCGGTATGGACGGCCTTCCACGTATTGCAGTGGGAAAATGCTCTTCTCACGTATGCCCCAACAACAGACCTCTTGTATGAGTCTGGGCATTCTCCCCTTGCATTCAGGCAGCGTCCCACGTTGGTGGCTTTCGTGTAGACAGATGTCGCGTAATGGTTCGAATTCCTCTCAACAAGGACGTCAAGGAAGGGAAGGGTCTTATTATTACTACTTTCAATAGTAAAATTGAGGACTGAATTGGCTTGAAGGGCGTTAGCTAGCTTCTCAGCATCGTCATTTTCTTTGGTGGTAATGAAAATATCATCATCATGGGTGCTGGAAGGTGCACGGCCCTAACATCTGAATTTCAGCCTAGGAATTTGTTCTCCTTCGAGGATGAGGATGAGGATGAGGACCGAGGACCTTGCAAGGTCCTGGTGGTGCAGTGCAGCAAGGTCAGCACCGCCGAAGGATTGGAGGTGTAAACTACGCCCTCCTCAGGGGCGTCGCAATTTCCTCCGTAGCCCCCAGAGCTCGGCCCAGTTCATTATCGGATACCTCATCATCATCACCCTCCTCCTCCTCCTCTTCCTCCTCCTATCCGGCAGCAGGCGCTGACGCAGGGCCAGGAGGAGGACATAAGGGAAAGGAGAAAGCTGACAATGAATCTGAAACATAAACATCTTTATACACGAACACGATCCTCAAGAGGCCGCTCTTTGCGGTAGGTAAACAAAAATGTGCAACTGGCTTCAGTTATAAACATTGCAAGTGCCCAATGCCTTCTTACGATGTCGCTATAAACGCATTTCTTCACATCGAACAGTTACGATCTGGACATACAAGGTCGTAAATGTCTCATTTTACGTCATGTTTCGGTTGAAATTCGTTAACTCCCCTTATCAGGAAGCTAGGACGATGCCCCTTACAGGCTTTGTAGCGTGGAATTTAATGAACCAGGCCCTTGGTCCAACTCGCTGGCGGCTGAATTCTATGACCCAAAAACATGTACACCCATCACAGCGCTCCGAAAGTCTCAACTACTGTATTAGTTAGAAGTGGAGGCAATTGTACACAGGGGCGGAAGCAGAACTATACAGCCCCGAGGATCCACTGCAAGACCACCGGTCTATCCCCTGGGGCACGTTGCAGTCATTGTAATTCGCAACGACAGCAGGTTTAAATACGAACAAAAGTCCTTTTCCTCCTTATAAGGGGATGGCCAAGCCAAAGCACACATCCAGCCTGTATCCCTCAAATTCCAGTCATCACCCATTCCACATTTAGGTCCACCAGTAGGAGGCAGTTGACCCCCACGGCTTCATCACAGAGTGAACCCTCTCCTAGTTCTCTGTCTCTCTTTCTCTCTCTTTACGGAACCGACAAAAATATCTCTTCCGAACGCGATCTTCTTTCATCCACTCACATTTATGATGATAAAATAAAACATATATAGAGATAAACTAAGCAGATAAAATCACTATAGTCGTGTGTGTGTGTGTGTGTGTGTGTGTGTGGTGTGTGTGTGTAAAACAATAACATCGCAACGGTGCCCCCTCCCCCAGTCCTCATCCACACTGAGCCTTCTCTCAGAGATGACCCTAAGAGCAGAGTCAGCGTTTGGGAAGCGAATTATGTGACCACAATGCCTTTTCTTGCAATCGGTGATCAGGCAGGTTACTGTCCCCATGTCGGCACTTTGCAATCCAGCGCCTGTTACGTCATGGCCTGTCAGTCTGAAGGCCCCAATCAAGTACACCCTGAAGTGGCTGGACTGAAATGTCATGAAATTATTCTGAAGAGACTTAGCCGCGACCTCCGAGCTTAGGTTGAAGTCCAAGTCTCACATTAGCACGACGAAGATGAACACAGACCTTTACGACACCGACTTTACTCCTCCTTCACCAGATATTCCAGACATCGAGAATATTCACAATTTCCCAGACCACTCCCAGTCATCTGGTGACATTCAAGGCCGAATATCTAACTTTCTGAATTTCATTATCGAGAGAGGCACGGCTCTCAAAGATCTCTCTGCTCTTGTCAGAGACAAGAACCTGTGCTTTGGTCTCGCCCAATATAATTCCAAGCACCTCAGGTCAGAAGAAGGAACAGATAAAGAGGGATAACACAATGAACAGTAAATGCGGTGACAGAACACGAGAGAGAGAGAGAGAGAGCAGATCAACACATAGGTGAGCGGTAAAATGAAGTACTGTACCATTGCATGTAATATACTTGTATGATTGCATCAGTGATTAAAATCTTACATAATTACACCTACATTGCAAGGGAGCAGAGAGAACAGATAACACCAACAGTATATATGTTTTACAAGACATATGTCAGTAAATATGCAGACATTGGCTTGTTGGTTTGACGGCTGGTGTCTTGGCCTGACAACTCAGCGAAACCGAGAGGGAGATCCATTCAGGTTTTGAAAAACATCGTAATACTCTAAGTCTACCTCTTCCTTGAGCAAGGAAATGGTGTGTGTGTGATTCACCATGTTCTTTAAATCACGTGTTGGACACGTGATCGACAGCTATTTCCCTCCCGGAAGAGAGCTCAGAGCTCGTATGACCGATCTATGGGTAATGCTTTGACTCTATACACATACACCCCCCCCCCAACTCCCCGCCCACGAGATTTGGAGTAACGACCCGAAGGGCAGCGATAACGAAATAATTTCGGCCCTGGGCAGGATTCGAACCTGGTACTGCTGGTACCACCGTACTGGCAGTCCAGTACTCTATCCACCGCGCCACCGAGTCGTGTGTGTGTGTGTGTGTGTGTGTGTGTGTGTGTGTGTGTGTGTGTGTGCGTGTGTATGTGAAGTTTGTAAAGTCACATTTTTACTCACAAATTAGACCACACGAGCTATGAAATTCTCATCTGAGAGGAAACAGCCCATGTTAAATCACACATACACACACACACTAAGCGCCTATATGCAATGTAATACATTTCCGGGGTATTTTCATTTCATACTATTTCTAAACGGGATCCACATTTTCCTCCCTTCCCCCCCCCACCGTCATTCTTGTCGTTTAGATCAGCTTACCGTTCCATACGGCCCGAGTTCAATCCCACAGTCCATTGAAATTAGTTCCTCTCGTATCAGGAATTATGGCTTTTAAAGCTCCAGTTTTATATGCACGGTGAATTGCAAATCCCTCTTACTACGTGAAGGGGGTTTAGGGTTTTATTCTGATTCTCCTCTGACGGTCCTATCCAGTTAAGGGAATCCCGCATGCGGTGTATACTGCATGTTTTATGAAGTTGAGGTCTGAGGGGGATGTAATAGCCCTACGGATCAGAGTCACGCAGCGTCGTCTTACGACTGGAGATTAAGCTTTAAATCACTCCTTTGCCATCTCCACATCTTAGGTGTGATATTGCCTTAAGAATAGAAGCGCTGGTTATTGCTTTAAAAATGTAAAAAACAGTCAAGGTGATAAGCCTTACTGAATTATAACAACCTAACATTTCCTCATCTTTCATCTAGGTCATAGAGAGAGAGAGAGAGAGAGAGAGAGAGAGAGAGATAGAGAGTAATCACTGATTCATTTGCGAGCCTTCCACGGAATCTGCGTCAATTTAAACCCAAATAATCAACTAATCACCCATAAACTGATATAACCGACTCTGGCTAACGCCAGAGGGCTTTATTCAGTTTAAAGAAACGACCCCGGGTTCACCAAAAAAGCTTTAAAAAAATGAACTTCAATGTCTGGTTTTCGACTCTCAAGTGTTTCCCCTATGGCCGCACGGGTTTATTCGTGTGGGAACAGACTTCATCCTCAGATGGTTTAATCATGAGATCGTGTGGCAGTATCGCACAAGAATTTGAATCTGGATGTCGTGAGGCGAATTTCAATTTCATCTGGAAGAAAGTTTCCGGCTTCGCGCGGAGGCGGGAGAGTAATACACACTCAGGATCTTCATTTTAGATGATGATGATGATGATGACACCGCAGTTCTGGTTTTCCTCGTAGTTGTTGTGGAGTGTGGTTCTACCAGCGCTTCTATCCAGGTGGGCGACCTCGCCCCGCTGTCATGCGTCGTCACAGAAAAAGAGAAAAAGAAAGAGAGAAAGAGAGAGAGAGACACGTGCCGGGAGACAAAATTGTAACCCTTTCTCCCTCTCTCTCTCTCTCTCTCTCTTGCGTTTGCGTGTGTGTGTGTGATTCACCTTCGTCTTTGGATCACGTGTTGGACTCGTGATCGACTGCTATTTCCCTCCCAGAAGAGAGCTCAGAGCTCGTATGACCAACCTATGGGTAATGATATGACCTTACACGCACACACACACACACCCTACGAGAGTTGGAGTAACGACTCGAAGCGCAGTGATACTGAAATACTTTCAGCCCTGGGTAGGATTCGAACCAGGTACCGCCGGTACCACCGTACTGACAGTCTGGGACTCTACCAACCGCGCCACCGAGTCGTGTATGTGCGTGTGTGTGTGTGTATATGTATGTGTGTGTATGTGTGTGTGTGTGTGTGTGTGTGTGTGTGTGTGTGTGTGTGTGTGTGTGTGTATGTGACACAGATGGCACCTACCGACAGCGAGAATAAGACTCAAAGTAGCCCCATGTACGTACGTATGGGAATAATCGAAATGGGCCTTTGCCCCTTACGCCACCGAGGCTGGGGAAAAATCATGGAGGCGAATGGAATCGCTCGACGGCAGCACCAACGCAAGGAAAAGTACCACCCGGTAAGGAAGTATTCAGCCTTTTGATGCTGACCCTTCAGGGCCTCCTGGCGTATTGCAGGAGCCAAAGTCCTCCCTTTTATAAATGAATTATGTGAATAAAAATATGAATGAAGATAGATTATAGCACGATGTATAAAGATGTGTATAGATCTCTGTATTACAGCAGTTTCAATCGTGTGTGTGTGTGTGTGCGTGTGTGTGATTCACCTTGGTCTTTGGATCACGTGATCGACATTTTTTTCCCTCCCGGAAGAGAGCTCAGAGCTCCTGTGACCGATCTACGGGTAATGCTTTGACCTTACACTCACCCCCCCCCACGAGAGTTGGAGTAACGACTCGAGGTGCAGCGGTACTGAAATTATTTCAGCCCTGGGCAGGATTCGAACCGGGACCGCCGTATTGACAGTCAGGGACTCTACCAACCGCGCCACCGAGTCGTGTGTGTGTGTGTGTGTGTGTGTGTGTGTGTGTGTGTGTGTGTGTGTGTGATTGGTTCACCGCCCCACCACCAACCTCCTTCAAGCAAGAATCCCTTGTGATATTGAGATGATGGTGACGATAATGATGATGATGTGATGATGATGATGATGATGATGATGATGATAATGATGATGATGACGATGACAATTACTGTGACAATGAGAGTGATATCCACATTAAAGAATGTAATACACAAAGATCCAGAAGTATGAACAAAGAAAAGCACAGGGATCAACGTAGCAACGTAGCTCCATTAACACACTGAAAGACAACACACTGCTGCATGCCAGACCCCCTGATATCCACCCTTCTGAATCCTCTCTCCCACGAAAGGACAGAGTCCACTTGGCCAGACTGCGATGCGGTCACCACCCAGCACTTCTAAGCTACCAGAAGAGGCTGGACGACCGTGTTGTAAACAGCTGCCCAGGATGTAACACTTCACCCCATACCATACAACACATAATGGAAGACTGCATTATACACAATCATGCACGCAAACAACACAACATACACTCTATAAAGGATTTGTTTCCCAGTTTCGGCTGTGGCCTTCCTTGGGGAGACGGGACTGCTCGGACAGACAGTCTAGGGAACGACAACAACAACAACAACGTAGCAACGAGTGAAAAATACATCATTATGCCAAAACATATTGTCCTTTTGATTCCGCTGCATTCCAATGTACAGAGTATTCGGCTTGATGAGAAAGTCAACACTGAGGAATTTAGACAGCCACTACAATGGTTGGCATGAAATTATTAGCCCCATACTTGAAAAATCTGGTTCACCATAATTGTGTTTAAAAATGTATTTGAAACTTTACATTTGTATACGAAACTCGTCTAACTTAAAACATTTAATTTTCCCTCCCCCATGAACTCGCTGCTTGCAGTACTTGACCGAGAAATTATTATATATTTTCACTTTTGATTTAATGTTATTCGGTGGATGCCGCGAGATAGGAAGCGTGGAAGAGGGAGACCAGACAGAAGGTAGAGGAAAGACGAGATTGAGAAGTTTGCAGGAGTGACGTGGCAGATGTTGGCGCGGTCGCGTGAATCATGGAATACTATGAAAGAGGCTGATTAGATTTATTATGAAATTTCGCCTTTTAATGCATTTTTTTTTTTTTTTTTTTAGTTTTGTCAACTTTCGCATGGTTCTAAAATTTCATTACACTGTACAGATTTTGAAAAGTATGCTGTATGAGTGAGCAGTGTTCTAAATTCAATAACAAATTAAGACGATTTTCCCCCATTCCTAATTCCTCTATATCGTAGTTGTCGTGAAAAAAAAGTCAAACGCTTTAACAAGGGTGATAAAGGCAAGGTCATCATATTAAGACATCAGGGCAAGACTCGTAGTAATGGATTTAAATTGAACAATTTTAGGTTTAAGAAGGAAATAGGCAAGATCTGATTTACCGACAGAGTGTGATTAACGAATGGAATAGATTTAGTAACTATGTGGTGGGCGTTGAAACTATTGGTTGTTTTAAGAAAAGACTAGGTAACTTATGAATAGGGATGACAGGTGGTAAGAGAATGGAACTGTCTAGTGTAGGCCTTATGGTCTCTTGTACATCTCCATCCCATGTTCTTATGAAAAGTGCCGTTGTATCCAGTATCTACGGAAGACCCTCTTGTTCAGCTGTACACATGAACACACACACACACACACACACACACACGATTTTAAGAAAAAATTATGCTGAAAGATACAAAGACGGGTCACCACGAGCATAGCTCCTTTCCCGTATAATACAACTAGGTAAATACACACACACATACACAACACACAAGCACACACAAGATTTTAAGAAAAAAATTGATGCTGAAAGATACGAAGACGGGTCACCACGAGCATAGCTTCTTTCCCGTATAATACAACAAGGTAAATACACACACACACACAAGATCTTAAGGAGAAACTTGATGCTGAAAGATACAAAGACGGGTTACCACGAGCATAGCTCCTTTCCCTTTTTCCTTACAACTAGGTGAACAAACACACACACAAATACACACACGCACGTGCGTGTGTGTGTATTGTTCTTGCTGATACTCCATCCTGCTCTTCGTGTCCCTTCCTCTCAATTTTCAGGGTCAAGATTCTTCATAAACCTTGCAGGCATGCGGCCCTTACGCCCAGAGATCCTACGACAGAATAGAACAGAAATAGAATAGAATAGAATACGAGGTGAAGAATAGAAGAAGAGACGAAGATGATGAAGGAGGAGGAGGAGGAGGATAATGAGAAGAGAACGAAGAGGAATATGAAGGAGAAAAAAGAAAATCAAGAAGAAGGAAGGAGAGGGGAGGACAAGGAGGAAGAGGAAGAAGAGGTAGAAGAGGAAGAATATGAATATGAAGAGAACGAAGAAGAACATAAAGAAGGAGGAGAAAAAAATGAAGGAGGAGGAGAAAAGGATAAAAAGGAAGATGAAGAAGATGAAGAATAGGAAGAGGAAGAAGAGGAAAAAGAAGAAGTGGGAGACGAAGAAGAGGATGAGGAAGAAGAGGAAAAAGAAGAAGGGGGAGAGGAGGAAGAAAAGGAAGGGGAGGAAGAGGAAGAAAAAGACCCCCCCGTCTTTTGTTTTATCACTGGTCATTTTACTGAGCAGGAACCCCCACTGGCGGGTTCCTTCCTCCCCAGCGTCGCTCCCTCGGGAAGCTGCCGAAGTCGCTCTTCCTTCGTCCGACCTTGCCCTCCTACACTAGCAGCAGCGGCAGCGACATGGCAAACATGCTTTGTAATCATTCTCCTGGTACGGTGCGGACATTTTGTCTTATTGTTATTATTTTTAATTCTCTAATTCCCTCGGGTTTACTTTTTGTTATGTGCTATATCCAACAACTTACCCCAAGCCTAATCAGTATGCATGTATGTACGTACGTGTGTGTGTGTGTGTGTGTGTGTGTGTGTGTGTGTGTGTATGCATATATATTTTTTCTTTTTTTTCTATTTCAGAAAAATAACTCGTAAATGAGAAACGTGGTTCCGAGCTTTTTCGTCTTTTAAAACATCTTCAAAAGATGTCTTAAATAGACGAAAATAGACTTAAATAGAATAGACTTAAATAGACGAAAACGTTCGGACTACGTTTCTCATTTAACAGTGGTTTTTCAGCAAACTATTTTTCACGTGTTTCTGTGAAATACTGAAAAATACACACACATATATATACATATATATAATATGTATATGTCAAAAGCGAAAATCTCGATATGATAGGAATAACTGAGACATAGTTAAATGGTACAGAGTTCGAAGCTGAATTTAATATTGCGGGATTTAAACACTTTCATCAGGATAGAAACCACAAGAAAGGTGGGGGTGTTCTATTGTACGTTAAAAACAATGTTCATGCTTGTGTTTTAGAGAAAGTGAAACAGGATGCATATGACAGTTTGTGGGTTGAGTTAACCCAAACAAATGGACAAAAAATGAATATAGGTGTAATATATAGGCCAAAGACATTATCATTAGCAGACGACAAACTGTTATTTCAAGAACTGTCTAGTTTCTGCAACCGGGATTTATTGATAATGGGTGATTTCAATTTTACTGACATTGATTGGATGACCCTTGAACATGGCCATATAGGTAGTCGCTTGATTGATTTTCTTGGTGACAATTACTTAATTCAGCATGTAAAAGAGCCCACAAGATATGGAAACTTACTCGATTTATTGATCACTAGCCGCGAAAGCATGGCAACTGATGTAGAAGTCGGTGAATCTGTTGCAAATAGCGATCACAACTTAGTCAGATTCAAACTCCTAAACAATTTTAGAATAGATACTTGTGCTTCTAAAATACCCGATTTCAGTAATGCTCAGTTCATAGAACTACGTCAGGAGCTTCAGCTTACAGATTGGGAGGAAAAATTAAACGAAAGGCCTGTAGATCAGATGTGGGAAATATTTCAAAATACGCTCACTAAGATGATTCAAACTTACATTCCTTTTAAGGACAGACGTCCCCCAAATCAGGCTCGCCCAAAGTGGCTCGACAAAGAAACTGAAAAAAGTATTGCTAAAAAGAGACAGGCTTATAAGAAATATAAGTGCTCGGGTGCATCTAATGACTATGAAAGTTATGTATCAATACAGAGAGATTTAAAAAAGACAATAAGAAAAAGAAAACGACAATACGAAATGAACATCGCTGAGAAATCCAAAGAGAATCCCAAAGAATTCTATAGTTACATTAGAGATAAAAAGGTGGTTAGGAATCACATTGGTCCACTATTATCTGCTGACGGTCAACTTGAATATTCAAATGAAGGAATGTGTAATATCTTAAACAATTATTTTAGCTCGGTATTCGTAAACGAAACACCTCAAAGTGAATTCCAAACTGAAACCTGTGAAAAGTCTGGGGTAAACTTACTACGGTAAATATAACAAAAGAAACAATTAAAAGGTGTATAGACAAACTCAAAGTTAATAAAACACCAGGGCCTGACGGTTGGCATCCAAGAATCTTAAAGGAAATGAAAAATGAGATTGTTGTTCCATTAGAAATTATTTTCAAGAAATCCATCATATCCGGAGATGTCCCAAGAGAATGGAAGCTAGCTAACGTTACTCCCATATTCAAAAAAGGTGACAAAAAGAAACCAAATAACTATAGGCCTATTAGTTTGACTTCGATCGTAGGAAAAATAATGGAAACTATCATCAGAGATGCTATCGAATATCATTTAGAAAGTAACCGTTTGATAAATGATAGCCAGCATGGTTTCAGACGGAAACGTTCTTGCGTGACTAACTTACTCGAATTCTACAACACAGTTATCTCGAATTATGACAAAAGAAACAATATAGATTTAATATATCTAGACTTTGCAAAAGCTTTTGATACCGTCCCACACGAAAGACTACTTACTAAATTAGCTTTGCATGGAATAAGTGGTAGCCTATTAGGTTGGACTAGTAATTGGTTGAAAGGTCGAAAACAGAGAGTTGTTTTAAATGGAAAAACTTCTGGATGGAAAAGTGTTGCAAGTGGAGTTCCTCAGGGTTCCGTTCTTGGGCCACTTCTATTCATAGTATATATAAATGATATAGACCATGGACTAAAATCTACTGTTTCCAAATTTGCTGATGATACAAAACTGTGCGGAGTGGCAAATGATCACTCAAACCAATTAGATATTCAAGAAGATTGAGATAAATTACAGCAATGGTCTGAGAAGTGGCTAATGAAATTTAACACAAGTAAATGCAAGGTAATGCACATAGGTAAAAATAACAGCAAGTACGATTACAAGTTATTTGGAAATTCGTTAACAAAAGTGGATAGTGAAAAAGATCTCGGCGTAATTATCAGTAACGACCTCAAATCATCCAAGCAGTGTATTTCAGCCTCTGAGAAAGCAAATAAGATTCTGGGATTGATTGCGCGATCTTTTGATTTCAAAAGTCCATCACTCATTAACAAGCTATATAAATCGTTAGTTCGTCCACATTTGGAATATGCTGTTTCCGTATGGTCACCGAATCTCATTAAAGACATTGACAGACTGGAAAAAGTACAACGGCGAGCCACAAAACTGATTCCAAATATCAAAAATAAATCATACGAAAATCGACTTAAGCACATGAATCTGTTTTCCCTAAAAAAGCGTAGACTCAGAGGTGACTTGATACAGGTCTTTAAGATTTTAAAGGGAATTGACAACATCAAAATTGACCAAATTTTCACATTGAATGAGAATCAGACAAGAAACAATGGTCTCAAACTGTCCGGAAATAGATTCAATTTGGAAGTAGGTAGAAACAACTTTGCCAACCGTGTAGTTAATGAATGGAATAAACTTCCTGCACAGGTAGTGCAATGTAGTTCAGTTCGAAGCTTTAAGAATCATTTAGATAAATACCTAAGTAAGATGCTGTAATTATTATAATTTATGTTATATTATTTGTTTTTGTTTTGTTATAATTTGTCTGTCTGATTTTCATTTATTATTAGTTATATGTCAATTTATTATCATTTACTATTTACCTGTTTGTTTGTTATTCAACTATACCAATGCATTTATTTATGTATTTTAATTGTTATTTACAGTTATAGTTTTAATTTATTATTATTATTTTTTTTTTTTTTTTTTTTTTTTTTTTTTGCATCCGACCTAGATATGGATCAAAAGGTCTCCTGTCGGCATGCTTTGCCTTTGTAATCCTTTGTAATCCTTTATGTGTGTGTGTATATATATATATATATATATATATATATATATATACTCACACACTTGCAGTAATGAAAAGTAGTGCTAATTAAGAACACTGACGGGAATGTCAAATGCCCCGTAGGAGTTGTCCAAGACTTTTAGAAATGAGGATAACCCCCCCCCCCATAACAAGAAGAAAAAGAAAGAGAAGAATGAGAACAAGAACAATTACAAAGTGTGCATAGCGTGATACCAGTCAGGTAATATTGTAACTGTGGACTGCGTGATGCTCCCAGGCAGCTGTCGCATAGCAGGCGCCTGGCCCGCCGCAGCTGCGTCTTTTGACGGAGCAGCTGTTGTATTACTTGCCTGTCCGGCTGGCCTTCCTCAACATTCCACGTTTCCAAGTGGATCTAAAGGACCATTTACACGGTCAAACCCGGTTTGTCAAACACGTGTTTGAAGTGACGTTTGGCCGTGTGAATCGGGTATTTGGTTGTCAAGTATGTTTGGCAAACATGTTTGACAGCCACACGTTTGACAAACGTACTTAAGAACTATATACAGTACTTAATTCACACGGTCAAACACCACTTGTTTGACACACCGTTTGACCATGTAAATGGCCCTTTAGAACAGAGTAGTCTAAGATACCTAGAACGGTG
>NC_134787.1:5011189-5031189 GCF_046742065.1 Oratosquilla oratoria
CTGACGGTTGGCATTCAAGAATCTTAAAGGAAATGAAAAATGAGATTGTTGTTCCATTAGAAATTATTTTCAAGAAATCCATCATATCCGGAGATGTCCCAAGAGAATGGAAGCTAGCTAACGTTACTCCCATATTCAAAAAAGGTGACAAAAAGAAACCAAATAACTATAGGCCTATAAGTTTGACTTCGATCGTAGGAAAAATAATGGAAACTATCATCAGAGATGCTATGGAACATCATTTAGAAAGTAACCGTTTGATAAATGATAGCCAGCATGGTTTCAGACGGAAACGTTCTTGCGTGACTAACTTACTCGAATTCTACAATACAGTTATCTCGAATTATGACAAAAGAAACAATATAGATTTAGTATATCTAGACTTTGCAAAAGCTTTTGATACCGTCCCACACGAAAGACTACTTACTAAATTAGCTTTGCATGGAATAAGTGGTAGCCTATTAGGTTGGACTAGTAATTGGTTGAAAGGTCGAAAACAGAGAGTTGTTTTAAATGGAAAAACTTCTGGATGGAAAAGTGTTGCAAGTGGAGTTCCTCAGGGTTCCGTTCTTGGGCCACTTCTATTCATAGTATATATAAATGATATAGACCATGGACTAAAATCTACTGTTTCCAAATTTGCTGATGATACAAAACTGTGCGGAGTGGCAAATGATCACTCAAACCAATTAGATATTCAAGAAGATTGAGATAAATTACAGCAATGGTCTGAGAAGTGGCTAATGAAATTTAACACAAGTAAATGCAAGGTAATGCACATAGGTAAAAATAACAGTAAGTACGATTACAAGTTATTTGGAAATTCGTTAACAAAAGTGGATAGTGAAAAAGATCTAGGCGTAATTATCAGTAACGACCTCAAATCATCCAAGCAGTGTATTTCAGCCTCTAAGAAAGCAAATAAGATTCTAGGACTGATTGCGCGATCTTTTGATTTCAAAAGTCCATCACTCATTAACAAGCTATATAAATCGTTAGTTCGTCCACATTTGGAATATGCTGTTTCCGTATGGTCACCGAATCTCATTAAAGACATTGACAGATTGGAAAGAGTACAACGGCGAGCCACAAAACTGATTCCAAATATCAAAAATAAATCATACGAAAATCGACTAAAACATATGAATCTGTTTTCTCTAAAAAAGCGTAGACTCAGAGGTGACTTGATACAGGTCTTTAAAATTCTAAAGGGAATTGACAACATCAAAAGTGACCAAATTTTTACATTGAATGAGAATCAGACAAGAAACAATGGTCTCAAACTGTCCGGAAATAGATTCAATTTGGAAGTAGGTAGAAACAACTTTGCCAACCGTGTAGTTAATGAATGGAATAAACTTCCTGCACAGGTAGTGCAATGTAGTTCAGTTCGAAGCTTTAAGAATCATTTAGATAAATACCTAAGTAAGATGCTGTAATGATTATAATTTATCTTATATTATTTGTTTTTGTTTTGTTATCATTTGTCTGTCTGATTTTTATTTATTATTAGTTATATGGCAATTTATTATTATTTACTATTTACCTCTTTGTTTATTATTTAATTATACCTATGCATTTATTTATGTATTTTATTTGTTATTTACATTATCATAGTTTTTATTTATTATTTTATCATTAATATGATTTTTTTTTCGCATCCGACCTAGATATGGATCAAAAGGTCTCCTGTCGGCATGCTCCGCCTTTGTAATCCTTTGTAGAAACGATGGAAGGTTGATGGCACCGCAAAGCTCAACGTTGTTTCGGTGGGAACCAGGGACAATGGATCAGAGTTGGATATTGACCCACAGGAAGGGATGAGTCAGCAGACAAAAGCAACGAATACATTACAGTCAAACATAGCTCGCTCAGAGTTGTTCAAGGATGAAAAAAATCAGACACGCCTCAGTACAGAGGATCATCAAATGATGGTTCAGTACAGAATGTACTATAAGTTTTAAGATAATCTACCGGCAGTAAATAACACGATTAATGAGAGCAGTACACAAACTGCAGGAGAAAATAACATAAATTATACACGTCGGAAGTAGACAGCACAACCCCAAGCAACAAACGAATAGCAAAAAAAAAAAAAAAAAAAAAAAAAAAAAAAATATATATATATATATATATATGTATATATATTATATATATACATGAATAAATAATAAATAAATTA
The DNA here is from genome assembly GCF_046742065.1 of Oratosquilla oratoria. Lineage (NCBI taxonomy): Eukaryota > Metazoa > Arthropoda > Malacostraca > Stomatopoda > Squillidae > Oratosquilla > Oratosquilla oratoria. The sequence continues at coordinate 5,013,372 of NC_134787.1, forward strand.
AATAAATAAAAAATTAAATAAATAAATAAAAAAGACATGAATATATAAACAAAAATTATAAAATATAAAATTTAAAGCAAGTGAACGGGGAGGGGAAAAGAAGCGACAATCCCACGAAAAAATAGCAAAAATAAATAAATAAATAATATGAAAAATAAACAAATGAATAAATAAATAAATGAATAAATAAAAATTGAATAAATAAAAATGAAAATGTAAAATATGAAATAAATAAATAGATGATATAAAAAATCACAATATACATAATAAAGTTAGAAAAAAAAAGGAAGGATGGGGGAAAGGAGCGAACACAAAAACACGCGAAGTGGACCTTGGTTGGGAGGAGGAGGAGGAGGGAGAGGGCACTACAATACAGCTAAGTCAGTCAAACCACAAAAAAAAAAAAAAAATCAATACTGAACACAATCCTGCGCCAGGTGAGTTACAAGTCACCATGCATGTCCACTGGACTCAGATCTCGGTCGTGATCGATGCCAGATCAAAACAAAGATTCATGCGGAGGGCAACGCCGTGACTCAGAAAACAGCGGCCACGGCAAAACCATCGGGCAACTCTATTATGGCTGCGGGTATGTTGGCGTCCAAACTGTCGTAAAAAGAGGGAAGAATCACGAGATAGTAGTAAGCGAGTTAGGCTAAAAGTTCCAGGAATGCGCAACACAGCGATAATAAAGATAAGAACCAGAAAAAAAAAATAAAAAAAATAATACCACAAATCACTCCACTGCCCTGGGCGAAACGGATAGATGGATAGGCAGAGAAGAGGAAAGAGGAGAGTGAAGATGAAGAAGGGAGAGAGAGAGAGAGAGAGAGAGAGAGAGAGAGAGAGAGAGAGAGAGAGAGACAGAGAGAGATGGAGGATGTAGGAAGATAAAACATATTTTATAATCAGTGCAACGGAATGGCAAACAATAGACCCCAGCGACGTGCCAAAGACGGCAGCAGCAGCAGACCTTGTATCACAGTAGTCAGTAGGTAGGTAGGGAGGAAGGGAGGGGACGTAGAGAGGAGAATCAGTAACTCGGAGGACGACGTGCAGGTCAATAAAGGCCGTGTGGTATTATCAGGAGGTGAGAGAGTAGGCGGGGGCCGAATCCCATACCCTGGCCACCCTGCGTCCGGTTTTCCCGCGCGCGGCAACACAACCCACGCGGAGTAGCGTCCGACGCTCGCACTGCGCAGTTGCCCCCCCCCCTTCCCCGCCCCCCAGCCAGCCAGCAGCAGCAGCAGCAGCAGTGGCCCCTCATGCAGTCAGGCCCCGCGTCATCAACACACATGCAACTACAACCGCACGCAGGTAGAATTACCACGTCATCGCCTCACACGACTTCGTCGTCGTCTCGGAGAGACCCACAAAATGGCGGCCTACGACAGGGTAGTAGTGCTTTGGCCGGTTTTAAAAGGCAGTTTTCTCAGCCAGAAGCTACTGTTGTGTTCCCACCCAGCCTGCAATAAAGACTAGTTCTGCCAGTCAGAAGCATATGCTAAATATTCCTGCACCCCTCGTTATGCAGAGGGGAAAAAAGAGAAATGCAGGCCGTCAATCTAACCTTTATATATATATATATATATATATTTATATATATATATATATATATACACCTATATACACATATATAAAATGTATATGAGTGTGTATATATATATATATATATATATAAATGTATCTATATGTGTATATACATACACACACACATGTATACATACAACTACACACGCACACAAATATTTACAATGCCAATATCACTTACATTCTGCCTTACAAAGTATACAACAAGAAATAATAAAATAAAACATAAAAGTCATAGAAACATAAACAAAATGTTAACATTTCAAGATTGGAAGAGATTTTCATTTTATTTCTCGAACACAACAGGATTGTAGGCATGATAGGAAAACATATTGTATAACAATGTGATGACACGATAGTAAAGAAGAAGAAGAAGAAGAAGAAAAAAAAAAGGCCCGCGAATATACAAAATCCCAAAACTCTTGATAACAACTTTATCTAACAGATTTCTGCGCTTTTTGAAGAATTTTTAATGAATAAAAAATAAGAAATATGAGGGACGAGGGGGCTTTCTGGGTCGTGCAAGTACGCGAAAAATATATATATTTTTTCGTGGGTCCTAATTAACCCCGCTTTTGAGGTAAACGTTGATGGGGGGGGGCAAGGTGGTTAATAAAATCGCCTACCGGCAGCCAGAAAAATATCTAGTGCGGAAAGGTTTACTTCCTATGTGAATGTTTTTCTTCAAAAATCATGTAATGTTGTTCAGCTGGGGTTCGAACCCAGGCTATATCATGAGCAAGGCTTAGCTAAACCAGGCCAGAGCACGGACACAACCAAACAAGGAACGACCTCCGCAGATTAGCCTAAAGAGTTTGAATACCAACTATTTTTTCTTTGTAAATTACCGGTAACAGTCACATTATATAACTTGGTTCCAGTTACATATCATGTGGATACTTCGTTGGATCCAAATTGCATAGTGCTAGTACGACTGCTGCAGTGAAAAAAAAAAAAAAAAAAAAAAAAAAGAGGGGGAATCCCGACACTTTGCAGTCAAAGTATTGTGTCCGGTCAAGCATTCAACCTCCCATTTGCGTTTTTTTTTTTTTCAAAACTTATACGAGTATATGAGGTCGCCGTATCTAACGTGACTTGTGTTCGCTTACTTAATTAAATATTTTATTTATCTATTCGTTTATCTTTTTCATTTACTAATATTTCTTGGCGTCCAAGCTCGTTATGGACTAAATATTTGTCTTCAGAGTCGATTCGACAAATTTCGATTTTTTTTTTTTGCTCCATTCGTGAATGTATGAACCATTCTTATGCGAAAGAATTAAAAATTCAACATACAGATTCAGACAGTAATGTAGCACTGCACTTCGACAGCGTGGCGTACTTAATACATTTGTTTCGAATTATGCCGCCAGACTCCATCGAAACAGAAATTTTGAGTGTAGAGGTTAATCGGCAAACATAAAGATTAAAGTAAAGTAAAATATAAAATAAAATTAAATTTGAAAAAATACTGTAGCACGCTCACGTAAAGGTATAGTGTCTGTGAGCGCGGGCGTGCGTAGATGATATGCATGCGTTCAAATGTCCGAAAGTGCCTACGTGATTTTTTGACGGAGGAGCATGGAAGGGGCGGGCGGACGCCCAGCCGCTCACAACCATGACGTCAGTACCTCCAACGTATAATTTGGTGCACGGAACATATGAAGACACATTTGTCAGTAAGGACAATCGTGTAACTCCATCTTCAATTATAATTTTAATCTAGCTTTGTCATTCCTGTATTCCGAGAATGATAATTATTCCCTTCATTATTCCCACAGGAGTATTCGCGCCAGGCAACGGTGATCGTGACGTCATATTTACCCCTCTCGTCTTTATCACGATATGAGATTTGTAAAGAGGCAAGTAATAATTTTGTAAGTTATATGGAATTGCATGAGCCTTCATATCAGGCTTTTAGGATGTGTTATCATGTTTCTAAGTATTCATTTGTCCATACTCGTATCTGATATGAATGTGAACAAAATCCAAGCATGATGTCTGTTACATACGTCATCGCCGTGCTGCCACGCGTAGTTAATTATTATATTTTATTTCCTTATATGAGAGTGTACCAGTCTTTTAATGTTCTTACTATATTAATTACAAGTCCAGTAGCATAACATACGAGGGGCCTGAACTACTTCGATATTATCATCGAGGAAGAAAGAAAAGTAATTGCAGAATCGGGAGAAATACCACAATCCATACAGACTACAAAACCCGAATGCAGGAACAACACACAACAGGACTTCCCGCTCAGCCTACAAGCAAACTGAGACGCAGGTGACACAGGTGACGCAGCACAGAGCAAAGGCAGAATTCCTGTTGCTGAACTGAAGTACAGTTTGAACTTCTTTCTCACTTGAAATGATGATGTAGTACATCTGGAAGCATTTCAAGTGAGGGAAGTTCAAACTGTACTTCAATTTGGTAACAGGAAGTCTACCTTTGCCTGCGTCTCAGTTTGTGCTTTGGCATTGCAGCACTTTCCTGCCTACATAGCTGCTACTGTGGCTCCTGTATTGTCCCTGTCCCCACAGTTGTTGCAGCCGATCCTGTATCCCAAGACATCACTTTTGTTCCTGACAAAGAAACCGTTCCTGTTTCTCTGGTTCCGCATCGGACACCCTCTGTTCCGACCTTCCATGAGGATTTCTTCTTCATCAGCACAACTTAAATCGCTTTTCAAAGAACCGACGTATTATAGCCACCTCTTGCTCAGTCCCCTACTCACTCTATATCAGGTAATACATGACTTGCTTTACACAAATCAGGTACAGGGATATGTCTTGCCTCTTCCATTATTTTTACATAAATAAATTATAAAAAAAAAATCTTATTTCGCTAATATCCCTTGCTGTCACGCTCATTTTCCAGACAAGGCCACTATGCCCAGAGCCTTAGTTTCTGTCATCCATCTAGAAATTGCTGAAGACACGACAACGATCGAGGCAAAGAGAAGCCATCTGAATTCATAAACTGTGCAAGTCGGCTGATTTGCTAACTCGAACAGGCCGCGACAAGCAGAATCCCTAATTATATGCACTTAGACAAAGCGTACGAGTCGATACCGCAAGTCATCAGGTTTATCAACTCGAAATGACCACCACAAGCAGAATGCCTAATGATATGCACTTAGACAAAGCATGTGAATCAATGCCGTACGCGAAATTGTACAAATCCACTGCTGTTTCATTTCCAACGAAAACCACCGATTCCAACGTTCTCGAAATAACCTGGATCAAAAGCATTTACGAAAAAGAACGAAAATAAAAGAATCTTCAGTGTTATATAGTTCAGGAGATAGCAAACGATCGCTTCTTTGAATTTTTGAAACCCTGTCTACCCTGGCCATCATTCGTTCACTTCAACATGCAATGGTGCGTGCGATGCACATTCTATAGGCTATCGGGTTCCATGACGTCACTGCAAGCACTCACGTCCTACCTAAGTGATACTCGGCGCTTCTACCACTGGGAACAATACCACACTAAAGAGATTGAGTTTTGGTGGTATTTAAGGAGTAGCTTAACGTAGTTATATATAATACTGATAACCCACTTTCGGAGAAGAATAAGCGAAAGTATAAAGATTTGTATATTTCGATCCCTGAAGAGGATCACAGTTAGTGATCGAAATATACAGATCTTTATACTTTCGCTTATTCTTCTCCGAAAGTGGGTTATCAGTATTATTTTACCAATGTGCTACGACATAACTTTGTTGTGGTTATATATACAAGAAGTTAAAAGCGGCCAGCATTATTTTTGAGTAAAGATTATTCTTCTGTCATAAAGGAATGCAGAATGATTTAGTCTGTAGATATCATTTAAAGTCCCTAAAATATTGACTACATAAAACATAGGAAATTAAAACACACCGTATCATAAAAAACAGCCTCAACCTGTAAAAAGATTTAACTTGAAGTGGGTAGAAACAACTTCGCCAACCGCGTAGTCAGTGGATGGAATAAATTTCGGCCTCAGCGATTGAACATAATGCAGTTCAGATATAAGATTTACTTAAGAATCTTTTTTTATCCGACCTCATGACAGACCGAAAGCCTCTTGTCGACATATCTATCAACGCAACCCATTGTACCTTGTACTGAACACAATTATCTTGGTGCAAACAGTACCAGGCATTTCATGAGCAGGACACCACCCAATCTTTCTGGCAATGCATTTGCTGGGCTACTAATAAATCCAATTAACGATGCCAATGACTTCCATGGAATCACATTTGATCAATACTCACGCGAGACTGGTCAGGGACGAAAGCTTGCAACACTGATCCTGGTGCCTCACAAGACATACGGAGTGCTGACTATGACAATCATTCCGGGTATTCCAAGGTATGATAAGGCCTCTAGACTGCATGGGAATGCAATATCATGCGGCCGTTGAAAAGAAGAACGTGCATATATGTAATTTTATGAGAGCGAAAGAGCGGTCTGCTTGGGAAAAAAAAAAAAAAAAAAAAAAGGATGCGTCCTTTCGATCAAGACAGTCAACTTACCGATTGTCCCAAACTCGTGTCAAACGACTTTATTAATCTGAGAACAGAAAAAAGGCTCCATAACCGGTCAAGACCCCGTGTTCCCCCCGAGTCCGCTCTCCCAACTGAATAAAATCGTCTGGCGTCAGCCGTATGTACAAATCAACCACACACATGTGACCGCGTTGAGGCGTTTAAGCGTTACAGTTTGGGCTGCCAGTCGACACGCGATCAGACCATCAGCCATTTGTATGCAATAACTGGTTCAATACGCCACGCGTTTCCCACCAAATTGCAGCCCCCCTCCACCAACCAATCACTATCTGGCAGACCCAGGCATTTCCAGCCTGCTCACATTATACACTACATTCCTTCAGACTACACACATCTTTACGTCCCTCCGGCCAGCACACATTATCTATACGTCCCTCTGGCCTGCGCACATTATCTATACGTTCCTCCAGCCTGCCTGGGGATCGAAGATCCATTCCTACGGACCGACGTAAGGCGATTTTCGACGCAAGTCAGAATTCGGGGAATTACTATACAGCCTAAGTCTAACCTACTCTAAAACACCCTAAGGCCTAAAGTCATACGTACTGTATATATCAAGAAACAGAATTCGGACATGGAAAAATGAAAGGGAGAGAGTAATCATAGTGCAGGAAAATTACAAAAATGAAACTACAAAATAAATTTAACTTAAACTACAAAAAAAAAAAAAAAAAAAAAAAAAAAAATCTATACCGCCGTAAAGTCAAAACGACGCATGTCGAGGACGACGTAGGTCGAGGACCCCCTATATATACGTTCCTTCAGCCTGTGAACTGTATATATATATATATATATATATATATATATATATACAGTATATATATATATACACACACATATATATATGCACAACACTGAATGGGTCGCAGTGACTAGAGATACATTTTTATCAACCACAATGCACTTTAATTCTAAGCCATCAACACCGGAAGAACCGTGGAGGCAACATGCAAAAATTGAAATGTGATACGCCCGAGGACTCGAACCTACGGCCAGCACGTGACCTGATGGTGCAATGGTCTAAATCACTACAGCACTGGTCACGTGCTGGCCGTAGGTTCGAGTCCTCGGGCGTACCACGTTTCAATTTCTGCATGTTGCCTCCACGGTTCTTCCGATGTTGATGGCTTAGAATTAATGTGCATTGTGGTTGATATATATATATATATATATATATATATATTCTTTAGCCTACGCACATTATACGTTCATCCAGTTTGTACATACTATAGTTTTATCCAGCGTCTACCTTTTAACACAGCAATATAGACGAGAGATGTGCTGAGGACTGTCACCCCAACCTGAATGTATATAAATATCTTCAACCCACAAATCAATACACTGGACTAGCACACTACACTACAGACAATAACAAATGAATATAGACAACACAACCAGAAGGAGATCATGTGAATTAATCATGTGCAAATGGGCCATACACTCGATAGGAAGAAAGCACGCACACAAAATTACACTATACATATATTGAAGAGATGGGACGTCAAAGAATATAAACAAACACGAGCGCGGCTTACTGGTGTAGTGACGATGACTCGTGATCACGCAGATCATAGATCAAACCCCCACTCAAGGCTTGAGAGAGAGAGAGAGAGAGAGAGAGTATATATATATATATATATATATATATATATATATATATATATATATAATGATGATAATAAATAATAATACTTAAAATAATACAAGGCGTTACTGTCTCCCTTGAGCAAGAAACTGGGGTTTGTATGGTCACAAGTTTTCCCAATCATGGGTCTATGCGCGACCTCAGGGTTCTCATATAGGAAGACATGTGGTTGGTCAGAAAAAATAGACACATGTACTTTGTCACAACTAGTCTGAGAAAGTGACTCGGTCGCACCTTTATAAGGGGAAAATTGCCTTTGGCATGTACCTATTTGTATAAGAAGAGTGAATCTTTTCTCTGAACCGCCGAATGAAACTGGATATACTGGCGCGACGGCCTATAACGAAGGATCAAGCAACCTTGCAATCAGATTTAGACAACATACGTGACTGGATCCAAACACGGCACAGAAAAATATCGGACGAGGGGCCAAGCAACTTTACAAAAAATATTTAGAGAAAGTATATAACTGGTTTAAAAACGCTGCTGAAGAGTAATGGACGAGGAAATAAGCAACAAAGCAATACATACATATACCAAAAGCTTTTTCCCCCTGCACGGGGGGTAGCCAAAAAGAAAAAGGCATAGAAACCACTCCCACCCATTCCATTTCCTATATATTCCACTCCCCACCCTTCCTCTTATCTTGGCACCTCCTGGATGACGGGTCATCCCTACATCCTGTCCACTGCCCTGGGTCAGAAGCAGTGTCGCAAGACACAGAACATCCACAGCAAGGCCGCTTCATAAATTCGGTGATTCCCCCCCTCTCCGTCCCCCCCATGCAGAAAAGGAGATTTAGAAAAAGTATATGTCAGGATGCTCGCTGGCCTAGTGGGTTAGAACGTCGCTACTTACAGCGGAGGTTCCGGTGACGGCAGTTTGAACTCTGCCGCCAGCGAGTTGGACCAAGAGCATGGTTCACTAAATTCCACGCTACAAAGTCCTCTGTAAAGGTCACCGTCCTTGCCTTCTGATAGTGGGAGTTCGCGACATTAAACCGAATCATATGACAGGATCCATACAACTTGAAGAACTTAGGAGACAAAAATAGATGAAAGGTGAGAATCTTGCATCATGAAGGGTTTAGGTGCAGCCGATACCACAACCTTTACCTTGTGTGCTTGGAGTTCCAGGGTAAGTAGTACCGTAGTTATCGGAAGGTTCGAACCAGGATACACGCGGTCCGAAGCGATATCAAAACCAAACCTTGTTACATCTACCCTCTTTAAAGACCAAAAGGTCCCCTGTCGATTATTTCTTGTGATCCATTTGCAAGATTTAGGAATAATAATAAGAGTATGTGTGAGTGCTTGCGCATGACCGTGTACAATAAAAACAACAAATTCTTTAATCTAAATTTGTCCAATTTGAATCAATTCCTGAGAGGTCTGCTCTGTCGTCTTAATATGATGACCTTGTCTGCATCACTCTTGTTAAAGCCCTTGAGCCATCTTAATACCTCTATTAAATCATCCCGCACTCTACGTCTGTCCAGGAGTGTATGTTAAGGTGCCTATGTCCGTCTATGTAAGGTAAATTTATGAGCCCATGTATTATTTTGGTCATTCTCTTCTGTACTGATCCGAGCTTATATCCATTCTATAGGACGGGGATTAAAAGAACATAAGAATGAAGAAGACTGCAAGAGACCACAAGGCCCATACTAGGCAGCTCCGTATCCATCACCACCTGTCATCCCCATCCATAAAGTTGTCTAACTGTTTCTTAAAACAACTCATAGTTTCAGCGCTCACTACATGGTTACTAAGTCTATTCCATTCGTCGACCACCCTATTAGTAAACCAATTCTTGCCTATTTCATTCTTAAATCTAAATTTGTCCAGTTCAAATCCATTACTGCGAGTCCTACCCTGTCGTTTTAATATGATGACCTTGTTTGCATCACCCTTGTTAAAGCCTTTGATCCACTCGAACACCTCAATTAGATCACCCCGCACTCTGCGTCTTTCCAGAGAGTGTAAATTAAGGTGCCTACGCCTCTCTTCGTAAGGCAAATTTCTGAGTCCATGTATCATTTTGGTCGTTCTTCTCTGTACTGATTCTAGTGAATTGTTGTCCATTCTATAGGACGGAGACCAAAACTGTACCGCATAGTCAAGGATGGGTCTAACTATCGCTAGAGTTTGATAATTACCTCTGCACTTCTATTCGTTACCGTCCTAGCAATGAAACCTAACGCTCTGTTAGCTTTATTCCTGGTGCTAATGCACTGTTTCCTGGTTTTAAGGTCCGGACTCACTAGAACTCCCAAGTCTCTCTCGCACTCAGTCTTCTCTAAAAGAGTGTTATCTAAGCTGTATCTATTTTCGGGGTTGTGTAGCCCTACGTTTAACACACTACACTTAGAGAAACTGTACCGCAGTCAAGGATGGGTCTATCGTCATATAGGGTTTGATAACCACATCTGTACTTTTATTTGCAACCGTTCTAGCAGTAAATCCCAATGACCTGTTAGCTCTATTCCTGGCGCTAATGCACTGTTTCCTGGATTTAAGGTCAGGACTTACTAAAATTCCCAAGTCTTTCTTACACCGTTTTCCCTTAAAACGTGCTATCTTAGCTATACCTGTTTTCTGGTTTGTGTAAACCTACGTTTAAAACATTGCATTTTGAGATACTGATGTTCAGTTGCCGTTTCAACGACCTTGCAAACAATTTGTTAAGATCTTACTGCAGTATCCCGGTGTCTTCTCCTGACCTAATATGGCGTCCTATTTTTGTGTTGTCCGCAAACTTACTGACATCACTAATCTCACTGTCCAAGTCATTTATATAATCAACGATGAGGGACCCAAAACAGAGCCCTGGTGAACTCCGCTAGTAACACTCCATCTAGATTTTACACCGTTAATGGTGACCCGATGTTTTCTGTGACTAATCCATGTTCCAATCCATTCACTCACTTTTCCTCCTGTGCCATGGACTTTTATTTTATTTAGCAGTCTCTGGTGGAACACCCTGTCGAACACTATGCTAACGTCAAGGTAAATAACATCGTAACTATCGCTGTTATCTCCCGCCTTATGGAAATTTGAGTAGAAGGTTAAAGTATTAGTTTACACATGACCTACTCTTGGTAAACCCATGCTGTGAGTTACGAATCAAATTGTCTCTCGATGTCGATCCTGATTCTATTAGTAGTACAGGGCAGGATAGGTAAGACGGGGAGAGGGGGTAGGGGGATTTGGAGTGTTAGTGTAAGGAAAGAATGAAATGGAAGGAAGTTAGAGCGATGATAGGTGTGGGGCAGACCCACTTCCTCGGTTGATTCTATTAATTTTATTGATTCCAGCATTATACCTATGACCGGCGTCAACCTAATTGATCTGTAATTGTGCACATAAGATTGATAAAAAAAAAAAAAAAAAAAAAAAAAAAAACCGGGAACAACGTTTGTCTGCCCCCAAGAAATAGGCATGAATCTAATGTCTACCGACTTATTAAATAATTACGTTAATTGGTCACATTTTTCAATTTTACACTCTTTTCCCAATTTCAGGAAAAATTCGTCTGGACCCGGGGATTTTGTGGCTTTGAGTCCATCAATCTGTTTGACTACTTCTTGGTTTGCTTGCTATTACTGATGCTTGTTAATCTACTTCCCTCATTCCGAGTAATGGAGGAAAAAACAAGGGGAAAAAAAAGAGAGAGAGAGAAAGAGAGAGAGAGTGTGTGTGAGAGAGAGAAGGAACCCTGACGCCCCATCAACGCTCCTACAAGCTTAGTAATACACGTGCTGCACAGAGCTCCTCTTATCCATCGTTACATTTTTTCAATCTCTTGCTTCTGTTAACCACGAAATTATGAAATTACAGCCATGATTTATTCAATCACTGAATTAATAATTAAAAATGTATGTATTCTGTTCACTAATTAATGAAATGTTTGTATGTATGCGCGGGCGCGCGCGCATGTGTGTATGAGAAGGCGAGCGCTTTAGCACCTCCAGCGAGCCACCAAAGTATAATGACAATATCATGATACCATACAATTCAGCTTTGGGGTAGCGTTGGTATACGTACCCTTTGTAATCAAGCGTCCCTGACATCACCCCTAAGCCCTGGGCAACGGAGGAGCAGGAGGCTGCAACAACGCCAATGGAACTTTTTTTCTTCAGCTCTACGTTAGCTTACAGCGCCAAGTTCTAGGAGAGGGAGGGAGGGACAGAGAGAGAGAGAGAGAGAGAGAGAGAGAGAGAGAGAGAGAGAGAGAGAGAGAGAGAGAGAAGGTGAAGGAAGAAGTAGGTGAAGGAAGAAGTAGGTGAAGGAAGAAGAAAAGGTGAAGGAAGAAGTAGGTGAAGCAAGAAGAAAAGGTGAAGGAAGAAGAATAAGAATAAGAATAAGAAGAAGGAGAAGAAGAAGAAGGATGAGGAAAAGGAGACGAAGAAGAAGAAGAAGAAGAAGAAGAAGGAAGAACGATTGTTACGACGTTGGGCTCCAGCTAATAATAAATAATAATAATAATAATAATAATAATAATAATAAGAAGAAGAAGAAGAAGAAGAAGAAGAAGAAGAAGAAGAAGAAGAAGAAGAAGAAGAAGAAGAAGAAGAAGAAGAAGAAGAAGAAGAAGAAGAAGAAGAAGAAGAAGAAGAAGAAGAAGAAGAAGAAGAAGAAGAAGAAGAAGAAGAAGAAGAAGAAGGAAGAACGGTTGTTACGACGTTGGACTCCAGCTACCGTCCCGTGGAAAGGCAGATGACATGCCTCATTTAGGCATCACGAGCTCTACGAGCAGTTTCTAACGACATGTGGGCAGAAAAGACATTGTAGACTGCGCGACTCTGGTCCGTCAGGGCTGTCACTGAATTTCCTTAAGTACAAATTATGCAATCAATATCTCATACAAGACCACACAAACAGACCCACGCTGATGCAATACAGACAACATTCTAACATTTCTTCCGAAATATGTTAATGGGAAAGCCGAAGGATCATTGCCTGGTAGGACTGTAGGTGCCCGGTTAGTAAAACTCGATGAAAAAAAAAAAAAAAAAAAAAACAATGTGCAAGTGTCATGTTCATAGTCATTTCCAGGCGGACTACCGCAATTAAATTTTGGATACATTGGCCTTGGTTGGAAGGCGAGCGAGAAAGTTACGAGTGTCAGTGTTAAGAAAAAAAATCTATGTTTAATGTTACCTTAAATGTGAAACAACTTGGCATACAACGCACGAACATAATAATGAGCGAAGGACCACGCCAGGTTCCCAAAAATCTATCTACGAAAAATATGTCAATGGATATCCAATGAACTAGGCCCAGAGGCGGAGCCAGGGAATTGAACATGTCAGCAGATTCTCTAGAATTGAGATAATTGACGATGATGATGACGAGTGGACTCGCCATGCGGCAAGGAAGAGGAAGACGACAATGATGGCGACGAAGTCTTTCACCGAAAAAAAACGGAGTCTTTTCGGGACGAAGAACAGTTGTTCGGGTTCACGGCGGGACCGAGGAGAACAGGGGGAAGTGAACAGGAGGAACGCTCCGAAACCAGAACCTGGGCAGGAACGAGCAGCCACCACCGCAATGTAAACAGAGACTAAGAGAGGGTTCACACGGTCTTACAGTTCGTCGAACGCGGTTCGACAGACACGTGTTTAAAGTGATGTGTGAGCGTGTGAACGGGGTATCTGGGGTTTAACCAACGTGTTCGACAACCAAATACCTCGTTCACACATCACTTTAAACACGTGTCTGTCGAACCGCGTTCGACGAACCGTTAGACTGTAAAACCCCTCAAACAGAAACCTACTACGAAGAGACCGGGACATCGATGGGAGAACTCGCACTCTGACGTATCATCATTAGGATGTCTTGAAGGGTGACGATACTTCCTTCGATTCTTCAATTACGATGATTTCTTCCGAGGGAATAATGCCTTAGCGCCTCGAACCTCTCATAGATTATGACACTGGACATGTAAGACAATAAGATCTCCACGCGTTATATTCTAAAAAAAAAAAAAAAAAAAAAAAAGAAAAAAAAAAAAAAAAAGAGTTAATTGCAATGATTATCTGCATTTGGCGGCACGTGAGGATTGTACGTGACTGGCGGGTCACGCATAGATTTGGTTACATCTTCATGTAGGTTCACAGTTACATGAAGAATGGGTTGCAGACCTCAATGGCCTAATATGAATATATATACGTTACTAACTTTCATAATTAATCTAAGTCTGGTTACTATACTATGGATGCAAAATACGAGGCGGTCTGACGTCACGAAGAATCTTTTATTCCTGTGAGGATAATAATTCATCATCATTCGCAAATTACGAAAAATGACAAAATTAACCAGAACTGAAAATGAAGATGAGGTCACCTGATTTTCTTAACACAAATGTTTCGTAATAAATTGCGTGCAACGGTCTAACTTTTCGATGCGGTAATGTCTTTATTGTCAGCTGGGCCAACGCGATCGAAAGACAAGGCCTGGCAGGGTGTGACGTCACAGTCATCGAGCTACGTTCGTCCGTGCGTTGGTGTTGATCATGTAGTAAGCGTGTGTAAAAAATAAGTAAATAAATAAAAATAATAATAATAATAACAAAATAATAATAATAATAATAATAACAATAATAATTAATAATAATAATAATAATAATAACAATAATAATTAATAATAATAATAATAATAATAATTAATAATAATAACAGTCAATAACAATAATAATAGGTTTACTGAGTTAAAAGCGATGCAGAGATACGCTAACAATATACAATTTGTTTCAAGTTTGGTACTTGTCTGAGTATATAATGTGCCAGGCGCGTGTGTGCGCGTTTTCCATCGCGTTCGTGCATTCTACTGATGTTGAATTGGTGTAGTGTTTCCCGAAATCGAAGGAATTATGACGGTCTCAAGAACGACGTTGACTGGGCGCCCCGACCACGCTCCTGCATCGAGAAATCACGTAGCTACTTGAAGACATTTCCAAAAAATACAATTCATCACCAGGCACGCCCACCCACCCCCCACAGAATTGAACGAAGCCCTTTGTGATCATGAGGCAGAATTTAAGTCGAACACACCACATTTCGCGGTATAAAATCATATCAAAATCACAGTAGGATGTAATACCACGAGGAAATATAATCAGCGCGTTATACGAAAATTAATTTAGATTTCAAATCTTCGAAACTTACAATGAATAGCTAATAAAACAACCGGCTCTAGTATAATTAAAAGCAGAACTTGTTTGTGCAAAGTCAAAGAGAACTTTGAAGTTTATCTCTGAGAAAAAAACACAAATTTAAATGTTCGAAACGAGAGAATCGACAATAAATTATCAACCTAATGAAGGCAAGATGAATTAAATTGTATTTTACACCAACCTGATTATTTTCTTGATCTATATCATTCTCTTGTCATGGGTGATGTTGACAATATCAGAGAAGAAATTTGACGACAGGGATGATTTACACGTTTCCGATAGAAAGTAATGACTGCGCCCCCCAAAATGTGGTGATTAATTTGCAAGAAAAAATATGATGGCTATGTTACAAATGATGATGATGACGTCTGTCATGATCGTGTTCCGAGGGAATGTGATGATCCATGTGATAGACTATGATGGATGATGCCCATGACAATGATGACATGCGGACGATTAACAATAACAATGAAAACTATATATATACGCTCACTGTTACTCTCAAGAGAAAAGGTCCGAAATTTACATTCTAAATACCGAAGCCATATATATATATATTTATATATATATATATATATATATATATATATATATATACATATATATATATATATATATATATATATGTGTGTGTGTGTGTGTGTGTGTGTGTGTGTGTGTGTGTGTACAACACTGAATGGGTCACAGTGATTAGAGATAAATTTTTTATCAACCACAAAGCACTTTAATTCTAAGCCATCAACATAGGTCTCCCGATATTGATGGCTTAGAATTAAAGTGCATTGTGGTTGTTAAATATATATATATATATATATATATATCACAACTAACACCACAGTCGGACGAAAGAAAGAGTTGCGTAAGCGGAACTATATATTTCGATTGCTACCTGCAATCCTCTTCAGTAGTACAAAGTGGCAGGGAGGAGGCTATCTTAAGTAGCAACCTCTTACAAAAGAAAGGGAACACGAGAAAATACAGAACATCACTGCCCCAACCCTAGTTGACCTGAGGCTGACACGAGGTCGGGTCAGGGGGAGGGGGAGGAAGCTTGTTGACAATATTTTTGGTGATGAATAGTCCTGAAATGATGTCTGGGGTCCATTGACCCTTGGAAATATTCATCGTGGGCAGATAATCAATTAATGTTGATTCCACCATTTTCCTTCTGAACCCACACCCTGATTTGTAAATGAGATCAGATTTCTCCCAGTCCATCCGGTGATTAAATTTATCAACGTGTTGAAACACTGCTGAATTTATTTGGCCATATCTAATCGACCTTTTGTGTTCATTTAATCTTGTCGGTAGGTCTCTTCCCGTCTGGCCAATGTAAGAAAGGTTACAATCTTTACATGGAAGGGAGTAAACACCTGGGATATGTTCTTCCTTCAACCTCTGGTGAACATTAACAACTTTTTTTATTAATAGTATTAGGGTAGTTATGAATTAAATTTACTTTCTCTTTGGGAAGAAACTTGGACAATTGACTGATGGACTCTGAGAAGGGGATGACTAGGGGATTTTGTCTCTCTTTCTTTAACTTAGTGGAAGGGTGTTTGAAAAAACTTGCTCTGGCTTGACTAAGGGCTTTATCCAGAAACCAATGAGGGTAGGCTAATTTTGTTAATTGGGACTTGATGGAAGTTAATTCGTGTTCTAAAAATTGGGGGCTACAAATCCTAAAGGCTCCATTTCTTCAGTCATCACCCAGATCACATTAAAAGGAGTGTAGCTTCGGGACTTTTTCTCCGAGCCTTTAGGATTTGTAGCCCCCAATTTTTAGAACACGAATTAACTTCCATCAAGTCCCAATTAACAAAATTAGCCTACCCTCATTGGTTTCTGGATAAAGCCCTTAGTCAAGCCAGAGCAAGTTTTTTCAAACACCCTTCCACTAAGTTAAAGAAAGAGAGACAAAATCCCCTAGTCATCCCCTTCTCAGAGTCCACCAGTCAATTGTCCAAGTTTCTTCCCAAAGAGAAAGTAAATTTAATTCATAACTACCCTAATACTATTAATAAAAAAGTTGTTAATGTTCACCAGAGGTTGAAGGAAGAACATATCCCAGGTGTTTACTCCCTTCCATGTAAAGATTGTAACCTTTCTTACATTGGCCAGACGGGAAGAGACCTACCGACAAGATTAAATGAACACAAAAGGTCGATTAGATATGGCCAAATAAATTCAGCAGTGTTTCAACACGTTGATAAATTTAATCACCGGATGGACTGGGAGAAATCTGATCTCATTTACAAATCAGGGTGTGGGTTCAGAAGGAAAATGGTGGAATCAACATTAATTGATTATCTGCCCACGATGAATATTTCCAAGGGTCAATGGACCCCAGACATCATTTCAGGACTATTCATCACCAAAAATATTGTCAACAAGCTTCCTCCCCCTCCCCCTGACCCGACCTCGTGTCAGCCTCAGGTCAACTAGGGTTGGGGCAGTGATGTTCTGTATTTTCTCGTGTTCCCTTTCTTTTGTAAGAGGTTGCTACTTAAGATAGCCTCCTCCCTGCCACTTTGTACTACTGAAGAGGATTGCAGGTAGCAATCGAAATATATAGTTCCGCTTACGCAACTCTTTCTTTCGTCCGACTGTGGTGTTAGTTGTGATTTATAAATGTGTTACTACATTTCTCACCTGTGATTGACCCACCACGATGGAGCTTCTTTCTTCTATCAACAACATTTTTCATCACTACCCCGACCTCAAACATCCCTACAGACGTTTCGAATCTTCCTTGATCGCAAGCAAGAAAAGGAAGAACCAGAAAACTTTTCTGTCCAATTGTTTGGCGGAACAGGTTTGCCCCCGGTCGTTTGGTTTCCACAAACACAAGCA